>NC_136997.1:41155739-41168239 GCF_032717465.1 Coenobita brevimanus | reverse complement strand
AGCAACACAGGGAACCAACTTTTCACAGAGGCACAGAAAGCAGAAGATCTTCAGGTTTTGACACTAAAAAGACCTGCTATAACTAGATGGTCTTACCATTATAGGTCAGTATCAAAGGTAAAGCTTCGCTATGAAACTTTACTATCAGTGCTTCATACAGTTTCAGAGGGTTCTGATTCAGAAGCTGCAGCAGAAGCATATGGACTATATAAAAAGTTAGTCTTTCAGGTTCGTAAAGGATCTACATATTACTGAACAAGTCCATAGAGTTACCAATAATTTGTCAGATCAGCTTGAAGCAAAGGAAGCCTTACTATCTGAAGCTTGCTTTCTCATACAGTCAACTATTAAAGAATTGCATGTCTTGAGAACGGACAAGGCATTCTCTGATATTTTTGACAAAACTAAAGATTTTGTTTCAACATATAAGGCACTTACCAACTTGGAAAATTCATATCAGTTGAGCAGACCAAGCCTGAGAGAATTCAGACGGTATCATCAGGACTAAAGAGCTTTTTAAATGATTCAGCCATAGGGAGAAATGAGGTGAATGCTACTATTGCTCCAGGAATTGAAATCAAAAGAACCTATTTTGATAGATTTCCCTCAGAGCTTGATATTCGCCTCACACAAAGCATGCCCCTAACAGAAGCAACGAATGCACTTTATTGCAGTTCCAGAGACTTTCTAGAATATGAGAAGCTTTCTATTATAGTACTGTCATACAAAGATATATACATAGATGAAATTCTTCTAGTTTCCCAAATATCTGTTGCAAAAGACATTTTCTAAGTAAGAGTGACAAGCCAAAGAATCTGTTTAAATTATTTGAAAAACCATTAGATTGTGCGTATTCAGAAATAGTGAAAATTATCAAAATTCTTTTTATCCTTCCAGTAACTACTGAAGGCAATGAACGACTTTTTTCACTACTTAGCTTAGTCAAGACATATCTAAGAACTTCAATGAGAAATGATCGCTTAAGTGACTTGCTACTTATGGCCTCAGAAAAGGAGCTTGTTAAAATCTTATCTTTAACACCCTGGTTGATAACTTTGCAAAGCAGAGATCATGGAGATATCCACTGTTGCAGTAGTTTATTCATTTTTCAATGCAATAAATAAACGTAGTTTAATTTTCAATTTCCTCTAATGAGTTCTTAATTTAATATATTCTTCTTACATTAGCCTCTTCCAAATGTAAAAACCATCATTTTATTTCTCCCACCTCTAAGCATAGAGTTTACTTTTTCACATTACTTTATATGGTTCATGGTATTTTGGGGGCTAGTAGGTTAAAAGCTTTTCATTTTTAATTCAGTTACAAGTTTACATCTTTTCATTCTCAGTTTTATGTTAATTATCTTTCCATTAGACTGTAAGAATGAAGTCAGTTTAAGCTTTCACCAATACAGATATTTTAATTGCTGTTTAGTCTGTTATCTAAGGTCATTAGCATATAATGCAGTGATATGTACTTTACCCTGCACTTTAAATTAGATATTCAACTTCACACAAGAATACTGCCAATGCTAAAATATCCATTAATGTGTCTTTCAGGAAGTGCTTGGTTTAACAAATAATTATATACAGTATATATTTTTGCTTACTGTTTTAATTCCCAAAATATAGCTTTGCATGTGGCTTCAAAATGCTCGCTCGCCACCCCAGCCATGTGGGGAGATGAGAGTAGGGGGGCCTCCTAAATAGCCTATGCCCTCCCCAAGGAAAATTGAAATGACGCCCCTGCCTGGGGCGCTTGCTTTTACCTACTATGACTGGCTATAGGCGATGAGAGCCATCAGCGCTGGCACAGGCCAAAATGCAGACACTCCTTCCCTGATTTATGCCCTGGAGTCCTACCAGTATCATTATTATTATTTTTGTTGTTGTTATTATTATTATTATTATTATTATTATTATTATTACTACTACTACTTCTACTAGTAGTAGTAGTATGAGAGTGAATTTAAGATGACACTCTCATCTTAAATGTCGGGACCAACTTGCCTAGTCCCGGGTTCCTGATCTTCTCTATGGGGTGACTTAGGATTGGATGATGGATGGATTATTATTATTATTACTATTATTATAATTATTATCATTATTGCCCGCCTACTGGGGCGATAATGTAACCGACTGAGTCTCTATGTGTGTCTGTGTGTGCAACTGCGTTTTACCGTAATATCTTCAAATCAAGAGGGCAAATTATAACCAAACTTATTACTATTATTACTATTATTATTATTGTTATTATTATTATTATTATTATCATCATCATCATCATCATCATCATCATCATCATCATCATCATCATCACCACCATCGCTATTTCCTTCTCCCTCTTCTTGCAGGTAGGGTCTGGGTTGATAGGACAGTCCATGCCGGATAAGGAGATAACGGTGTGGTGGGCGAGGGTGTGGTTGGTGGTGTGGTGGATTGCGGTAGACATCTTAGCGGCCGGATATGCAAGCAATCTTTTTCTCATTCTAACAGTGCCCGTCTACCCTACCAGACTTGAGACCGTGAAAGATGTGGCGGAATCCCATCTTACGTGAGTTGATTTGTAAGCTTCTGTGTGTGTGTGTGTGTGTGTGTGTGTGTGTGTGTGTGTGTGTGTGTGTGTGTGTGTGTGTCTCTCTCTCTCTCTCTCTCTCTCTCTCTCTTACGTAAGACATTTTACAAGCTCTATATACTAGCATATGTCTAAGTTTCATACAATGCTAATCACAAAGAAGTGCTATGGAAAGGATGCATTGCCAAAGTTCTGTCAAACTCCACCACTGAGCTACGTGAAATAAAGTGGAAAAGAACGAAAATATTTGGCAAAATTGAACACGCAAAGTTTACTAAATATTGGCTGGAGGATTTTATGGAGGGTAGTCCAGAAATAGCGCTGCACAAGTAACTCATCTGATTATTGTGTTGCGGGGATGGCTCAGTCTGCTGGCATGGGCGTAACAGTGGGGGTTGGAAATAAATAATGGAGGATGGATATAGCGATGACTGAGCCGCCCCCACAGCACACGAGAAATGGCCCGGCGAGGTGTAAGAGGAGCGCTACATATGGACTACCCTGTATTTTGCGTATTATATCTTAACACTGACTTATATGATTATTTATAAAGCTTCAATGTCGACATAGTTTACAACAATAACATACAAGATGATATTAATGGGTAAAAGGCAGAATAAATCGCTAGGGAAGAGGTGTTACAAGGTTCCTCAGGTATGGTATGAAAGTTAAAAAAAAAAAAAAAAAATACGGTGATGGTGGTGGTCATGGTTGTGGTGTTTGTGGTAATGGTGGTGGTGATGGTGGTGGTGATGGTGGTGATGATGGTGGTGATGGTGGTTATGGTGATTGTGGTGATGGTGATGGTGATGATGGTGGTGATGGTGATGATCATGGTGGTGATGGAGGTGATGATGGTGATGGTGGTGGTGATTGTGATTTTCGTGGTGGTGATAGTGATGGTGCTGGTGATGATGGCGATGGTGATGGTGATGGTGATGATGGTGATGATGATTGTGGTGATGATGGTGATCATGGTGATGATAGTGGTGATGATGGTGGTGATGGTGGTGATGATGGTGGTGGTGATGATGGTGATGATGGTGGTGGTGCTGATAGTGATGATGGTGATGATGATGGTGGTGATACTGATTGTGACGATAAAGATTAACCCACGCCGTCCCGGCGACGTGAATTAACGTCCGCACATGATGTGCACTCAGGTCCCGGCGACGTGAATTAACGCGGCAACATTGCAAGGTCCCTAATTTGCACAATTTTCAATTTTTGCGAGTGATTTCGCGAGTGATTTTTGGCACGTATACACGGGACACCTTCCTCTATTCCTCTACAAGATGCCAAGTAGGGACAATGCCTTACACCGCATAACCTCTCCCCCCCCCCTGCACGCCATTGTCTCGGCAATTAACCTGTTACCAGTGACCTGGCCAATAAAGACATTCAGGGCCAGAGTGATTCCCCAATCGATGACAACGTGGAGGACAAAGTTTACGTAGCATTAGAGAAAGAAAGTCAGAAATGATGATCAGGTAATGTGGGAAAAAAAAGGTCATGAATGGTGATGAGTTAGTGAGTGAAACGATGCTTATAATGCCTATATTACTGTTTGAAAACCAATATACTCTTGTACTACATATAAATTCGTACCAAGTAAATAAATAAATACTGTTTATGAGTGGATAAAATAGTTACCCTCCCATAGAATTCGTTTTCTTTGGTGCCAGCCTGTTAGAAACCCAGTCAGGTAAGGAAGTACTCGTACCTAAATCGAGTATTTTAAACCTCAGGTGAGCGATTTCTCTATGAATTTTCGATGTTTCTCACCAAAAGTGGATGTTTGACCCCCCAAACAAAAGGTCAAAAAATGTCGAGACTGGGGCATACCACTGCCCAGAAAACGTCGGGATGGGGCGGGTTAAGTAAGCGGAGCAATAGAGAACGCTGCATTTAGAAGACTAGAGATCATAGGCAGTATGGAATGCTAACAGGGTTAGACAGTTCCAGAGCTGACCTGTTGCATACAAGAAGGACTGGGATTAAAGGTTAGCTTTTGCATTAGAGAACTGGTGAGAAAAAGGATGAGAGTTTGCTGCTAGACGGATGCTACGTGTCCGCCCAAATGAAGGTGGGAGGGGTGCAAACAGACAGTTATGAAGATCAATGACTATTGAACTTGCAATAGAAAGGTAAAAATATGCATCAGTGCAGTGCAGAGGCAGAGGTTGAAGGGGGCCAGTAAGAGGAAAAGAGTTAATGAGACGAAATTCCTTTGACTCCACTTTGCTGAGAAGAGCTGTATGTGGAAAGCCTCCCCATACATGAGAGCTGTACTTAACAAAGAGACGTAACTGTACAAGAGTAAAGGAGGAATGGAGCCGGCTTGGCATACCTAATCTCTTAGAAGTAGATTTTACAAGGAAGGTAATATAATCTTTAGAAGCTGAATCCCAAGAATGAAGCCCTGAGTATGTTATTTTCAAAGATGATGAAAGATTGAGATGAATATTGTTAAAAAGTAAGACACACTCCTGTGGATGACTTTGATGGGTTGGAAGTGGTAAGAACTGGATTTTTGATGCATTAAAAACAAGATTACTTTTACCCCAATCAGAGATATAAGCCAAGTCAGACATTAGGTGTGCCATAGCCTCGTCCTGTGTTTGTAGAAGTAACTGCTGAGATGGAAGCTGTGGGATGCGGATGGAAAGGTGAAGGATGGAGTCATCTGTGTATTAGTGGATAGGATTCGATGTACAGCTTAGAAAGTCACTGATGATTAGGAGGAGAGTTGGTGATAAGACAGAGTCCTAAGGAGCACCACTGTTGAAAGCTCTAAGAGAAGATCAGTGGTCGTCTACAACAACACCTGTAGAACGACCAGAGAGGAAACAATCGTGAGAGGGCTGTTTGGAAATTAAAGATTTATGCAAATCTCAATCGAAATTTTTTGAGATGTCAAGTGCAATGGCAAAGCATTCGCCAAACTCCCGAAAGGAGGATGACCAGGAGTCTGAATGGAGGGTGAGAAGGTCGCTAGTGGAACGTCCCTGTCAGAACCCACACTGATGACATGTAAGAAGGTTGTGCTAATCAAGTTGATTTAAGTTTTTTGTTAAAAGCAGATTCCATACAGGATGTTAAAGCAATTGGGCTAGTGTTAGAAGACTGGGGCAAGAAGGAGAGCTGCAAGTTGACAGACAAAGGGGAAAGAGATTAACCTGCCCCATCCCGACCACTTTTCCACCACTGACTCCCCCAAATCCCGACAATTTTTTTTTGGCTCAAACCTTCGCTTTTGGTGAGAAACATCGAAAATTCATAGAGAAATCGCTCACCTGAGGTTTAAAATACTCGATACAGGTAGGAGTACCTCCTTACCTTACTGGGTTTTTTATCAGGCTGGCACCAAAGAAAACGAGTTCTATGGGAGGATAACTATTTTACACCACTCATAAACGGTATTTATTTATTTACTTGGTACGAATTTATATGTAGTGCAAGAGTATATTGGTTTTCAAGCAGTAATATAGGCATTATAAGCATTGTTTCACTCACTAATACCTGACCTTTTTTTGCCACATTACCTGATCATCATTTCTAATTGTTTCTTCCTCTAATGCTATGTAAAGTTTGTCCTCCACATTGTCATTGATTGGGGAATCATTCTGGCCCTGAATTTCGTACCGTGGCATGACATGGCTATACTGGCCAGGTCACTGATAACAGGTGAATTGCTGAGACAATGGCATGCCAGGAGGGGTGGAAGAGGTCATGCTGGGTAAGGCATTGTCCCTGCCTGGCATCTTGTAGAGGAAGATGTCACTTGTATATGTACCAAAAATCACTCGCGAAAATTGAAAATTGTGCAAATTAGGGACCTTGCAATTTTTTCGCGTTTATGTACGTCGACGGGATTGGCAGTGACAAAACGTGTGGACGTTAAAGAACGTCGACGGGACGCCGCAGGTTAACTAGGAAGGGTGTATGCAGAGATGCACAGTTCCTGAGGACAACAGGAGGGACCCATCAGGCTTATACGCCTTCTTAGTACTGTGCCTAGTGAGGACAGAAAGTATATCAACTGAAGAATTTCAATACCGGTCATGAGGAAGTCAGAGGTGGAAGACTTGGAGGAGCAGCACCAGAATCATCTAGGGTGGAATTGGATGGGAGTGTCTGAGCACAGAATTCTGCTCTTCAGTAGAAGAAACATCCTACAAAGTCACCAGAGAGGAAGAGGAGGGAAGAAAGATGAATTACAGTTGTTAGAAAGGTATTTGGTAACGTGGCTGAAAGAGTGAGAAGAATCTGAGTCAGAGAGTTCAGAGCATTTTGAAAAAGTGAAATTATTCTTAACAGAGTGGAGAACAGACTTAGCACAATAAGACGGAGATATAATAGAGGCGAGATTCAGGGTGCGTTAGCTCCGGTACCTTTTGTAGGCTTTCTCCTTGTTGTGGACAGCATTAGAACAGGAGTGATTAAACCTTTTTCTATTTTTTCTAGCAGTCAAAAGATGAATGAAAGGAATGTCTGCTTCCATGCCTGAGAGAACAACTTCCATAATGTGCAAGGCAGACTCAGATGGATCTCGGTCATGGAAGCAATAATCATTCTAGGGTAAAACATAGAGGTACCGCCTGAGGGGTTCCCATTCAGCAGCTACAAAGTGCCAATGCTGCCTCTTCTTGGGACGGTCCACAGGCCTTACAGGAACGATAGGACAGATTAATGTGATGAGGTTGTGGTCGGAGGAGCCCAACGGAGAGGAAAGATTGACAGAGTAAGCAGAAGGATTAGTTGTGAGGAAAGGCTGTCAGGGATACAGGTAGGGTACTGTGCGAGTACAAGCTGCTCTGTCATTAGGGATAGAAAAGATACAGGTTTGTTCACCACGGTGATCAGTTGATTTGTACGAGAGGCAAAAGTGGTGGTGAACATTGAAATTAACTAGAATGGAGATTTCAGAGAAGAAAGAATTTGACAATGTGTTTCCATCTTAAAGTAAAAGTCAAAGAATTTTTCATAGTCGGTAGAATTCATGGATATGTACACAACGTATTAGTCTGAGAATGACAGGCTAGCCGAAACCAGAGCATAGGGACTCCAGAGCATTGAATTTCAGGAGATCGAGAGAATTAGAGCTTTTACATCACTGTCTGCTTATTTGATTTTAATGGGAAGCAAATGGCAAAAAATAAATAAATAAATAAATAAATAGAAACATATCAAGGCAAAAGGTGCAACTATAGAGAAAATGGTGAATTAGAATAAAATTTGTTTAATATTCTCCGATTTTATCTCAAGAGCTACTTGACTCCGTAATATTCCATACCTTACTGTGGACACCTGTTACCTATATTTATGTCACCTTAACATGGCCTAGATTTTTGTCATTTTGCAGCATGTTTCACGTAGCTCAGTGGCAGAAAAAGACAATTCATTGGTTCTTCATTGCACTTTTTCGTGACTAGTATCAGTTTCTAAGGTTAATTTATTGCTACAACTCAGCATTCAAGATGAGATGACAATTTTAGGCCAAGTTAGAATAAAAAGAGTCGGTTTCTTTTCTTCTGATCGTATTACGGAGTAAGCAAGAAGGCTTGATTGGTAATGGTGAGGATGATGGCAATGACAATGGTGATTCATGATTCTCTCTCTCTCTCTCTCTCTCTCTAGGCCCGTGATGTACGAATATGGAAGCACAGTACCAGACGCCTTAAGGAGCTCAGAGAACCCCATCCTAGCCGAACTGGGGAGGAGACTATACATCGACCCCAACATTACCCTCCACGATCCCTATGGGGCCACGCTGGAGCTGGTGATGGCGAGGACGCATACTTTGATTGCCCCCATTGATTTTCTGATCTACACGCTGCGTCGTAAGAATTTGACTCGGGATACTTATATTATGAGAGAGAAGGTGGGTGGTGTAGAGATAAACAGACAGCCAAACATACAGACAGAAGGATAGAGGGATGGGCAAAAGGACAGATTTTACACACACACACACACACACACACACACACACACACACACACACACACACACACAAATAGAAAGACATTTAGATTGATAGACAGGATAAACAGGTTGACATGGATACAGTTAAACAGACAGAATTATACAGAGAGATAGACAAACAAACAGAGGTAAAAGATAAACAACCAAACACACAGCTGGGGCTATAGTCTGCTTGCTTCCACAGATAAACAGCAACGTTATGATCTGGATAATTATGACGCAACACCCCCTACACCCAAAGATTATATATATATATATATATATATATATATATATATATATATATATATATATATATATATATATATATATATACACAGACACAGACACACAGCTGGTGGTATAGTGTACCTATTTCCACAGATATACAACCACTTTATGATCTGGTTACTGCGTCGCAACACCCCCTACACCCGCCTCATCTCAGACAACCTCATCCACCTTCTGGAGACCGGCATCCTTTCCAAGATCTATCAACAGCACACCGGAAACCTACCGCGAAAAAGTTCTCAAGTAAGTGAGTTGTAGCACCTCTTCCTTAGTGATTTATCTGCAAGATTTATTATCTCTAAACGGGAAGTCTCCTGGCAAATGATCGCCTTCGATTTGAGAATGGGTAGACGTTTTTTTGTTCTATATGTGGATTCGTAACACCTTTCCTTAGCGAATTATCCTGCTTTTTACGTATTTTAGATGACAACGAAAACATCGCAGTAACCCTTCCTCAGCGATTTATTTGGAAGACTTATCAGCTGTACAAGGGAAGTCTCGTTTGAAAAAGTTCGTCCTTGATTTGAGAATGAATAGACATATTTTTTTGTTCTATAAGATGCTTCATAACACCTCTTCCTTAGCGATTTATTTGGAAGACTTATTAGCTGTACACGGGAAGTCTCACTGGCAAAAGTTCGGCCTTGAGTGTATCATGGGTCTGATATCTTAATTATTGCATAGATATTTGTTCTGCTTCTCACTGGCGTAAGGAACTTTAAAGACTTTTTTTCTAAGCGTTTATATTGCACAGTTCTCCTTAATTTTATATTCCAATTAACTTACAGTTTTTCAATTTCGACGAGGTTTGCATTGATGACATGAGGATGTTAAGATCTAAAAGGGAAATATATCGCCTGTAAAGAAGAGCACACATCGGCAACAGGCTATGGGAAATCCTGACACACATGTACGGCCGCTGGGCATACCAAGAAATCGCCAATCTGTGTTCCCATTCGTAAGGTGAAAGCGGCGTTTGTTGTGTTTGCAATGTACAAGTAGCATTAACCATCCTCCAGCACCGTACACAATGCTGACTCATAAGCTAAGCCATTCATACAACACGTCTCAGGTAAGGTTAGTACATCCACTCCTGCTTTCGCACCCACAATACGAACAGAGACTTTGGTAAACTTGTGTGGTAACAAAATTGTGCACTGATTTGTTACTGCACGTCTTATCTCTGTGTGTTGTAAAACATCAATCACACTATCTGAGGTAGTTAAATGAGACATGTCTGAGTCGGCGAGTGTGCCACTGTCAGAGGGGTTGATACGATCTATAACTGAATCCTCAGAGGATGTAGTACTAGATGGTAGTGTACTTGGCTGTTCAGGTAACGGCGTGTGTATTTGGTTACTCTTGACTACTGTTGGAATCATGTGAGACTTAATAACTGAGTCGGTTTGGGAAAGTACCAGACGTGGATATTCCATACTAGATATTGGGAAACCATTGACATGTATACAACGAGAATCAGGGAGGAGAGCAATGGCTTCTTGAGCCATTGTTGAAAAGCCAATGAGAGTGTCTGCTGGGTACGTAAGATCATTAGTGACATGAAACTCTACGTCAAAATGTCTTAAGGCTTTATCAAGTTGTACTTCTAGTGTGATCTTTCCTTTGACCTGAAATTCTAAGCCATCCACACCGCATAGGCGAATGTCAGGTGGTTCGAGGAGCCCAACTCTTTTAGTTATTTTACTGATGTTGTTTAAAGAGATATCTGAGGTTAGATTTACCATAGATCCGCTGTCCATAAAGAAAGAGCTTTGTACCCCTTTGCTCCATCCTAGAATGACTAAGCCTGAAGATGTTATAGGTCCTACCTGATGAATGGGGAGTTGATATTCTGTTGCCTTATTTTCAGACACCTGCGGATCTTCCGCTGTTAGGTTACATTTCTCCAATCTGAGCGCTCATCTTCCCCCGATGGACGGCTCTTAAGGTAACGACACTCGTCCGTGGAGTGAGTTGTCCTATTCTTATGGTACTTGCAAGTTAGACGTTGGGACCGCGAGGGTGCACGCAGGCGTTCCCATGAGCGAAAACGTCTTTCTCTGCGTGCACAGCTAGACTGTCAATGACCTACATTACCGCAGTGCCAGCACACAATTGAGGATTGTTTGCTTCGTCACAGAGTTGAATTGTCACGACCGCTAGAAGGTGAACGATAGTGTGAGTGAGACTGATTACTAGGTTTGGTTCTTGTAGTTGGCCGCAGACGAGAGGAATCAGATGAAGTGATGCTGGTGTGTAGTACTCTCGCAGTACCACCTGCAGAGGGAGAGGATGAACTGTAAGAATCGACCTGGTGAGTGAAGTCTGTTCCTGACCTTTCAACGACTGTCTTACTAATATCCATTATTTTGTCTCCTGGGTTAAAGCCAACTTGTAGTGCTATTTGTTTTTGGGAGTCCGAAAGTCGATTGAGAAATCTAAAGTAACCGAACAAGTTAGCAAAATTATTTAATGTAATCATGATCTCCCCGTTGTGTTGTGTTACCCATTGAGTACCATGGAATAATTGGCGCAACTCTGAACTCGTTGCCCTCATAGTAGCGGCTGCCTCAATTACTTTTGCATGTTGGGGAGGTACCTTCATGTCCTCCTGCATTTGCGTGAGGAGATTAGTTAACCCTATAAGGGATGCAGAATTGGAATGTTGGCAACAATATTGAATAAGCCGTTGGTGAAACGCGTCAAACGTTTGGAAGTCTTCGAAGTGCCCCGCACGAATAGCGGCTCCTATTAATGATCTGCCATGATGGAGTCGACTGAGAAGATATGAAACTTTCAAGGGTTCAGTTACGATCTGGCAATTATGGATGTCGTTTTCGACCTCTCTGAGGAAATCGTAAATTGAAACAATACTATCCTCTCCTGTAAATTTGGGTCTATTCACATCATCCAAATACATGGATTGGGGAGGTGGAGGGTTCTGAGTCGCCATCGTAAGAAGAGGGTGAGACCGCGAAGGTGAGGAAGTAGGCACGGTAGTGAACTGAGACGGTGTGTGGGAAGGAAGTGTTGTGGCGGTAGTGGTGTGTGTATGTGTAGTAGTAGGGAGGGATAAAGACTGTGGAGAAGACTGAGTGGTTTCAGGGGAATCAGTTGGAGAAGATGATAGAGTATCTGGAGTTAATATATCTGGATTTAGGGTAGGGGTAACAGGTGTAGTAGAAACAGGTAGGGAACTTACGGTTGGTTTGGTATAAGATCTGCCACTGCGAAAATTTACATTACCATTACATACAGCGTTATCTGTGTTACTGTCAGGTTCAATAGGTGAGAGATCTACCCTTTTAAAAAAGGACATTAACAGAGTAGGAAGTAAGCAAATAAAACTAAATGAACAAATGGATGAATAAATGAGAATAAATCAATAAAATATTTGTAATCTGTGAAAAAATGATTTATATACAATGAATATGAGTGAAAATGAATGCGTTATTTACAGTTGAGAATGAGTGGGAGAAAATGGGATGAAGTAGGAGTGAGTGAACGAAAAATTCTGACTGAATGAAAAATGAGGGACCAGAATGCAATGAATGGATAAAAGTAAATAGTGAAAATATCACAATCTATAGAGACAGCTTGGCTTCTCTGTAGAAAGGGATTAATCAATGTGATGGAATGAGGAATTGCATGAAAATGCAGGTAGGAAATAC
>NC_136997.1:41060739-41150739 GCF_032717465.1 Coenobita brevimanus | reverse complement strand
CATTCAGATAAGTCTGCTTCTGCAACTACTACTACTACTACTACTACTACTACTACTACTACTACTACCACTGCTACTACTACTGTAAATCTGCTGCTGCTGCACTGCTGCTGCTGCACTGCTACTGCTACAACAACAACAGCAACAACAACAACAAAACTTTACACTACTACTACTACTACAACAACAACTACTACTACTACTACTACTACTACTACTACAACTACCACTACTACTATTACTACTACTACTACTACTACTGCTACTGCTACTATTACTACTACCACTACTACTACTTATACTACATCTGCTGTTGCCACACTGCTACAACAACAACTATTTCTACTACTACTGTTAGGACTCCATATTATAAATACAATTAATTGTAGAAAACATGATAGATAGATAGATAGATAGATAGATAGATAGGCAGACAGATACAAGCAGCAAGTCGGAGGTATTGTGTCTACGAGAATCGAGCAATGCTAAACATGCTTACACACTCTAACTCAAGGAATGCTTTATAGGCACACGACAGCGCCTAGTGACCATACACACACATACACACATACTCACACACAGGTTTCTAGAACATTCCAACAACAGTGTAACACACGTGACACGACCCCTGCTACACCAGAATTTAGGAAGCAGAGCTCAGAAGGAGGCTAGCTATAGAACCGACAGATAGTGGAGAGAGTGAACAAGAAGAGGGGTCCAACTAGACTTACTTAGTATATTAAGTCTCTGTAATACATACACTGCTCAACTTAAGATTTTCTCTGAAGATAATAAATCAAGATCAACTCCCTGTATTCATCTTTAACTCCTACTACAAGAATCGAGAGTCACATTGGAGGCAGCGAAAGTATGAACCTCGTCTACGAATCTACAGTGAATTTCTACAAAAGCAGGCAAGACTCTACAAGAGTAGCTTCAGTTCTAAAGTGAATTCCTACAAAATACAGCCTACGAGCCTATGAGCCTACAAGTCTACAAAACAACTCTATAATCTTCATGTAACTTCAAGCAGCAGCAAGAAGAATAAAAAACAAAGCAAGTAAAGAAAAAGAAAGACCAAAGCAACAAGCACACAAAACCCCAACACTCTCTCCCGCCTACCTCCATCGCTGATGCAGAGGTCAAGAAACACAGCAAAATACCAGAGCCACATTTATAACGCATCTTACCATTCTTCACCCAGGTTACACATCACTACTCAGTTACTCACCACAGCTACCAGTGTGGGAAGCCGACGTCACCATGTGTATCTGCTGAGATGACATCACCACGCGAGTTTGCTGACTCAAGGCCACGCCAAGCAACGTGTGACTGACACCAGGCACTTCTCACCCACTACTCTTTACTCATTATTCACATAGCTCCTACTCATACTCATTTATTTCCACAGTATTGAGTTGGAAATTCGACTTTCTATGCTGAGGTTTGCCTGTGACTACAGCTGTTAACCACCACATGCACCAGGCCACAGAATTTCCTGAGTAATATCGTCCATCAACACAGCCCTAGAATTATCAAGAGATCTTCAATCAACCCTGCATTTTTCTTCCGAGATCGACAGTTGCATCGACACGCCTCTCCGATCTGTATCAAGTGGGTGAAATTATAATTACTCATTTCTTCTCAGTGCTAAAATTAGG
Organism: Coenobita brevimanus; assembly: GCF_032717465.1. Taxonomy (NCBI): domain Eukaryota; kingdom Metazoa; phylum Arthropoda; class Malacostraca; order Decapoda; family Coenobitidae; genus Coenobita; species Coenobita brevimanus. The sequence continues at coordinate 41,149,078 of NC_136997.1, read as the reverse complement.
TATATTCAACTCCTTTACTTATTTCTATATATACACTTATACACTCACTATCTATCATTTATTACAACTCATTTACTCATCTATTTAGTTAGGACATAAACAAAAGGCGTATTTCATAACACCATGCCTTAATGACAGGGATATTTTCGCCACCACCCGCGTTAATACCAGATGAAACACAATTAGCTCCAACAACGGATTCACAGTTAGGAGAGGACCAAGGCAACACACCCATTGTACAAAACTCAACACAAACTAAAGATCAAGAAACAAATACGTCAGTTCTAGAGAATGAGTGGGAAATCCCCTCTGCCGTAGCAAGCGAGGACTTTGTCGCTGACTTGCACACGTATGCCAGTTATACTTAACAGGGTTCATCGTTCCGGCCGAACCTATTCCACCATTCCCTCACACAACGATAAACAAGTCCAAGTTAAATTAACAGAGCAAACAGTGAAAATGAATAACACAACAAATACCACGGATCAAACATCCCCACCTCATGTTTATGTTTACCATGAAGATAAAACTGCCCCAAAATTCTCTGGCACAGAAAAAGATCGTATTGACCTCATTTCATTGGTCAGTCAGTGCGAACAAATCTTTATCAAACGACACATCCTAGATGAACAAGAGAAAATTGCCATTTTTTCACCTTGCATAAGCCAGGAAAGATGTCCAGCAAGCAATTTACTAAGATCAGATAAGCTCCTCAAAGCTAGGATATATGATGAATTTAAAACTGAATTTTTGAAGAAATTTTCTGGAGGTATGAACTTCTTGCCAGGTATAATTCCAGAATTACATAAGATTGTAGATCTTGTAAGGGAGCACACTACAAATCATGTGCTCAGTGAAATAGCTGCTCATGTCTCCACAATCAAAAGGACATTGTTAGTTAATTTGGAAAACTCAAATTCGATAACAGATGATGGAAAGATGTCCCCAGACCTCGTCGTGGACGTCATTGGTTATGTAGCTGCCTTGTGTAAATTACCTGATAGGACCCTTAAGATCGCCAAGACGATCGCGTACACCCCAGGCATGTGCTTACTAGACTTAATGAACGAGGTAGAGATGCAGTGCAGTAAATCGACAGGGATGATCGACACACCCACACATTCTAGTAGAATGGGAGTACCTGAGACAGTATCAGCTGTGAAAACATCCACACCGACCCCAAACAGAGAACAAAATCGATCGCGACCCGAAAGCAGGCAGAGCAAACAACTAAACGTGTCAAGGGTACGATCACAAACACTAGGCTACAGGCAGTTTCATATATTTCCGCACAGCCCGAGCAGATCTTGCACCACAGACACCACTAAATATGGGAAAGTCACCTCATAGATCACAGTCAAGAGATAGGTCCATTCTGTCATTATTGTGCAAAACCAAGATACACTAGGAATGAATGCTTTTTCAAAACATAAAAGGATAGACAAAAGACACAAGGATTTGGTCCCTTCTGTAGACATCATCGGCGCCAAGGGCACTGGACCAGTAACTGCAAAACAGTAGAAAAAATTGTGTCTATGTTCAAATCGGGGAAAGACCAGATCATGACAATACACGAACAAACGTAAAGAAAAGCAAGTCTAAAATTCACATAGGAGGCATGTTGGAAAATGAGTGTATCTTGATACCAGCTGTATGTGAGGATCAATACGTTTCCTTATTTTTAGACACAGGCTCTCCAGTGAACTTAATAAAACAAGAAGAAATAAATAGAATAAAAAAAAAAAAGAAGAAAGTAATTTTTCTGGAAGAAGCTGATTTAGATTTATATACGGGAGATGGAAAAAAAATTACAGTAAAAGGTATGATAAGGTTGAATATCAGTTTCACAGAGACTACAAGACCATTCTCTGCATTTTTCTATATCGTTGAAAACTTAGCAATTAAAGCTCATATGTTACTGGGCTTAAGATGCATGAGAGCAGAGAACATAAGTTTACTCCCACAAATGAATGGGATAGACTTTGACAATGAATTCATAGAGGAAATATCATCAGAACCCTCACCGATTAGTAAGAGAGAACCAAAAAGAATTGGTAATATTAAAAGCTACAAACATAGACAAACAGATGAGTGTATAGATCCACTCCCACCACCAGCCCCAGCCTCCAGAATTAGAGACCACATAACAGTACTGATTTATCAGTTTTTCCCGCCCATCTCACCAATGATTTAGTTATACCACCTAATTCCTATATGAAAGTTACCATAAAGAGCAAATTACAGAATAGTACTGTTCTTGTCTTAGAAGAATTATGTAAAGTAAAGGGATTGTCAGTAGAAAACGCGTTATGTCAGATGAACGACGAAGGGCAAACTCAGATATTCATAATTAATCACATGAATGGGGAAGTTCAGTTGAAAAAGGGGACTTGCATAGTTAATACTGAAAAATGTCCCGCCCCTGTGAAGGAAATAGTTATAGCTGGAGTGACAAGTGAGATAAAATCTACGGATAGAGAAAGCATAAAAGAGAATTTAATTCACTCAGGTGAATTTGATGAAGAAAATGATTTCTTAACATTGCTGGAAACACACATTACCCGGAGAACAATTAGGCTGTACTAACCTGATTAATCACAAGATTAATGTGCACCCAGAAACACCACAAATTTTCGTACCAGCCTAACGCATCCCACACTCCCAAATACACTTGCATATCAATATGTCGATGAAATGTTCAAACTTGGAATTATTGAACCTTCAGTCTCCCCGTGGAATGCCCCAATATTCTTCGTGTCCAAACGAAATGGAGAAATGCGTGCGGTAGTAGATTACGGTAAACTAAACAATCACACAATCCCAGACCGATTTTCCATGCCATTGCTAAGCGACGTTCTACAGAATATTGGACCGGAAAATAATATATTTTCAACAATCGATCTACTAAATGGCTATTACCAAATGCCGGTTGAAGAGGAGTCACGTAAATACACTGCCTTTTCCACAAATAGAGGACACTACCAATATACAAGGATGCCGATGGGACTGAGGACATCCCCAGGCACATTCCAGCGACTTATGAATTACGTTTTGTCCCGAATTTTAGGACAAGGAATATTTGTTTATCTTGATATTATAATCGCAACGAAAAATATTACAGATCATCTCAAGTAATTCGACTTACAAAAGCTTAGTGATGCTGGTTTTAAAATTTAGCTTTCTAAATGCAAATTTTGCTTTAAGGAAATAAATTTCTTAGGCCACAAATTAAGTTCTAATGGTATTCAGACCACTGATGACAAAATACAGGCAGTGAGAGATTTTCCTGAACCCACTACGACTGACGAAATTAGATAATTTTTAGGTCTAGCTGGGTACTATAGGTCATTCGTACCACAATTCTCTCATATAGCCTTTCCTCTATTCCAGCTACTCAAAAAAGATGCTATATTCCAATGGGAAGAAGAACAAAAAAAGGCATTTAACAATCTAAAAATTAAACTAACAAATGCACCTTGTTTGGCATATCCGGATTACACAAAATCATTTATTATCTGTACAGATGCAGAATTGGTAATATTAAAAGCTTCAAACATAGACAAACAGATGAGTGTATAGATCCACTCCCACCACCAGCCCCAGCCTCCAGAATTAGAGACCACATAACAGTACTGATTTATCAGTTTTTCCCGCCCATCTCACCAATGATTTAGTTATACCACCTAATTCCTATATGAAAGTTACCATAAAGAGCAAATTACAGAATAGTACTGTTCTTGTCTTAGAAGAATTATGTAAAGTAAAGGGATTGTCAGTAGAAAACGCGTTATGTCAGATGAACGACGAAGGGCAAACTCAGATATTCATAATTAATCACATGAATGGGGAAGTTCAGTTGAAAAAGGGGACTTGCATAGTTAATACTGAAAAATGTCCCGCCCCTGTGAAGGAAATAGTTATAGCTGGAGTGACAAGTGAGGGGATGGGTCTGTTATGATGTGGCAGGGGTAAACCAGTTCTGCTGTCGGGCCCTGCTGTGGATGTCACTGCTTGCATTGCGCAGTTGACCCTTGTGCGGTGTGATGCGGTGAGGATCTGTCCGTTCTCCCCTTTGGGGCTAAGATGCGAATGAATGTGTTTGAATGGATGAGTAAATGGAGAGTGAGTCGTCCTGTCTCGGCTACCTCCCTTTCCTTGGGGGAAGCAGCCTAGGTATATAGATAGATAGATAGACAGATGCATCAGTTAAAGGATTAGGGGCTGTACTAATGCAGGAAGATAAAAGAGGAAAGAATCAACCAGTTGCATTTGCCAGCAGACAAACAAAAGGTGCAGAGAAAAATTATTGCACTACAGACTTAGAGGCACTTGCAGTGGTTTTTGCATTGCAAAAGTTTCGAGATTTGGTATATGGTTACGAAATACACTTATTCACCGACCATAAACCACTAGTGGGTATGTTTAAAGAAAAACTCCTCTCTGGGACGAGAGCAAGATGGAAATGTACAGTTGAAAACTACAATGTACAAATTCATTATATACAAGGTAAAATGAACATAGTAGCTGACGCATTATCTAGGAACCCAAACACAATTCAGGTCGCGGCATTAGATCTCAAAGGAGACATACCAAATCACGATGATATCGCAAAAGCACAAAGACTTGACCCAATATGGTCTAAAGTTATGCACAAGTTAGAAAGTGGAGATGACATACAATTACCCAAACTGCATGTACCACTCGAACAATTCACAATAGACAATAATACTTTATACAAGATCAACCTGAAACAACCAAAACGCCAAAGAAATACTAACCAATTGGTAGTACCTAATGACATGATACCCTAAGTATTACGAACGATACACGATAGCCCACATGCAGGACATCCTGGAAAGGATAAGACATTCAAACAAGCCCAGCTGTTATATTACTGGCCTTCATTACGAAAAGATATAAACAATCATATAGACAGATGCGAATCATGTGCAAAACACAAAGGATACCCAATCACACCTGCACCGATGGGTAATTACCCTGCACCACATCAACCATGAGACGTTGTCGCTGTTGATTTACTCAAGATGCCATTATCATACAATAATAACCAGTACCTATTCGTAGCAACGGATCATTTTTCCCGTTATGTCATTTTAGCTCCAATTAAAGATAAGACAGCAGAGACTGTAGCAAAGGCAATAACAGATAATGTAATATGTCGCTTTACTACCCCAAAGGTGCTAATAAGTGATAATGGAGGAGAATTTAATTCTGATATCTTACAAGAAATATGTAAACAATACAATATCAAAAAGGTTAACGTTTTAGCCTATCACCCAGCATCTAATGGGTTAGTAGAGAGACAAAACAAAAAAGTATTAGATGTGCTACGACACATTCTCAATCAAAATTATGCAAGCTGGGATGATTGGATTCTCAGAGTAGAAGCCTCAATTAATGGATCTATTAATAAATCCATAGATGACACACCACATTTCATTATATATGGGACAGATAAAAAAACTACCATATGAGCTCCTAGAAGATGACAGTCTGCCCATATACAATTACGATGATTACTCTAAACTCCGTTTACGTGAATTCCAGGACATACACAAAAGAGTCAAAAAACAATTAACGATGTCCAAGGAAGAAATGACGGAGGCATTTAACAAGAAGGCAAGAGATTCACCTATCAGCTTAGGAGACATTGTTTATGGTGTCATTCATATGAGAGACAATAAATTATCCCCAAAATTTGAAGGCCCATACAGAGTAATTAACAGAAAAGCAAACAAAGTTATAATTAAGTCACTGTCTAGTGGCGAAGAGAAACAAGTTCATATTGACCATTTAAAACGAGTTTCAAGTGAATTATCCAGTAATTATTCAGCATCGGATACAACCGAACAGGCGAACGTAACTCAAGAAACCAAGCAAGAAAACAACAATGATTACAAAAAGAAATTAAGGTCATATACCAAACAATCAAACATAGGTGCAACTGTTCCGATAAAATCGATTTAAACTCCTTCTATAAATGAAATAACAATCAACCGTAATGCACATCATCGCTATCATCGACCACAGCATGACCATATTAGGAAATTAATAGATAATTTTTTTGTCGGTAGGTAGCGATGGAGGGACTTATGCTATGGATTCTCCTCTACACAGCAAGAGGATATGCTCACTTAGACCCCCAACACATAGTACGGCAAGGATGCCTCATAACTCCAACGGCCACGACTTTAATCGTAAAAGACGTCATGAGTACTGAAATCAGTTTGGATTACTTGTATGAATTACCTTCTTATCTATAAAATATCACGAGACCCATGAGGACCCTTGACTTTATGATAGGAGGCTATGTTTCACAAGCACATAACACAAAGGAAGTGAATGAAATAGTGAAGTTAGCGAAATGGAAAATAGAACAGGCTAAATCAACTATGCTCATCATGATCCAAGATCTCCCATCTTATGGAACGGAGGTATTGAGCGACCAGAACATCACACGTACTGCCAAAAGCGCGGTTTGTTCGACCTGGGTGGCGCAGTTCTTGGGAACATCTTTGGATTGGCTACAGAGGATGACCTTAAAGAAATAAACAACAAATTTAATAAAATAGCTCAGGTACTAACGTACTAAGATAAATTCATCACAGGACATAACTCAGCACTGAAGACAATTGTGAAAAATCTGAAAAAGGCAGAAAACATAGCCCTCGAAAGTGTAGATAAAATAAATGAAATGGAAGGTAACATAACACTTTTCCAACACTTCTCCATCATCACAGAACATATTGACACGATTCTATTACAATTAGACAAAACTAGAGTTCGTTACAGGGCACTTATGCAAGGAATTTCGAATGCTGGTGATGGCAAGATCACAATTGACTTACTCCCAGTTCATGAGCTACGTCAGATAATTAGTCAAGGCATACATAAACATAAATTGAAACTTTTGTTCCGAAGTAGGGAATTCATGCAATATTATCCATATTTAGAAGCAACACTAACACCAACATCAGTAGTAGTTCATGTACCATTCATAACTGAAGACCTGTTCACAGTATACCAAATACACCCCTTCCCCTCTAAAAATAATAACACTTTGGTCATCATCAACATCAACACAGACACCGAACTCATTATGGTCTCCAAGAGACGGAACACTGTCACTTTCGCAAGTGAATCAACGATTGAACGAAAGTGCCGCAATTCCTTACATGGTGTTCATCTTTGTCCTGTGTACATTTTCACGTTTTAGCCTACTGATACAGTCCCTTGTGAAATGGCTATCATCAAAAATAACGATATTCATAATCATTGCAACTTCACTTTTGCTCCAGATAAGCTCGTACACCATCAACGCATCGGACACTCACAGTTTTTGTATTTCACTCATAACACATCAGTTTACATAGTTTGTCCAGATATACCACCATCTCATACTTCAGCCTCAGGATTATACATAGCACCAGACTACTGTGCGATATTTACACCATTCATGTCCACTTTATCCACCAACAATCACTATGCCATCCTCAATCCTACACACACATTTTCACCCACTGCCTGATATGGACTTAAACATGAGCACAATATTAAGTTGACTTCACCTAAGTTTAAAACTATGCAACTGATCAATGAAACAATGAAGCCCTGGGAAGATTTGAGTTTGAGTATGTTCAACCCATTTATGTGTATAGCCCAGCACCTACTGCTTTGTATTTGCAGTAGTGCTGTTCCCAATGCACAGAATGCATGCAAGAATTGCAAATTTGGAGTCAGTATTTAGTGGGGGGAGAATTAACATCCAAGTTAACCCCCCTGAATGAAGTGTACATATTTTGTATATAGTATTAATTAAAAAAAAAAATTCAAAGAAGAATGACCCATGATATAGCAGTATGGCATACTAGTAGCATTATCTTTAAATGAAATATTAATAACTCTCACCATAATCTTAATTTTAAACTATTTTTTTTTCTTGCATGTATGCATTTTACTACAATAACCCAAGTACATACTGTATTACAGTTAAATAGTTTACCTTTAGTGCATTTATTCAAATATGTATACAACTTGTTTAAAATGTAATATTACTAGATCATTGCAATTTACTATGAATATTATATGTATACAATATTATAATTAATATTATGTACTAATAGATTAGCATATGTCAATGATAATTACTGTTGGAGGACCTCCAGCACGTGACCGAGCAATGTTAGGACTCCATATTATAAATACAATTAATTATAGAAAACATGATACATAGATAGATAGATAGACAGACAGATAGAAGCAGCAAGTCAGAGGTATTGTGTCTGCGAGAATCAAGCAATGCTAAATATGCTTACACACTCTAACTCAAGGAATGCTTTATAGGCACACGACAGCGCCTAGTGACCATACACACACATACACACATACTCACACACAGGTTTCTAGAACATTCCAACAACAGTGTAACACACGTGACACGACCCCTGCTACACCAGAATTTAGGAAGCAGAGCTCAGAAGGAGGCTAGCTATAGAACCGACAGGTAGTGGAGAGAGTGAACAAGAAGAGGGGTCCAACTAGACTTACTTAGTATATTAAGTCTCTGTAATACATACACTGCTCAACTTAAGATTTTCTTTGAAGATAATAAATCAAGATCAACTCCCTGTATTCATCTTTAACTCCTACTACAAGAATCGAGAGTCACACTACTACTACTGCTATTCCTACAACTTGTACTACTACTACTACTACTGAACATCTGCTGCTACTGAACTGCTATAACAACAACAACTACTACTACTAATAGTACTACTTCTACTACTACTATTATAACCACTACTACTACAACTACCACAGCTACTATTACTACCACTACTACTACTACTATCACTTTTACTGCTCTTCTACTACTACTACTACTACTACTACATCTGCTGCTACTGCACTGCTGCTGCTGCTACTACTACTACTACTACTACTACTACTACTGCTACTACTACTACTACTACTACTACTACTACCACCATTACTATTACTACTACTACAAAACAAAATACAACTCCAATAATCTTGTAAATTTATGATCATAAGTAATACAAAATTCTTGTTTCTCCTACTTGGCCTAAAACTGCCATCTCTCCATCTTGAATGCTGAATTGCAACAGAGGAGTGACACTCAGATACGATGCTAGTCACGAAGAAGCGCTATGGAAATGATATGGAATCGCAAGGTTATTTTCTACCACTCAGCTTTATGAGAGAACCTGCCAAAGGACGAAAATCTGGGCCAAGTTATGGTAAAAGAACGGTATATATTCACGAAGAAGTGCAAGGGAAGGGTGCGGAGGTAAGCTGCAAAAGGACGAAAACCTGGGCCAGGTTAAGATGAACGTACTATATATATATATCCAGGGAGGTCCATATATAAGGCTGCTCTTTCACTCAGGCAGGTGATTTCTCCTGTGCTGCAGGGACGGCTCAGCTAGCGTAATCAGTGTATATCCTGGAACATTTAACCATTTCCCCCTGCCACGGACACACCCACGTCCACACCGGCAGACTGAGCCGTCCCCACAACACGTAAGAAAATATCAAGTGAGTTTCTAGAGGTGCTTTATTTACCCACTGTCACAGGGTTTTTAAGAGAATGCGATATTAACGAATAATATTCAATAATACTTGAGAACAGGGACAAAGAATTGACTTGTGAAAATCAAGCAATGATTACTTTATGACGACTTACTTCACCGATTCTCTAAGGACGATAATTTATAAACTTTCTCAACAGTACACAGCAGAGACCAATGACTCACTCGTGCTGTTTATTAGTACTGTTGGCCTCTGGAGAAAGTGACTCCACCCCTGACAATCAATAACTAATGCTATTGATGATAAACAGGTTCTTGCTGATGCAATTAACTCCTGGTTGCACAACGGATTTTAAGCTTATTAAAAAAAGACTGGCCCAAGTACCAGTTATGAATAATGCAAAGCATTTATGCAAACTAGGAGCTATAACTAAAATAAGCTTAATGGAGAAATAAAACACGAGTTCACATTACATTAAGCTAAAGAGAAAAGAACTGTAAATTTATTGATTACAATGAAATAAATTTACGTTACATGTTTCAAATGTCTTCAAAATAAGGAGATCGCACTCACTTGCTCACTCAAAAGCTAAACTCTTAAACCTAGGAAAACGAAAAGAAATACTGGTCAGAAAGTGGACTAAGCGGATGACTGGGCGTCGTTGCTGAAGAAGGACGCTGAACACGATGAGGCTTTCGCCAAATCACGCTAGGTGGGAATTCAGAAACTAGACAACGGCGACAGCGGGAACTGGGCGTTGGCTGAGGAAGGACTCTGCCACACACGCCGCTAACCTGCTTCCACGGCGCTCAAATCTTGACTGAGTTCAAATCGTGAGAGAGGCAAGTGTCGAGCCGCACTTGCTAACGGCTAGAATGAGCGAAACACGCCCATAGCAAATCACTCAGAGGAGGTGCTAATGTCGTGCACAAAGACGATCACTTATGAAACAGTGAAAAATGGTTCTGAAAACATTCCCGATCGGGTGAATGCGTGGCGGTTGACTGAGTGATACATTCTGGGATTCCACTAGAAGTCGCGGTTTCCCACCAAAGTTTAATGTCACGAGTTTGTTTAGATATATGATCGCACCAACTCGTGACGTCCACACCACCAGACTGAGCCGTCCCCACAACACTTAAGAAAACATCATGTGAGTTTCTAGAGGAGCGTTATTTACGGACCAGGCTGTATTATATCACGAACCAGAAATATACTCCTAATATAACATTATATCGGGTATATTCTACTGCTGATATATCCATCTCTTCATTACATGAGAAATATCATATTTTATACCTCCTTTCAGTTTTGTAAGGCTTGTAATGAGTGTAGCATCAGAGTCTTCGTAGCAATTCCTCCTATGCTGTTTATCTTGTACGAAAAACACTATCATGTCAACATGGTGCAGTTTGGTGGCTGGGTGGGTAGGGGTGGTGGGAGGATGGGTAGGGTGGGCAGGATGGGTGGGTCAAGTAGTAAACTGGCTGCTTATATTGCAAGCAATTTTAAAATATAAATATATATTTGTTAAAATAAGAAAAGCTGTAGATTTACATCATCGGCGGCCAATGAGCAGCCGCGAATCAATCACCCTACTCGCCCCTTACATCTCAGCTGCTCAAGTCAATCAGATGGGTATATTACTACTACTACTACTACTACTACTACTACTACTGTTACTGCCACCACCACCACCATCATCGTCCGTCTGCCTTGTTGAAAAACATCATCACTTCTTCAGAACCAACCCAACTTGAGTAAAGGTTATGTAAGCAAGTGTGCGTGGCTAAGAGAAGGAATTAGAGCTGGTGTTTGGGATTCGATTCTCTTTATTTATATGTTGGTCTGTTAGAATTTAGGCCTTAATATGAACAACGCTTTTTTTTTTTGCTTTTTTTTTTTTTTTACTCAGTCTTTCATTCCCAGATTGACCGCGAAATCCTTGGGTTGTGAATGAATGGGAATGTGAGTGAGTTTCCAATGATGACACACACACACACACACACACACACACACACACACACACACACACACACACACACACACACACACACACACACACACACACACACCTTCTCGCATCATGTTTGGGGCAAATTGAAATTTAATGATGAGGTGTTGGTGAGTATTGGTAGGTAGTGGTGGTTGGGCGGTGGTGTATGGACTGGATTGGTAGGTCATGTAGGTAGGACAGTAGGTAGGTAGGTAGGTAGGTCAGAGTGGTAGGGACATCAGGTTAGTAGACTGACAATCTGTTTATAGGTAAATTACCTTGTTGGTAGTTAGGCTGTGTTGGTAGGAATGTAGGTAGTTATGTAGGTCAGTCTGATGTGTGGGTTGCAGTGAGATCTGATGGTAGGTAGGTTATGATACTAGGTAGGTTTTGTTAGTAGGAGTGTTGGTAGGTACGTTAGTTTGGTAAGTCGGTCATGCAGGTTGAGTGATGGGATCTGTTGGAAGGCAGGTATGGTAGGTAGGTAGATCACGATGAAATTTGTTGGTTGGTTGGTTATTATGTTAGAAAGATTATATTGGTAGGCAGGTAAGTAGGTAGGTGGGTACGTCAGGTTGGTAGATACGTAGGTAGACCGTGTGTGTGTGTGTGTGTGTGTGTGTGTGTGTGTGTGTGTGTGTGTGTGTGTGTGTGTGTTCCAATAATTTTTGACCTTTGCTCGACTCACGCACAAAAATTTGGTTCTTTCAATTAGTTTTTACAATAACAAATCCTTGTATTTTGCAGGAACGTCTAAAACTATATAAACCTGGAGATCATTGTGTGTCATTTGATCTCAGAGGAACAAGGTGAGTTGATGAACTGAAAATAAGTTCAAAATTATTCTTTCTGGTCTTCCCTTGCCTCATTCTCACCTTGATTTTCCCCTTCCTCTCTACCGCATCTCACTTTGTCCTCCTCCTCTGTTTTTTCTTCTTTTTTTCCTTTTCTTTTCATACCCACTTTGTCAGCCCCCCTCCCCTCTCTCTCTCTCTCTCTCTCCATTACTTTTAAGTTCTTCCTTTCTCACTTCCCTTCTCCTCAACTCTCTCTCATTCTTTCTCATCCACCCCCCCCCTCTCTCTTTCTCTCTAATACAACATATTCCACAGGCCAAATACCAAATATTACTAGTGAATGACAGAGAAAGCTGTATGTTGACTGAGATAAGATATTCGACTTAGCTTTTGACAGCGGAGAGGAGAATGGTTGACAGGATGACTGGCTTGATGAATAGGGATGAGGTGGTAGATACCCTACACTTCCCTCCCCTCATCGGTGAGCAAAAATCATAAATAATAATAATAATGATAATGATAATAATAAATAATAATTATAATAATAATAATAATAGCCATCATCAATAATAATAATAATAATAATATTTATTATTATTATTATTATAATAATGATAATAATAGCCATCATCAATAATAATAATAATAATAATAATAATAATGATAATGATAATAATAATAATAATAATAATAATAATAATAATAATAATAATAATAATAAAATAATTATAATAATAATAATAAAATAATAATAACAAGACTACCCTTCATTTGTGAGTCAGGTAGATTTAATGATACTTAGATGAAAACATGACTATTATATATCCATCCTGGATGACTCCCAATGTTGACTGAGTAACATGTGAACTCAAGTTGTGACTCAAAACAACTTTTATTAATAGCTTTTCCTTCTACAATCAATACTTTTTGAAATTTAAGTTTTCAACATAGAGAGACACAGATACATTTCGTAAAAAATTAATGACCATTGACTTCGTCTACCTGGCTCAGTAAAATCATCATCATTATCATCATCATCATCACCACCAACAACATCAATATCATCATCATCATCATCATCATCACTCTCCCCAGTATAATCAATGGAGCGGTTTTTACTTAATTTTTGCTTCTTCAGGCGATTTCCTTCACCTTAGTATAGTCCCAAGTAGTAAAGGGACTAATAAAGGCTTTATGTAACACCTCCAGTTCTAAGTCTCTTCTAAGCTCAATAGAATAGTCTGTAATGACAAGAATAAACTGGAGAACACGTCGTTGGTGTGAAGGGGTTAATAAATGAGTCAGTTAAAAAATCATTACAGTTTAAGGACGTGGATAATATGGATTTCTTTTCCTTACTACTGCCACATGATTTTTTTAGTTACTTTTTTTTTCCTCCTTCTCCGTCTTCTTCTTCTTCTTCTTTTTGCTATTGTTGTAGTTGTTGTTGTTTCAAGATTTTCCTCTGCTGTGTAGAGGATCTGGCCTATATTGGCCCGATCAGTGGGGTTTGGCTTTTGCCTGGGTTGTCCCCTGGTGGGCAGCTCTGCCATCCACCAGGGTCCCCCAGTGGGCAACCCAGCTGCCCACCAGAGGGTTCGCTTGGCACGGCAAGCAATGGGTATTGTTGTTACCCCAGGCTCATTTGAAACGCGAACACAGTGAGCTCCAGGCTTAAGTTGCCCTTTTGCAGTCTATCGTCCTCCTTTAGGTGGATAGGGAAGTAGTTGAGAGACGTGTGTACAGCCAGGCAGTAGAGCCTTCTGGTATATCGGTGCCACCACCCGAAGGCGTCCCTTTCCAACACCTCATTGAGTTTAGGATAGATATCCGTTCTCAAAGAATTAACCTGTTCAGTACGATGAGGGAGTTTGTTTTCTACAACATGCCATTTCTAGACATCCCTGTCCCCGAAAGGATAATGGCGAGCCGCAGGATGAGAGTAACTTCAGCCTGCAGTCTACTGGGTTCACGTTTCAGATGTGCCTGGGACTGCACCCCCCCCCTACCACCACCACCATCACCACCACCACCAGCAACAACAACAGCAGCAACAGCAGCGACAACAACATCAGCAACAACAACAACAGCAGCAGCAGCAGCAACAACAACAACAACAACAGCAACAACGACAACAACAACAACAGCAACAACGACAACACCATCAGTCACTTCATCCAGGTTCTGATAGATTATTTGAACTCGAGGGGTTAGACACAGCCTTCATTAACCCCTTCAGTCGGGTGGTCATTCTAAAATTTATTCCTGCTACCTCCAGAAGGGTGATGGTAAGAGAGCCTTCATGTGGTGGCACCGATATAACCCTGGAACTCCGATACAAGGTTAAATATGTATCCCTCAACTTCCTGTCCCGCCAAAAGAGGATAGAGGACTGTAGTAAAGGTCAGCATCAACCTGCAGTCCACCGGGTTCACGTCCAGATGAGCCTGGGGTTGCAACTACGCCCTCCAGACGATTGTATTCACCTGCCAAATGATGCTTAGCAGAGAACGGGTTAATGAAGGCTATATCTAACCCCTCTAGTTTGAAAAGTCTCTTACGCTGAATAAAATCACATAAAATAGCAGGAATAAGACAAAAAATACGTCAGCGAAGTGAAGGGATTGACTCCATTACTGCTCTCAAGCTGAATAAAATTGTCTGGTAATAGAGACAACTAAAGTAAGTTAAAAAAAAAACTGGTCATTGAACTGAAAGGGCTTGTATTTCAACAAGATCGCTCAGTACATCAAGGGTCGTACTGTTAGTCGTTTGAGAGATTCCACAACTCTTCCCTAGCGATTTATTTTAAAGTCAATATCCCCTTGTGTATAACTGATGAACACTATATCGATATCATAACAATATAAACAACATACAAGGAAACGTTAGGTGTAATAAGCAGAATAAATCGTAAAATTAAGAGGTGCTACGAACACTTCAGTGTCATTTAGGCCTATATTCTCATCGGCTAAGGAAGGTCTCTAACACCTCTTCCTTAGCCATTTATTTTTGGATATGGGTTGATTAATATCCCTTTGTAAGTCGTTTATGCAAAGTATGGAGATACTGAGGTTTCATACAACGCAGAAGAGGACAATAAGATGTAATATGCAAAATAAACAGCTTAGGAAAAGGTGTTAGGAGGATTACTCAACTGACGATAATATCATCCCTAGAACCAGACCCCAAGAGCAAAGTTAAGTGGGAAGAACGAAGCTTCAATCGAGGATGGCAGAACAAAGGAAGGACACACACAAAATACCGTCTTTAGGGACCTAGCATTGCGGGTTTATTTTAACCTCATGATCCCTAACCCTCTTCACTCAGTTCACAGCCAAGTGTAGTCAGATTGGTAGGTTAGATCTGAACTGCAACCAAGGAGACTCGTACCTTATAACTATCACACTGCATGCACCACAATATTTTGGATATGGCCTATGTTTCCTTGGGTGAAAACAAACAGATTACAGTGATTCTGTTTCACATACTGTAGAGGACACCTGGGCCAGTATTGTAGTTAGCTAAAGAAGCACCAAAACACCCGTTCCTAAATGACTTATTTTGCTTATTAAACTTTTCTGTCCTCCATGTTACGTAAATTGATCTAATATCGCCACATTATGCATACATAACATGCAAAAGAATATTAATGATGTATATAAAAAATTAAAGTTGCACAATACTCCAGGGGAAGACCAGGACTCAGCAAAGCCTGTGTTGGCTGCCTGCCTTCATGCCCATCTTGTAGTCTATACACTTTAACCTAAGTCTTCTTCCCTTTGCATCATCATCGTCATCTGACATCCACTGGGCCATTTAGACTACCGTATTTCTTTTTTGGAGAGCATATTCTAAGTGACTTGAGAGATTTCGTAACACCTCTTTCTTAGCGGCTTATTATGCACTTTACATCTTGCTATGCTTTTCAGTATTCAAAGACGTAAATAACCCACAAAAGTATGTTAAGCGTTAGCTTGCAAAACTAAAAACAACTCAGCGAGCACAACGCCAGTGTAAGATATGATTTATAAACCAACCTATGCCCATCGTCATTGCCTTAAGTAATTAATTCTATGGTTCAAATACTGGATGTCCCCATTACGCAAATCCAGAGAAGGCATACCTCTGCCTACGTCAGTAAAATTTATGATTTATTTCTGAATCTGGATCTTGATCTACCTCAAATTCTAACCAACTCTTCCTTGACTCTGGGCCCACCTATCTACCAGATTTCATTGAAATCTGATAACAACCTTTGAGATAAACTTGTCCATAAACAGAGGGGTAAGGATGAATACTTAACTAACTCCAACTTTTACAAATAGTAAAATTAGTACAAAGCCTCGAGTGCCACCAATAATACTGGCATTTATCTGATGCTAAAAGACACCGTCAGCTTTTCCCACCTGAGGGTGGTTGGGAGTGGGGGGATGGAAGAATAAAAGTTCTTGACATGAGACCCTTCAATCAACACCTGACCACCAACTAAGCCAGAAGCCTTTGTCAGATTAGATCAAACGAGATGTAACTTTGTGAAAATAGACGTACTTGAGTTTTTTTATAAGACTACATTTCTTTTACACTAATTTGGCCCACATTTTCATCCTTTTTGGCAGTCTATTTCACGTTGCTGTGTCAGAAACAAAGACAATGCTATGTCTGTACATCATTTCCATAGCACTTTCATTTGAGTAGCACGATATTATAGTATTCATCTCTTGTTACAGCTCAGAAATCATAATGGAGGGATGATAATTTCAGG
The DNA here is from genome assembly GCF_032717465.1 of Coenobita brevimanus. Lineage (NCBI taxonomy): Eukaryota > Metazoa > Arthropoda > Malacostraca > Decapoda > Coenobitidae > Coenobita > Coenobita brevimanus. The sequence continues at coordinate 41,131,947 of NC_136997.1, read as the reverse complement.
CTAAGTTCCTGTAAGATGAGTAGAGTATTTGGTGATTTTACGTGGATAAGGTTAATCTTAACTATCAGAGTGTTAACATATTAATTATAAAGTATCTTGAATAACTGTTGCTGCTCTGTATGCTGTTACTATACTGTACAAGGTGGATCGTATTCAGCACTCAGACACTCACTTGGCAGAATCTTATACACTGTAGGTATAATTTGCTGGTGTGGGCGTGGGTGTTGCAGTGGAAGCATGAAATGAATAAAAGATGCAGGATAGACGACGATGACGCTGAGCCGTCCTCGCAGCACACGAGAAATCGCCCAGAGGAAAGAGGGGCGTTACGTATGGGCCGCCCTGTAGGGAAGCTGCCGGCATGTTAGCACCAGGGTTTGAATCCTGGTGCGGGCAGCTGGTATCACTCAACTCAGGTGTTTATCCACCCTTTATGGGTTGGTAGGTAACATGAGTACCTCGGGTAACACCTAGGAGAGGTAACTGTGGTAACCTGGATGATGTAACGGCCAAGTATTCCGGGATAATGGGTGTAAATTCACCACAGGCTCAAAGGCCTAAGTTATGGAGATAGCACTTATGCTACGAGCCTCATGGCGTCTGCCCTCACTCTTACCAGACAGATAGTTTTCTGTATCTATTCATACCCAGACGCCTTAACACTGGAAGGGGTGACCACAAAGAAATTGCTTCATTTTACCCTGTCCTCCACCATCATGCTGCCCTACTTCCAGCCCACACCACCCTCATTCATATACCTCTCCATCCCACCCCTCCACCTCACCCTTGTTCTACCCTTTCCTCTGCCCCTCTGCTTACTCAGATACAATTTCCTAGTCCACCTTTCATTCTCTGCTCTCAGCACATAGCCAAACCATCTCAGGGTAGCTACTCTGACACTTTCCAGCACACCCACATGAACCCCTCATTGATCCTTATGGGAGTGAAGACTTTTATTTTTCTTTGCTGCACCCGGAGGACGGCAATATATATATAGTGTTTATGCCTGTATCCCTCCCTTCTTCACTAAGTTCCTGTTTTTTCTTGAAGAATGGAGTTCAGGCTTTGTGGGAGAAATGTTAAGAAAACGAAATTTTGCAAAATGGTAGACCTACCCTAGTACCCCAGGCTATATTTCAGGCAGGGTGGGATATCTAATGGCTGACCCCCTCCCCCCCAGAGTGTTGGTGGTCCCAAGTGGTTTTGGGCGAGTCATTATGCACGACCAAAGTTTTAAACCGAGCATAAACTTTGCATATGATGGATTCTCACCCCACGCTTTGGAGTGGGTGGAACCACAGAGGGTCTCCCTCACTGGGAAGAGGATGACCCCCGAGAGTTCCAGCAAAGCCATTATGGAAGTCATAGTTTTTCACATAGGAACAGGAAATTTCACACATTGGTAGATGTTTACCCTGGCTACGTTTTAGGCACAGTGGGAACTACATTGACCATCCTCCATGGGCAGGGGGTGTCCCCAAAGGGGGAAAATACCCTAGTTTTTACCTATCTATCTAGCTATTGCCAGACGCCTTAATCCCGTAAGGGGTGGCCACAAACAAATCGCTTCCATGTCGCTCTGTCCCCCTCCGTTTTATTGCCCTGCTCCCAGCTCACGCCCTACCCTCTGACCTCGTATATCTCTCTCCACTCCATCCCTCCATCTCATCCTTGGCCTCCCCCTCCCTCTCCCCCCTTCCACCTCACTCACATACACTCTCCTCATCAGTCTCTCACTCTTCATCCTCTCCACATGACCAAACCACCTTAATTTGTTCCTCCTAACGCTTCCTATCACATCCACATCCACACGACAATGCTTCTTCACTTCCTCATTTGCCAGTCTGTCTCTCCATGTGATTCCACATGCTCCTAACAAAAAACTCATTTCCATTGCTCTCACTCTTGACTTGTGTCGCTCCAACAACGTCCAAGCTTCACTTCCATACGTTAGAGTTGGTATCACAGCACTGTAGTGTAGTAGCTTTTTCTCTTCCATGCTCACTTCCCTGTTTCTTATCAATGCTTTCAAGGAACCAGCAACCTTTCTTCCCTGTTGTACCCTTTCAAGCACTTCACCATCGTAACTTTCAGCCTTACCCATCACACTACCCAAGTACATAAACGCACTCATTTTCCATTTCCTCCTCATCTAACCGCACTGTAAAATCACTGACTTCATTTCTCTCGAAGACCATTACTTTACTCTTCCCTACAATCATCTTTAGATTCCATTTCTTATACACTCTCCCAGACTCATCCACCAAACCTTGCAGCTCACCTTCGTCTTCACTTAACAACACAGTAAGGTACCATCTGCAAACTACACTAGAGGAAGTTTACAAACGCTATCATAGAGCCGCTCCAACATCCACTGCCCTACCTTGTATCTCTTTTATAACTCCATCCATACACAGATCGATCAACCATGGAGACATGACATATCCTTGTTTCAATCCAACCTTCAAATAGAAAAATTCACTCGGTTCATTACCCATACGCACTGCAGAATTAGCACCCTCATACATACTCTTCACGCCCTTCAACAACTTCCCATCTACTCCATAATTATATTCTTAATCATTTCCACAATCCTTGTCTATCCACCCTGTCATATGCTTTCTCCAAATCCATGAAGGCTTCATACAACATCATTTGCTTCCCTAGAAACTTTTCTACTAAATATCAAAGAATGAATATCTGCTCCACACAAACTCTTCCCATACTAAAACCTCCCTGTTCTTCTCCAACTAATTCCTCTGTTATTTCCCTAACTCAGTCAGTAAGTATCCTACCATATACTTTTCCCATTAGACTAAGAAGGCTAATGCCCCTATGATTACCACACACTTCTATTATCCCTTTTCCTTTGTACAGGGGAATAGTTATACCTGTCTTCCAATCCTCCGGGACTCTTCCATCCTCCCAGGCTAATCTGCATATCTTCCACATCCATTCTATTACTATCTCTCCCCCATGCTTCAGCATTTCACCACACACTCCATCAATTCATGAGTCTTTCCCCATTTTAACTTTCTTCATTGCTTCTACAATTTACATCCTACTGATTTCTTGCTCTCTTCTCACATCCTTCCTTTTTCCCGCCATTCCCCAGCCATCTATACTTGCATTACTTTCATTCTCTATGTTCAACTATTCCTTGAAGTGTTCTCTCCATCTCCTCACTTTTTCTCCCTTCTCCACTAGTAATCGACCATTTTTACCTGTCACTCCCCTACTAACTTCTTTGGCACCCTGTCTAACTCTCTTAACCTCCTTCCAGAACAATTTCTTACATTCCCTCCACTTTACAGTCAAATTCCTTACAAATTTCTCATCCACTCTCTTCTTACTCTCTTACTAATCTTTCCACCTCTCTCTTCCTCTCTACACATAACTCTTCCGTCTCTCAACTTCTTCGACGCCCCTGTTTCTCATCCACTCACTATATGCATTCTTCTGTAGTGCCACAGCCTCTCTCACTCCTTCGGTTTACCACGCTGTTCCCTGCACCCCCTTTCGTCTTCTCTTCACCCCACACATCACCTTACATGCTGCCCATTTTTCTTCTGTGACTATCTTGCACACACCTTCCACGTCCCCCATCTGCTCCAATCTATATTTACCCAATCGTTCCTCCACTTCCCTCTTATATTCTACCTTTTTTCCACCCTCTTGTAACTTTTCAATCCTCCTTGTAAGAACTACTTCCTCCTGTCCTTCCCTTCTTCTATTTCTCCAATTCGTTTGAACTTTGATTCTAAGCACCACCAAGTGGTGGGCTGAAAGTCCACTCCCCCATCCTCTATATACTCTTGCATCCATTACAAACCTCATCCTTTCATCCACACAGACAAATCAATCATTGCCTTCCATTCATTCAGTTAACCACCCACCATTCTCATCACTCGCCACATATAGCTATGGATCATTTTGTACCTGAAAAGGGTATTAGCTATCACCAAACCCCTCCCGGCACAACTCTCCACTAAAGGAATGCCATTCTCATCCATCTCTGCAGTTATCCCACTCACCAACTACTCAATTCACCATCAAATTCCCTATTTTTCCACTCATATCACCAATCAAAAACACTCTTGTTCCTTTCAAACATTTCCATCAAAGCTTCCACATTTGTCCAGATCTCTTCTCTCACTCTGCTTGCAAGATCTTTTGTTGGTGCATACACGCACACAATCGCCCACATTTGCAGTCCAACTTTCAATCTTACCCACACAATCCTTGAGCCAACTGATCCATACTCTCTTATATTCTTCTTCCATCTGTTACTCACAACAATACACACTCTTTATTTTCCCATCTCATTCTCACTTACTCATATGCATATAGTCCATCCATACTCCAATTCTCTCACACTCTCACCTCTCCATTTAGTTTCAGTTTATCCACATACATCCACATTCGCACTCTCAAGCACCTGGACAATATCTCTTTCTTTCACCTCATCATTTGCATCCCTTACATTCCATGTAGCTATCCATACCAAGTCCTTTTTCGGTCCTTAGTCGTTACCTTTCCGTCAGTCCTGGTCTGAGGCTTCTTATTCGTATTTTTAGTTAGTTATTTTCTGGGGAGGGGCAGTAACCCTCCGCCAAACCACTTGATGTCACGAGGGAACACGTGTTGGTTGGTTATAGGTTACCACCCAGCGTTGTAAATGCTTTCCTGGCTTACAGGAAATCATTTGGGTTACCACTCATTGTAGACCTACCCCTAAAACAGGGTATCACTACACTAAGTGGGTCGATGATGGGCGCTCACACCTACCACAAGTTTTTACCTAAAAACATGAAATTTTGCACGGTGGTAAATCTTTGCTGGGGCCACGCTTTGAGCATGGTGAAACCCCCAAAGACCATCCCCGACGAGGGGAAAATGCCAGAGTTTTTAGTGGGCATATAAAATTCTGCATAGTAGACCTTCAACTGATACGGAATATAGATTTTTTTTTTATGTGTTGAACTCTGGGCACAGGCTTCGCAGCCTGCTCTCAAGGCCCAGTAGTCCTCCTACATATCATAGACCTCCACATGTCACCACTTTGGCGCTAACACCCACAGTCCATATTGAATACATGTTAGGGCTGTCTCATACAGGACTGGTGTATTGGTATTAGCGGGGATATTTTTACAACATGTCAGCGGGTCTTCTGGTAGATCAGGAAAGTCTGCTTTACATGAAATTCAAATCTTTAAACTGTTCCCTGACCCAGCCGGGATTTGAACCTGGGTCGGGTAGGACCGCAGGCCACTTCTCTATGGATTGAGCCACTGCCTCCCCTACGGTGGGAACCTCAGGGTTCGCTCCTCTGTCTGCCAAGTAAATAGTTATTTCCCCTACAATACAACAGTGGCAGGTGTGAATATCAAAGTGGTGACCAAGACTAATTCTGGAGCTGTCCAAGAGCACTCAAGGAGGGTCCAGGATGTTCTCCTGGAAGTGTGGCATGGCCACCAGGGTGGCCAGGCATATTTCAGAGGTGACCAGTGCCACCCCAGCCACCTCTGGCTATGAACTGCCTTCATGGGAATGTGTCCCTCTCCAGCACCTTGGCCGCATGAAGGAAGGGAAGAATAATAAAGAACTAGTACCAAGCCAGAAAATGGATATATGGCACTAAGTCGGCGGGTGACAGATACAGCATCGGCAGAGGCAATGGTGATAGTTGGCATTGACAGATACGGCTGTTGCTGAGTCGGCATCGATAGAGTCGTGGCTTGGCGATGAAGTGGTTTGACTGACCAGATGGTTTAAAGGCTTGACTCATTAAGGGAGGAAGGGTCACCTTCAGTGGGAGGTCCTTAAACTTTTCTAGTAATGAAACCAAATGTTTAACCTGATGGATGGTTAGGGAAAATAAAGGCCAGAAGAGAAACTGAAATATCAGGAACTGAGGTAGGACAGGCATAAAATGATCCAGAGGTATTCATGGCGGGTGATGAGAAGGATGGGTGGTGAACTGAATGAAAGGAAGGCAATGATTGATTATGTGTGTGTGGATGAAAGGATGCGAAGATGTGTAATGGATGCAAGAGCTTATAGAGGTTGGGGGAGTGGACTTTCTGACCACTAATTGTTGCTGGCCAGAATCAAGATCCAAATAAGATGGAGAAATAAAAGAAGGGAAGGACGGGAAGAAGGAGTAGATGCAAGGAGAGTGGAAAGGTTACAAGAGGATGAGAAAAAGGCAGAATATAAGAGAGAAGTGGAGGAACGATTGGGCAAATATGGATTGAAACAGATGGGGGACGTGCAAGGTGTGTGCAGGGTATTCACAGAAGAAATATGTGCAGCATATGATGTGGTGTGTGGGATGAAGAGAAGACGGAGGGGGGGTGCAAGGAACAGCATGGTGGAATGAAGAGGTGAGACAGGCTGTGAGACAAAAGAAGAAAGCATACCATGAATGGATGAGAAATAGGGTCATGGAAGAAGTTGAGAGGCGGAAGAGAGAGTTATAAGTAGAAAGAGAGAGGTGAAAAGATTAGTAAGAGAGTGTAAGAAGAGAGTGGATGAGGAATTTGGAAGGAATTTGAGTGTAAAGTAGTGGGAACGTAAGAAAATGTTCTGGAAAGAGGTGAAGACAATAAGACAGGGCGGAAGTGAAGTTAGCAGGGGAGTGAAAGATAAAAATGATAGATTGCTAGTGGAGAAGGGAGAAAAAGTGAGCAGATGGAGAGAACACTTTAAGGAATTGTTGAACACAGAGGATGGAAGTAATGCGACTATAAGTGGCTGGGGAATGGCTGGGAGAAGAAGGGAGGTGAGAAGAGAGGAAGTCAGTAGGATAGAAGTTGTGGAAGCAATGAAGAAAGTTAAACTGGGGAAAGCCCCAGGAATTGATGGAGTGTGTGGTGAAATGCTGAAGCATGGGGGAGAGATAGTAGTAGAATGGATGGGGAAGATGTGCAGATTGACCTGGGAGGAAGGTAGAGTCCTGGAGGATTGGAAGTCAGGTATAATTATTCCCTTGTACAAAGGAAAAGGGGAAAAAGAAGTGTGTGGCAATCATAGGGGCATTTGTCTTCTTAGTATAATAGGAAAAGTGTATGGTAGGATACTTATTGACAGACTTAGAGAAAGAACAGAGGAATTAGTTGGAGAAGAACAGGGAGGCTTTAGGAAGGGGAGAGGTTGTGTTCATCAGATATTCATTCTTAGATCTTTAGTGGAAAAGTTTCTAGAAAAGGGAAAGAAGTTGCATGCGGCTTTCATGGATTTGGAGAAAGCATATGACAGGGTCGATAGACAAGGATTGTGGAAAGTATTAAGAATATATGGAGTAGATGGGAAGGTGTTGAATGCTGTGAAGAGTATGTATGATGGTGCTAAGGCTGCAGTGCGTGTGGATGGTGAACTGAGTGAATTTTTCTCTTTGAAGATTGGGTTCAAACAGGGATGTGTCATGTCTCAATGGTTGTTCAATCTGTACATTGTTGGGGTAATAAAAGAGGTACAAGGTAGGGTAGTGGATGTTGGAGTAGCCCTGGTGAGAGAGGGCAGTGTTTGGAAACTCCCAGTTCTGTTGTTTGCAGATGATACTTTGTTGTTGAGTGAAGATGAAGGGGAGCTGCAAGGCTTGGTGGATGAGTCTGGGAGAGTGTATAAGAAACGGAATCTAAAGGTGAATGTAGGGAAGAGTAAAGTGATGGCCTTTGAGAGAGGTGAAATCAGTGAATGTACAGCGAGGTTGGATGGTGAGGAATTGGAAAATGTAAGTTTAAGTACCTGGGCAGTGTGATGAGTAAGGATGGAGGTTTGGAGGGTGAAGTGCTTGAAAGGGTGCAGCAGGGAAGAAAGGTTGCTGGTTCCTTGAAAGCAGTGATAAGAAACAGGGAAGTGAGCATGGAGGCGAAAATGTTTACATGACAGTATTGTGATACCAACTCTAACGTATGGAAGTGAAGCTTGGACGTTGTTGGAAGGACACAAATCAAGAGTGAGCACAGTGGAAGTGAGTTATTTAAGAGGAGCCTGTGGAGTCACATGGAGAGACAGGCTGACAAATGAGGATATAAAGGAGCATTGTTGTGTGGATGTGTATGTGATAGGAAGCTTTAGGAGGAATACACTGAGGTGGTTTGGCCATGGGGAGAGGATGGAGCTGACGAAGAGAGTGTATGTGAGTGAGGTGGAGGGGGAGAGAGGGAGGGGGAGGCCGAGGATGAGATGGAGGGATGGAGTGGAGAGGTATATGAGGGAGGAGGGTGTGAGTTGGGAGCAGGGCAGTGAAATGGCGAGGGACAGGGCGACGTGGAGGAGATTTTGTTTGTGGCAACCCCGAACGGGATTGAGGCGTCTGGCAATAGATAGATAGATAGATAGAGGTAGGACAGAGGAGAAGAGGACAGTAAGGAGAGAAAGTGTGGAAACAAAAAGGCTTCTTGGTCACTTTTACGACAAGTAGGGATACTGGGGAAGTATTCTTTCCTTTTCCCCCCTCCCCAGGGGGCCTTGGGTAAATCCCTCGAACTAGGACCAATGGACCATATAGCTGTGCAGGGTAAGAAGAGATTCATGGAGAGACCGCTACATCTCTCACCAGAAATACGCTAACAGGGGTCCTAGGTCACTTGAGAACACATTAATTGAGGATATCCTCATCGCTGGAAGGCGTCATACTGTAATCAGTTTTAAGAGGTAGTCTCTATTAGATTTCTCACTACTGCTATGATATTTTGTTTTTTCTTGTTCCAGCGACACTACTTAAATACTGGGCAATGATGCCACTGTAGCAATGATACTGCTGTAATAATTTTAGTTTTTAAACGTCTTTCACTGCATTGTGTAACTTTATTTAAGTTGTGGCTGTTGGTTCATCTGGATGTGAATACAGTATGGCAGATCACAGGCTGAAGTTGCCATTCTCCTGCTGTCCAACATCTTCCATTCAGGGGACAGGGAGGGAGCTGAGGGACGTTTCTATAACTGACCAACAGATTCATCCAGTCATATTGGTTGCATCCCATAAATGAGCTCCTCTCCAACATCAGTATATACCGTACTATACTACTGTCTCCAGCACTGAATGGGTATGGATACTCTACCTTACTATGTTTCAGGCTCACTCAGTTGTGCTGAACCTTCTGTACCGTAGTTATACTGCAGTATAGCCCAGTTTATATTGGAAATATTCCAGCGAAACTTACCATTTATCATACATGCTACACTTGCTTTTAATAGACCACGCCTTGCCATGCACTCCAATCAAATAGTGAAGCTTTACTGTTCTATTGTTGTTGTTGAGTAACCCTGGTCTGTTTAGCCATGAACACCTATCAGCAGCAGGAAAGCAACTACCACTACAGGGCTGTCCCTTGCGGCGAACCCATGCTCCTCCGAGATAGAAACTGCCTTCCCACTGCAGCACTTGGTGAAGTGTGGAGGTTTGGCTCCTGGAAGGATGATGCACTTGTGTGTGCACCTAATTTAACAAGGGGACCATAGTAGGCTACAAATCACCCAGCAGAGTGGAAGAGGTGTGCTGGATATGCGTCACCCCGTAGTAAACTCGTGAACCATAGTCTCTGCTGATCCTCTAGTTCTATCCCTGGCTGGTATATATGTGAGTCACCCTGTAGTATACTCGTGAACCATAGTTTCTGCTGATCCTCTAGTTCTACCCCTGGCTGGAGGGAAATTGTAGCCATGATTTCACAAGAAGCAAAAACCTGTTGTCCAGTGTTAAGGATCTTGACAGTGGACAGGAGGTTATACTCCATAATTTAATGTACAGGTAATGAATAATTTTAATTCAGTTATAAGTGCAATAGATTAAAAGTATTTGAAAAGTACACTGAAATTAAAGTAATAAAAATGTGTAATTTCTAAGAGGTAGACACTCGAGGCTTTTGTTTAACTTACGAGTTACTTTTAACTAGGGAGAATAAAATATAGCCTTCATGACCCCTTGAATACGAAAGATAACAAGTTGTGCCAGGCACAACAAACGTCGCCCAACAGCAGTTATTTTATTGCTATTAAATACTGACTCGTTTCTGTCATGTAGCGTCAGTGCACAATTAACACCTAAGGCAATGGCGCAAATGTTTTCAAGTTACGACCTCTGAAAATCTTGCGTTTGACATTGTAAGGTCACTCAAGCTCAAAGGTCGTGCTGGTAAATGAAAGTCCCATAAGACTTGCTCTATCTTGGTAATGGTAAATATCTCTATCTCCAGTAAGTTTCGAGTTATAGCTCCCTGAATATCCGTGACCTTGAGTTTGGCCTTTCAAGGTCACTTACGGTCAAAGTTCAAGGTACCAATTAATAACCCGTATGGGATTTTCTATATGTTGATAATAGTGAATATCTATCTTCAACCAGTTTCAAGTTATAGACCCCTGAATATCCGGGAACTTGAGTTTGACCTTTCAAGGTCATTCAAGGTGAAAGGTCTTGGTGCCAAATGAAAACCCATATTGCGAGTTCCTGTATTTTCCTAATAGTTCATATCTCTATCTTCAACCGTCTTCAAGTTATAGCCTCTGAAAATCCGTGACCTTAATTTTGACCTTTCAAGGAAAGGTCACTCGAGTGCCTCCAAAACTGAATCACTTTCTTTGGGGACCAGGGCCCACGTATCCTGAAAGTTTCTTGTAATTTCATCCAGCCGTTTTTCCGCAATGTTGCTAACAAACAACAAAGAAACCAGACTCTGTCCGGGCGTGGTAAAATAGTCTGAAAATAGATAAAGTAGAAGACGCTTAGGGTTTTAAGAGGTTAAGAGATCCACCTAGAAAAGCAGCGGTTCAATGAAAGCCAGGTACCGGGTGGTGAGTAAATAACGCTCCAATAGAAACTCCTGTTGGTACAGGTATTTTGCGATGTGGGGGTGGCTAAGTCTGCTGGTGTGGGCTTAAGTGTGGCAGTAGGAGTAAGAAATAAATGAATGATAAAGAACAGACACTGATAATGCTGACTAAGCCGCCCTCTCAACACGGGTGAAATGGTCTGGTCGAGTAGAAGAAGATAGGAATAAGTCCCTCAACTTACAAACAAAAGAAGAAAGGGTAACAGTAGTTGGCCAGTTGACTCATACTAGACAGCTGTTACAAGAGTGTAACTAAATTACCAGTAAATGAATAAGATAACAATAACAAAGAAGAATGATCTCCGGTCCCACCACACCCTCCATCCGAAACCGGCAGGAAAAAGTGAGAAGAAACACCACACACTGAATGAAATCTTTTGTAAGTTGAAACAATAATAAGGTAAATAAAATGTCAGTGTATGGAGGGAAGCATGCATATCCAACTGCCTCAGCATTCAAATGGGAAACTGGACTGCTAGCAAATAATACGGGGTGTTATGGGAAATAGCATGCAGATTTACAATTATATATATATATATATATATATATATATATATATATTGTTACGCTGTCCGCCTTTCCGTTCCCACGGGTGCAGCCGTTACAGCTGGGCTAGGGCATTATGCAGTATGTATCCGTGTCATTCGCGGAGTTTACATTAGCGAGTGTTACAAGTTCTTTTGTTTCTTTCGTTCCTGCCACTGAGGGCAATTTTATTTAATACCATGCTGAGAATGCATTTGATTATTTTGATTGTCTTGTGTGAGCTACCAGTATATTTAATGATGTTTTGCTTGCATTAGAAGTACCAATTTATTGTAGAGAGAGAGGGGCACGAATATAAGTTCTTATTAATTAATTTGATTCATGCGTTCGCGCTTGGCTGCACACGAGCCTGGCGTCGGGGCAGTCTCTTCCCAACCAGCTTCAGTATCGGGTGTTTGTACACTCTCTCTCTCCCCAGTCATTTTTTTATGCCGAGCTGGCGTTTTCATTTAAGTTTATTTTTATTCTTTTGTTGTTGACTGAGGAAAGTAGTTATTTTATTTGTTTTTGTAACCGTGTTGTCTTTGGAGGGCCAGTCTGGCTCACCGTGGTCCTCTCGCTGCCTCTGTTAACGTTCCCCAACACACGTACATACACACACACCCGTAACCCCTACACAGTTTAATCCCATCTCTTTGCACAAGGCTAGTGAGAACCATCGTGAGCTATTAACTGCGTTCCCCCTTGGACACGGGTTAAGTAGGAAGTCGTCACCACCGGAAATAAGTGGGAGGTGTTCCTGTAAACTGTCTCGGGCGGTATTATTTCCGGTAGTGACGATAGTAGGCTAGATCTATAGGTAGGCTGTTACGTTTTGCTATCAAAGTACAGAGTGTTGCGTTCTTAAGTAAGTACTTTTCCGTTGCGCAGTTTTTCTCTAGTTTGCGGAGTGTCAGTGCCGGGGTCTGCGTTATTTTTGCAACGCAGTGGAGGCCGACCATCTAAGGCTGCCTTGTGGTCTTTTTGTAATAGCCCCGGGCTGGCGCTACCGTAACAGTGGCGACCTCGCATCAGGATATCCTAACAGTGCCTTCTTCTTGCTAGGATATCGTTACCTTGGCGTTCTCTGTGCTTTGAGGTGAAGTTGATGTGTGTGTAGTTTCTCAGTCAGCATTAGTATTTCATTATTTAGTACTGCCATTGATTTGTCGCCATGGAGTCACGCGTGTCTACACCAGATCGCGTACGTGCTGAGTCACCTGTGGATGTTGTTCCGTGGTGCTCGGAAAAGACCTGCTGACACCTATATGGCCTACGCCAGGTATCTGGAGGAGAGGTTAGACGAGTGGTTGCTGAGTGAGAGCGCCACTTCGTATAACGAGGTGCGTGAACTGTTTTGATGGAACATTTTACCAACATGGCTGACAAAGAAATTGGTGTTAAAATTAGGGAGAAGAGATTTAAGACCTTGAAGGAAGCGGCGACGTGGGCTGATGACCGGGTGTTTGCCTTACGGAGTATGGGGGTCAAGTATGCTAATTTTCAATATTCCAGGGAGAGGACTGTGAGTGGCCCTGCCTGGGATAAATCTCCCGTGAATCAGTCCAAGGGAAGTACAGAGGAGAAAAAGAATTCTGGGAGAAAGAGCCCTGTATCCAGTTCGAAGCTACTTTGTTACTTTTTGCAAACAGAGTGGGCACATCAAGCCTAACTGCCCTAAGTGGAAGGCCTCCCAAAATGCCAAACCAGTGGCACTAGTTGTAGGTTCGAGTCAGGTGAACGAGAGGAGTTGGGAGAGTGGTAACGGTGAGGGAGAAGTCTGTGGAAAGCTGGAGTGCAGCCGGCTGTGCTCGCTGCCAGCTCAGGCTGAAAAAGTTACCCAACATGCTACGCCACCTCCGGATGAACTGCCTCAGAAATCGTCCCTAGACTGGTGTAAACCTTTTATGTGTCACGGCACAGTGAAAATTCATGGGATCAGTTATCCAGTTACTGTGGTTCGTGATACCTGTGCACAACAGTCTGTGTGCAGAAACGTGACTGGAGGGCCTGTAAACTCAGGGAAGTATGTGCTGTGTAGAGGCATGAACTCAGATGAATACTATGATTATGTTCATGTGGAACTCGATTGCCCCATTATTCAGGCTGCAGCTCAAGTAGCTGTTGCTGATGTAATGCCAGTAAAGGGGGTTGATTTTCTGCTGGGGAATGACCTGGCTGGGGAGAAAGTATTTCCATCTCTTCCCCCACCAGTTGTTGTGGCAGAGAAGTGTTTTGACGCCCCAGAAATTGGTATTGAAGTTGATGCAGAAGTGGAAGCCATGTTCCCGGTCTGTGCAATTACAAGATCTATGGCACAGGTTGCAGCCTGGGAGGAAGAACTGGCGAAGTCACAGGTTCTTGGGGTCGACTGTGATGAGGCAGGGCCACCAATGGAGGAACCTAGTGAGCAGAGTGTTGCTGTGGTGGGTGAGGAGAGTGGGAATGCGTGCATGGGCGCCGCCCCACTTCCCACTCAGGACACTAGAGGTGGTGTTGAGTGTGTCTGTGTGGAGACTGAACCCAGCCCATCGACTGAATTAGGAGAATTTCAGGACGCTGGGGTCGACTGCGAGGATGCAGGACCTCCGTCAAACGCGCCTGAGGAACAGAGTGTCACTGTTGAGGGTAGAGGTGATGATGTCAGTGTGGAGTCTGACATTCCTCCCCCTGTCGAGTGTACTAGAGGTGACGCTGAAATTGATCGCCCTTCGCAATCCAGTGTCCCGACCAGTCTCTTATCTCAGTCCTCAGTAGAGCTGGCGGGTGTTAGGCCAGCAGAATTGAGGGTGAAGCAACAGGAGGATGTAACACTAAAGCCCTTGTTTGCTCGAGTAGGGGAAGAAAGAAGTATGGAGTGTGGTAAGGAGGAGTTCCTGATTAAAGACAATGTTTTACATCGCCGATGGACGCCCACTGGCGCCACGGTGGATGGAGGAGTGGGTGAGTTAGTGCAGGTGGTGGTGCCTGTGCAGTATAGGGTGCCGTTAATACAGTTAGCACATGAGGGACCTTTAGCAGGTCACTTGGGAAACAGGAAGACAGTGCAGCGCTTAAGATATAACTTTTGGTGGCCAAGTATGCCGGGACAAGTTGCTGCGTACATCAAGAGCTGTCACACGTGTCAGATAGTGGGCAAGCCTAATCAAGTTCTTCCTGTGGCCCCTTTGACTCCCATTCCTGCAGTTGAACCTCCGTTTACCCGGGTAATCATTGATATCGTGGGCCCTTTACCTCCTACTTCTGCTGGAAACAAGTATTTGTTAACCATAATGGATGTTACAACGCGATACCCAGAGGCTATACCAATCAGAAGCATGCAGGCGAAGTCAGTAGTCAAGCAACTTATCCTGTTCTTTACTCATTTTGGCCTGCCCAAGGAGTTGCAGTCAGACCGTGGAGTAAATTTTACATCTAATTTGTTTAAGCAGACAATGATAGAGTTGGGCATCAAACACATTTTGTCCAGTGCCTACCATCCGCAGTCACAAGGTGCCCTGGAAAGGCATCATCAGACCTTAAAGACAATGCTGCGCACCTTCTGCTACGATAGTGGAAAGGATTGGGACCTAGCGGTACCCTTTGTTATGTTTGCAGTGAGAGAGGTACCAACTGAGTCGTTAGGGTTTTCACCCAATGAGTTAGTGTTTGGGCACAGAGTTCGTGGTCCCTTGGATGTGGTGCGAGAGGCCTGGAGTAACAACAAATCTGGCAACCAGGAATCCATGCTTGACTATGTCTGCCACACTCGGGAGAGACTGCATTGCGCTTTAGAGCTTGCCCGTGACCATCTAATCGGGGCTCAAGCGAAAATGAAGGCTCATTACGATAAGAAGGTCAGAAGTCGTGAGTTTAAGCAAGGAGATGAAGTTTTGGCACTGCTGCCCATGCAAGGAAAACCTCTGGCAGCTAGATTCAGTGGTCCTTATATTGTGAAGAAGAGAGTTGGGGAACTTGACTATCTAATTGTTACCCCAGATAGGCGGAAGAGTACTCAGTTGTGCCACATCAATATGTTGAAGCCATACTACCGCCCAGTTGATTCTCATTGTGTGATGACTGCTGATGTCTCTCACCTGGGATGTGAAGGACGGGGAAGGGAGGACGTGGCATCAAAGGAACGTGCTGTGGAGGGAGCTGTTGGTGCCGGTGATGTGAGTAGTGGACCAGGTTTACAGCCACAGTCCATGGAAGGTGACTTTGGAGTGGACGTCGAGGGAACCAGGGATAAGAGCGCTCCTGTAGTTTTGGCGGTTGGTAGTGAGTTGGAGGAGCAGGAGGAAGTGCTTAGTCGTGGTGAGATGTTACCAGCTGACCTATGGGAGGGCAATGGTTATGCAGCTCTGGTGGAGAAATTGCGACACCTTGATCCAGTAAAGCGAGAAGAGCTGTGCAACAGATTATGGAAACATCCGAAAGTTTTTGGAGATTCACCGGGATTGACAACTTGGGCTACTCATGACATTGACGTTGGGGATAGTAAGCCTGTAAAATTAGCTCCCTACCGCATCAACCCTATCAGACAGAAAGCTCTCGATAATGAGATCAAGTATATGTTGGACCATGGATTGATCAGGAGGAGTTTCAGTGAGTGGAGTTCACCAGTTACCTTGCAGCCGAAGCCAGATGGGAAGGTTAGGTTGTGTGTGGACTTACGGAAAGTTAACTCACTGTCTAAGACCGATGCTTATCCCTTACCTCGGGTCGATGACTCCGTGGACAAGGTGGGAAATGCCACTTATATCACCAAACTTGACTTAGTAAAAGGATACTGGCAGGTCCCGCTGACGGAACGGGCTAAACAAGTGGCTAGCTTTGTTGTCAGTGGTGCAATATATCAGTGCCAGGTGATGCCTTATGGATTGAAGAATGCTCCAGCCACTTTCCAGAGGCTTATGGATAAAGTGGTGGATGGCATACCTAATTGTGTCGTTTACATCGATGATGTCATTGTGTATGACACCAAGTGGGAGGAGCACCTTGATCATGTGGAAATGCTCATTAAGCGGTTGGAGGAAGCTGGCTTAGTAGTCAACTTGGACAAGTGCGAGTTCGTACGTGCTAAGGTCCAGTACCTTGGATTTGTTGTAGGACATGGGCAAGTGGCTCCACCTTGGGCTAAGGTGGATGCCATTTCCAACTTTGCAGCACCCCAGTGTCGCTGTGCCCTCCAGCGATTTTTGGGCATGATCGGCTATTACAGAAGATTTATTGGAAATTACTCCACAGTGCTTGCCCCTCTTGCTGACTTATTGCGCAAGGATAAGAAGTGGCAGTGGACAGCCGAGTGTGAGCAAGCTTTTACTACTGTTAAGTCTCTGCTGTGCCACCACCCTATATTGCGTGCACCAGATTTTGACAAATCTTTTGTGCTGGCAGTTGATGCTAGCCGAGTAGGGGTAGGAGCAGTGTTGATGCAGCCGGATGAGGGCCAGGTTGAACATCCCATATCATACTTCTCAAAGAAGTTTAATAGAGCCCAGAAGAACTATTCCGTCATAGAGCAGGAGTTATTAGCGATTATCCTTGCCCTGCAACACTTTGCTGTCTACCTGCCCCCTTTTGGCCCTGTGATCACGATTTATTCAGACCATCATCCCCTGCAGTTTTTGAACAAGTTTAAATTTAAGAACCAGCGTTTGACCCGCTGGAGTTTGCTTTTGCAAGAGTACAATTTAGAAGTTAGGCATATTAAAGGGACTGATAACGTAATTGCTGATTGTTTATCCAGGGAGGGGTCAGGGTCTTGATTCGAAAATTTTGATCCAGGGCTCAAAATTTTCCCTTGGGGAAGGGCGTGTTACGCTGTCCGCCTTTCCGTTCCCACGGGTGCAGCCGTTACAGCTGGGCTAGGGCATTATGCAGTATGTATCCGTGTCATTCGCGGAGTTTACATTAGCGAGTGTTATAAGTTCTTTTGTTTCTTTCGTTCCTGCCACTGGGCAATTTTATTTAATACCATGCTGAGAATGCATTTGATTATTTTGATTGTCTTGTGTGAGCTACCAGTATATTTAATGATGTTTTGCTTGCATTAGAAGTACCAATTTATTGTAGAGAGAGAGGGGCACGAATATAAGTTCTTATTAATTAATTTGATTCATGCGTTCGCGCTTGGCTGCACACGAGCCTGGCGTCGGGGCAGTCTCTTCCCAACCAGCTTCAGTATCGGGTGTTTGTACACTCTCTCTCTCCCCAGTCATTTTTTTATGCCGAGCTGGCGTTTTCATTTAAGTTTATTTTTATTCTTTTGTTGTTGACTGAGGAAAGTAGTTATTTTATTTGTAACCGTGTTGTCTTTGGAGGGCCAGTCTGGCTCACCGTGGTCCTCTCGCTGCCTCTGTTAACGTTCCCCAACACACGTACATACACACACACCCGTAACCCCTACACAGTTTAATCCCATCTCTTTGCACAAGGCTAGTGAGAACCATCGTGAGCTATTAACTGCGTTCCCCCTTGGACACGGGTTAAGTAGGAAGTCGTCACCACCGGAAATAAGTGGGAGGTGTTCCTGTAAACTGTCTCGGGCGGTATTATTTCCGGTAGTGACGATAGTAGGCTAGATCTATAGGTAGGCTGTTACGTTTTGCTATCAAAGTACAGAGTGTTGCGTTCTTAAGTAAGTACTTTTCCGTTGCGCAGTTTTTCTCTAGTTTGCGGAGTGTCAGTGTCGGGGTCTGCGTTATTTTTGCAACGCAGTGGAGGCCGACCATCTAAGGCTGCCTTGTGGTCTTTTTGTAATAGCCCCGGGCTGGCGCTACCGTAACAATATATATATGTATATAATTATATACAGTATTTGGGGGATGAAGTACGTGAAAGGGTACAGCAGGGAAGAAAGGTTGTTGGTACACTGAAAGCAGTGATGAGAAATAGGGAGGTGAGTATGGAAGTTAAGAAGTCACTGCATGATGGTATTGTGATCCCTACCCTGACGTATGGAAGCGAGGCGTGGACCTTGCAAGAGGGGAACAAGTCAAGAGTGAGAGCAGTGGAAATGAGTTACCTGAGAGGAGCATGTGGAGTGACGTGGAGGGACAGGTTGACGAATGAAGAAGTGAAGGAACGTTGTGGGGTATATGTGGATGTGGTTGAAAAGATTAGGAGAAATACACTGAGGTGGTTTGGACATGTGGAGAGAATGGAGAATGAAAGACTGACTAAGAGGGTGTATGTAGGTGAGGTGGAGGGAGGGAGAGGGAGAGGTAGACAGAGGATGAGGTGGAGGGATGGAGTTGAGAGGTATATGAGGGAGGGGGGGGGTGAGTTGGGGGGAGGGGAGTCAAATGGTGGGTGACAGAGTGACTTGGAGGCGTTTTGTCTGCGGAAACCCTTTGCGGGATTAGGGCGTCGGGCTATAGATAGGTAGATATATATATATATTTATATAGATTGATAGATAGATATAGATATATTTATATATATATTATATATATATATTTATATAGATTGATAGATAGATATAGATATATTTATATATATATTATATATAGATATAGATATATAGATAGATGGATAGATAGATAGATAGATTGTATATATAAACCCTAAGTAGATACAAATAGATAGTCACATACAGAGGTACATTGTGAAAACACCATATGCATTAGAAATTTCGATACCAGTCATGAGGAAGGCAGAGGTGGAAGAGATGGAGGAGCAGCACCAGAATCATCTAGGGTGGAATAGGATGGGAGTGTTTGAACACGGAATTCTGCTCTTCAGTAGAAGAAACCACTACAAAGTCACCAGAGAGGAAAAGAGGGGGGTAGAAAGATGAATTGCAGTTGTTAGAAAGGTATTTGATAAAGTGGCTTAAGGAGAGAGAAGAATATGAGTCAGAGAGTTCAGAGTATTTTGTAAGAGTGAAATTATTCTGAGCAGGGCGAACAGACTTAGCATATTTCCAGACGGAGATATAATAGAGGCGAGATTCAGGTTGCGTTAGCTCCGGTACCTTTTGTAGGCTTTCTCCCTTTTGTGGACGGCATTCGAACAAGCATGATTAAACGTTTTTCTTTTTTTCTTTTTTCTTTTTTTTTTTTTAGTCACAAGACAAAATAAAGGAATGTCTGCTTCCATGCCCGTGAGAACAACTTCAGTAATGTGCGAGGCAAACTCAGATGGCTGTCGGCCATGGAAGCAATAGTCATTGTAGGGAAAATCATACAAGTACGCTCCCAATCAGCAGCTTCAAAGCGCCAAAGCTGCTGCTTCTTGGAGCGGTCCACATGCCTTACTGGAACGATAGGACTGATTAAGGTGATAAGGTTGTGGTCGGAGGAGCCCAACAGAGATGAAATTTTGACAGAGTAAGCAGAAGGATTAGTTGTGAGGAAAGGCGGTCAGGGATAAAGGTAGGGTGCTGTGCGAGTACAAGCTGCTCTGTCATTAGGGATAGAAAAGGTACAGGTTTGTTCACCACGTGATCAACTGATTTGCACGAGAGCCAAAGGTGGTGGTGAACATCGGAATTACCTAGAATGGAAATATCAGAGAAGAAAGAAACTGACAATGTGTTTCCATCCGAAAGTATGATAGTCAAATAACTTTACAGTCAGTAGAGTTAAGGGATATTTACACAACATATTAGTCTGAGGATGACAGGCTAGCAGAAACCACAGCTTAGAGAATCCAGAGGATTGAAGTTCAGGAAAACGAGAGAATTAGAGTTTTGCCCCATCACTGTCTGCTTATTTGATTTTAATGGAAATCATCATCATCATCATCATCATCATCATCCGGGCCTCCTTTCCCACCCTAGCGCAGGGTGAGGAGTAGCAATATCCAGACAGCCCAAATTTGCCCAATTCAGTGGGCCACACTTCCATTCACTCATCATTCAAAACCCACGGGAATCCTGTCTCTATCGGATACGCCAAAAATATTCACCATGTTCTGTAGCTTCACATAATCGTATCTGACAGAGTCAATCCAGACCCTGCCATGTTATAAAGGGGTGTCAAAAATCCCTGGTCATGCACTTCTCACAAAATTCATCTAGCCAGCTCGATATCTTGTCAGTTCCCTAGCCTCTCCGACTTCCAAACCTCTCTTCCTCACACATTCATCCACCATACCTTTCCACCTTCTCATTGGCTTACCTCGCCTCCTCCCTCCATCGAATTCTCTCAGATATACCATTTTCACCACTCCATTGTTATCCATTCTCTCCACATGACGACACCAGCTCATGTCCTCTCTTCAATTCTGGTGTCCACCGACTTCCTCACTCGGCATCTTTCACGAATCACGTTATTTCGTATCCTATCCACCCTCTGTACTCCACATACATTCCTCAGCAGTCCTATTTCCACTGCTCTTACTCTCGACTTTTCATTTTCATGCCACACCATAGTCTCACATCCATATGTTAAAGTTGGCACTAACACTCCTTTATGTAAGGCCGTGAATGTTGCAGAAATGAAGAAGAAGAGAGTCAGACAGTGGTTCCAGGCACCTCGAGTCGTCACCGGGAGAGGGGCGGATGGTGGGGGCATTTATTGCCCCCCCCCCCTTGGGGACTCCGAGGCTTGGTGATGAGACGCCATAATTTTTTGAATTTTGGAAAAGGAAGTGTAGTGTGTACTGTGCATGTAGTTTGGTGTAGATAGTTAGAGAAATTTGTACTGGAGAGCATGCTGGCCTACTCTCTGTGTAACTGAGACACTGAAAAAGTTCAGCAAAGGGGGATGGTCAGGAACTAGTCCTGAGGACTGATGAAACGGGAAACTGAATTTCGTTACGTCTTTATCGCCTCGTTTTTTATGTAAATTTTTGCAGTCTCCTCTTGCTTGATGCTTGCCCATAAGTTATATTTTCATTTATATGTATTTTCTTTTCCCCTGAGATGCATTTATATAACATAATCATGTCTCTCCGTTTCCTTTTCTCCTATAGTGTTTGTAGATTCAAGTTTTCTAATCCTTCTTTGTAGCTTACAGTAGATCCCTTAAGCTTGATATCCATCTTGTAGCTATCCTTTGTACTTTTTCAATCTTTTCTATGTGTTTTTTGAGATGATTTCACACTACTAATGCATATTCCAGGCATGGTCTGATGAATGATGTTTCTAACATACAGTGCCTTCATTTATATATGTGAATGCTATGTTCATATTATCAGGCAGTGTATACATATTACGTACCTTCTCACTAATTTTTTATGAACAGAGGACACCAGTTGTCTGGTGTATGGATTATTTTTTTAATTCATTTTTTTTTCTTTCTCTGTTCTGTTATTTAAAAAAATATGGTCATCTGAAGATAGTCTGCTATTGATAATTACTCCTAGGTTCTTCTCTCTTTCTGATATGTGTAGGGCTCGTCTTCCTAACTTATAAGCTCAATCCGGTCTTTTCTCACTTTTACCAAATTTAATTACATGACACTTGTCCACATTGAATTCCATTTGCCATTTATTGCTCCATTCATAAAGTTTGTTAATTCCTCTTGCAGCTTTTTTCAAGAATCTGTGTTAGTAATTTTCCTTTGAATTTTTGCATCATCTGCAAACATATTTAGATAGCTCCCATTTTACATGTTACTATATCATTTATGCATACTAAAAACATAATTGGTGCCAGCACTGAGCTCTGTGGCACTCTGCTGATCACATTCCTCCATGATGAGTAATTTTCCTTTAATACTGTTCTCGTTTCCCTGTTTCTAAGAAAATCCTGCATCCAGCAACACAAATTGCCTTGGATTCCTCCTTGTTGGTACAGTTTCCATGAAAGTCTTTGGTGCGGCACTCTGTCAAATGCTTTCTTAGAATCTAAATAGGTATCGTCTTTGCTGTAATGTTTCCGGAACTCTGTCATAGTAGCGTAACAGGTTAGTAACACATGATTTTTCTTTTCTAAAACTGAACTGCCTCTCTGTTATCGTACCGTGTTCTTCTAGATATTTTACCCAAACTTTCCTTATCAGCTATTCCAGTATCTTACAACACTGGTCAGTGATACTGGTCGGTAGTTAAGTGGATTTTTCTCTTCCGTTTCTTGCTTTCTTGAATAGAGGAACAATGTTTGTTTCTTCCATATATCAGGTAGTTTACCTTGACATAAGGATTCCTTGAATATTAAATACAATGGTCTGCTTAACTCTGCTGCACATTCATGTAGCACCCAATCTGATATTCCGTCAGAACCATTTGCTTTTCCATTGTCTACTTTACCTAACTCTTCATGTACTTCGTTTTCCGATATTTGTATATCTGGAAATACATGTGGGCATGCATGTTCCGTATCATCTCTCTCAAAATTTCTTTGTTAAAAACTGATTGGAAGTTTATATATAGTGCTTCACATATTTCTTTCTCTTGTGTTTAGATGATCCCCTCACCCATAATGGACTTTATTTGATCTTTAACTTGGTTTTGCATCATATGTAGCTGTAAAAAAGCTTTGGTTGATCACTACTTATATTTATAGTGTCCTTCTTAAACTGTCTCTGAGCCTCCATCCTTATCCTTGTATAATCGTTTCTTGCCTGTTTATGGCTGTTATATTATGCCCTCTCACTATTGTGTCTTTTGTATATGTTATACAGCAAGTATCTTTTTTTCTTTTGATTTTTTACATTCTGTATTAAACCATTTCTTTATTTTCATTTCTGTTGCTTTGTGCTGTGGGATGTGATTTAGGACTCCTATTTCATAAAGATCACGGAATTTTCTATATTTAATGTTTATTTTTTTTTCCACTAAGTTCTTTTTCCCAATCTCTTTCTAAAAAGTACTTCTTCTGGTCATGATAGTTGCCTTTTTTGTAATTTAGACTCTTTTTTTTAACTCTCACTGCTGGTAAAATCATACGCAGTCCTGAAGTTACAATTCAATACTGCATGGTCGCTTTTGCTGAATCATGGGTGAAAATTATATTGTCAATTTCATTTTCTTGTCTGATAAATATAAGATCTAGTACTGATGGATCACCAAGTCCTCTTTTTCGGGTGTTTTTCTTTACATGCTGTGTTAGAAAAAATTCCTGCACAAGATCTAGCAGCTTTTGATCCCAATAGTTTTCATGGCTTTTCACATCTAAAGTATTCCAATTTATATATGAACTGGAGTCTCCAGTTAATATAATTCTTTCAAATTTCTCTTCCATTCTATGAAACAATGTTCTTAAACTTTGAGCTGTACTTTCTGCCAGGTCTTCACATTCACCTCTTTCCCAAGTGCTCGTTTTGGGTGACATGTATAAATTTGCCACAATTAACTTCCCTTCAGATGTGTTAATTTCCAATGCAATCAGTTCTACTTGTGAGGGTATATCTAGTTTTATTTCTTTGACTTGCAGATTTTTTTTTGTTAAAATTATAATTCCTTGTCCCTTTCTTAAGTTTCTGTCTCTTCTCCATATATTGTATTCCTTTAAGTTTAGGGTATCATTGGATATCTTTGGGGTTAATTTTCTTTCAGTCAGGCAAATAATGGTTCCTTTTCTTTTAAGTAGTTTTTTATCTCCAATAATTTAGACACCATTCCATCTACATTTGAGTACGTCAACCTAACGATCTTGTTTACATACTTTCCATAATTTGAGTATCCTACCTTCCTCCTTTTTGTTCCCCGTTGGTTATATACCACTTTCGTATCTGCAGTCCAATTATTTTGTAGAAATAAAAAGTACTCTTTTCTTCCTCTGATCTTTCCTCGTTCTTTCCTCGTTCTTTGTTTTTGGCTCCTTCCTTTTCTCTTTAGTTAGGCATCTTTTTATTCATACCTTTTTAATTTCCTCTTTTTCTATGATTGCATTTTTTTTGTACTGCCTCCACAGTGTTCACACTCTGCAAGGTTACTTTCAGAGGCCTTGACTTATTTCTCTCATATTTACCTATCCTTTTGCATTCCACTATGTCATTTTTACAGGTTTCCACTAATACTTCCTTCAATATGCTCATTATATTTGCAATCTCTGTGTCTCTCGAAATTTTGTTCTTTATTTCTTCCTCCTCTGTACCAGTGATTACTATAGATATATTATCTGCTGAATCTTTGACCAATTTTGGGTTGTTTTGGATTATTTTGTTTTCACTTTTTTTTTTTTTTTCTACTCTTGTTTCTAAGAAGTTCCTTACATTCATCATTTCAGCCTATGTAGTTTCTACATCATCTTTATAACTTTGCATCACTTCATTCACCTGGGTTATCTTCGCTTCCATAGAACTACTTTGGTGTATCAGCCTACTTGCTTGCCTGATTTTCTCTGTATCGATTCTGAACTCCCCCATAATACTCTCATGGTTAATAACTGTACTAGCCATTTCACCAATCTTCCTTTTAAGTGAATCCATCTCTACTGACGGCTCATCTATTGTTGCATCTTTCTTATTCAGTTTCCTCACTAATTTTTCATTTTCCTCCTTCTGCCTACGCAACTGCTTCTTAATATCATCCATTTCACTCTGAAATGCCCTTTCCAATCTGTTTTCCCTTTCTTCTGATTTGTTGAATGTTTCCATTTCAACCAGTTCCTGGTAGAAATAATCATGTTTTCTACCCCTTTCCCTCCTCCCAGCTCCTTCCATATTCCCTTCACTTAATTTCGTGGTCCTCTTGTATTACTAGTGAGAAAAAGAAAAAAGGTTTTACTTACACTTTCGCATTTTACTCGTCTGTGGTACCGTAGTCGAAACACCTAGGACTTGATCAACACATTACTGCACTAATTGGCTCTGTTCTGTTATTTGGGCAACACTTTTGCTTAAACTTGCTCAGTTATTTTAAAACACCATTTAGTTAACCTTGGACAGAGCTTGACTCATATATAGATACTGTTTAGTTACAGCCAGCTCGGAGTGAGGTGAAATGACTTGCTGTCTCTGATGCCGTGTGTGTGTGTGTGTGTGTGTCGAAATTTTAGTAAATAAGATAACTTGGCCAAATATTACCAGTTAGGATGCATTGTCTCTCCGGTCTATTTCTACATTTTAAAAATCTGACTTTACAAAAAATCCATTACACACACACACACACACACACACACACACAAAATGTTACAATATTTGTAAAAAAGCAAAGGGCTTTATTGATATCAACTTTTGTATAGATTGATATTCTTTTTAATCCATGTCTTTTTATATTTACTTATTTATTCCTCTTCCTGGTTAGACCATGCATGTTGGATTGCGGCTCTTTTTTTTTTTTTCCCCCGGCAGCCCTTAAAGCCTCCAAAAATCCAGTCTATTCCACTCTGGGCCACAGGATGGAGTTGGATCCTGTTAGATACCTCCCCTACCCTTATGATTTCCTCCTGAGAAAGGTGTTGAAGGGCACCCACAGCCTCATCGTCTCTATTGATTACCTCGTCTGTACTCAACACAGAAAGGGTCTCACGCAGTCTACCTACATTATGGACGAATCGGTAGGTTTTATTTACTTTTCCAAACTTTAAAATAGGACCGTATTCTCGTCGGTTAAGGAAGCTCGTTAACACCTTCTCCTAAGCGATTTATTTAGCTGATTAGTTACGATCCTCTTCTGTGTCCTTAAATCATTCAGATATCAGCATACTCTGCACAATATAATTAATGTAATTCACTAAGCAGAAATATCTGTGACATATGTGAGGCGTGTTCATCCCTAAGCTAAATAAAACAGTCAGTCAGTAGCATGAATATAACTGCAGTTTCCTTCATGAATGAACAACGGTGTCTGAAGAGTGTCAGTGTTATTCAGTATGTCTACATAATTATGTTTTACGTCTTCCTAATCGGGAGAATCGTATTTTCATTAAGCTAAATAAACTCATCTGGCAGTTACAATAACACATTACCAATTAATATCAATTGATAATTCCAGTTAATTTGAAAATATTTCGGAAACTGCCGCACTATCATTCTGTTTACCTCTTTGTCTTTCACGTCTTCATCTACAGAAAGAGTTTATTCTCACTTATGCTGAATAAAACTGCCTTTAGCAGCAGTGAAATATCAATCAGTGTGAAATGGTAAATGAGAAAGTGTCTGCGTTTCCCTCTGCCCGTCCATCCTAGTGTCCAAGGCCAGGTCTCTTCACCCTGTGGTACTACGCAGATATGGTGACGTCACGGTGTGGAGGACTGTCTCCTCCCATTTTTCTCTCCACTCCCCCACTCACCCCCCAGCCTCTGCTGAGGGGTTAGTTAAGTTGCTTTTTGACAGCTATGGGAGAGAGGCGGAGGCAGACATACAGTGACTCCAAGTTTTTTTCTTTTATCTGGTCAGTACTGTGTCGGCTCTTATTATTTTGTTCTAGTTATCATCAGATGAATTTACCCAGATCAGAAAGAGACTGTGGAGTGGAAGGGATGTGGAGTTAGCTAAAGTATAGTGAGCATGATGTAATGGTGATGAAGAGTTAATGAAACTCTTTATAATGCTCTCACTACTGTATACTCTCATCTTCCTTCAGTTCCTTGAACAATCACGTATTCCATGTTTTAATATAATTAACTGGAGCATGGAAGCTGAAGTTAGGGTATATAATTTGCCTCAGTAAACAGACGTGAGAGAAAAGACGCGAGAGAAAGAGGGAAGAGGAAGGGGAAGTGGGGGGATAGTTGCCAAACACTTCTTAGAATACTGAACACCTTAAATCAATTTAATCCTACTGTATGCAAATACCCACTAGAATGCACATCAGGTCGAACAGTAAAGGTGATTGCTAAGCTTATCATTTAAAATTGCCTTGACATGGGCGGGAGATGACAGTTTAAATTGTGGAAAAATATGAACATTAAAAACTCACGACCAGTTACTCTTTTCTAGTAAAATTTTGCTAAATGAATGCATGATCGAGTGATAATTCATTATATTTAAATATTATACTCCACAAATATATACATGCACAGCGATGCACAATAAAGCTATCACAGACCATAAGATGAAACAATTTATCACTGTTTATCACTGCCTGGCGACCTCTTGTAAGGTGTATCCACAGCGTGACGGTGTGCGAGAGCTGGACACAAATTTGCCCTTGTATGACTTGACCTAGTAGTTTTATTGGCCTTGCTAGTGTCTGTCACATCTTCCTCTACGAGAGATCTGTTAGCACTTAATCTGAAGCATGTGGAGCCAAAAAATGAAATAAGTCAACATGAATCAATAATCCAGAGTTTGTTTTTGTATGTTTGTATGTCTGTTTATCTGACTTAGGAGACAATTTCCTTCCGAAGATGGATGTAATCGTCTGTCTTTAGTAATAATAAAATAGCACACATCGTGAATTTCAAATGGCATGTATCTATCTGTGTGACTCCTTTTCCTTGCCACAATAATTTATACTCGTATTCATCTTGGTTACTGAATGTGTTTGTTGATATTTAGAACAATAACGACAATGTCGAATCCCTCCAAGGCATTTGCCTGTCTTTCCGTCTCTTTGTCGACCTCTCTGAAGACGACTTTTGCCAGCAACATGGCTCTCTGAAAGAGTTCCAAGCAATCTTGAATGTTAAGGAAAACATTACAATATTTTGCATTTCAAGCTAATATAATGTTCATTCCTTTTTGCATTACGTTTGTTTATTATGTTACTGTGCAGTGGGAATTTATTATATATGCACTGCGCTCACAACCACTGATTTCTACTCAAGGGTGCCGCCTTCCGACTCAAGTATACCGAGGGAAGAGAGGAGAGGGGGACGAAACGAGCTCAACCCACGTCTTCCCCAGCTCCCAACCCTCCCCAGCACCTCTCCCCAACCCAACCCCCACCCGCCATTCTTATCTATCAGTTACGTGTCAAGCTGACCTCATAGTTAACACTCATGGCCACACACACACACACACACACACACACACACACACACACACACACACACACACACGAAACACTAGGGAATGTAAAGTAATATTTAACTATCGACACGCTGCAGCAAGAAATTAATGCTTTTAACGTTGACAAAGACTAACAACGGCCAAAAAGATTAACAACGGCAATCCCAGGCCTCCTGCGTTGAGTGCACTGCTTTGAACACACACACACACACACACACACACACACACACACACACACACACACACACACACACACACACACACACACACACACACACACACACACACACACACACACACACACACACACACACACACACACACATCCAAACCCAGACCCACAACCACACCCACCCACACCCACCCACACCCACACCCACACACACACACACACACACACATCGAAACCAAGACCCACACCAACACCCCCCCCACACACACACATAAATACACGTACTCACAAAACACACCCACAAACAACACACACACACACACACACACACACACACACACACACACACACACACACACATAAGCAAGCGATTGCGTGCACACGCGCATGCGGAGAAGCATGCATTCACACACGTCCCATCCACGTGAACTCTCTCTCTCTCTCTCTCTCTCTCTCTCTGTATGTGTGTGTGTGTGTGTGTGTGTGTGTGTGTGTGTGTTTGAAGCCGTGAAGCAAAGGACTGAATTACCTCTCGATCAAGGGAGGTGGTTGTTGTTCACATGGAAGGAGGGAGGGGGAGGGGAGGGGGTTTGAAGCAGTGTCCGAACACTAGACTGTTCTTGATTTCCTGGCCACGGCATGGACAGGACCTGGATACTTTCTTTGGATTGCGAGTGTACATCCTTTTAGTTCATCTCTCATGGTCCATCCTCTCTACATGGGCAAACCATCTCACACGATGCATATTTCATGTAGCAAAATGTTACAATGAAACATCTCTTTGGCTCTGCATTATCCATACAACCGTATTTGGATATACATTTTGTACAGACTTAGTCCTGGTATTAAGTGTCTTAAGAAACTAGCCCTTGTTACTCAGGGTATAAGGCACGCCGTTTTTTTTTGTTTTTTTTAATGTATGTAGCTTTTGGTTCAGCTCTGGACACGCCAGAATGTGTTTTGCATGTTGAATTGAAGTTTCTGATCAATCTACTGTATATTTTGTAACCTCATCTGCCCAGGGAAATACCCGAGCGGTAATCACAAATCGAAGCGTGATGGCTAGCAACTCGCGGTACAGTGTGTCAAGCGAGGTACCACATCTTCCTTTCATTATGCTGGCACCTGTCTGTGTGTGTTTCAGCTCCATAAAATAAATATTAGGTGATGAAACTTCTAACTAATGAATTATTTCGTCTTTTTCGATACACTAATCCCAGCTTGGCAGAACAGATTATTATTTTCTCAATACTGAGTTATTTGGGAACGTAATAGCATTGGACATATCCTGATATTATGTCTCTTTTCCCACACAGATTGTCACACTAAGATAACCCAGGCTTTGTCATCACTGGTTAGTGGTGCACTGTGTAGACATGACCTGCTGATGGTGAGTGATGATCACAGCCAGCATCTGCTTGACATAAGTCAGGTGTTGGCGTCAGCTGGAGCCTTCCTCACGCCAGTCTTCCTCGCCACCCAACACGCACTCCTGCATACTGCCCATCCTTCACACCACACAAAAGGATCTCACCTCACTACCATCATCATTTTCCACAGCGACCCCACTGCCTTCCTCCTCCTCCTAGGAAACAGCAGAGAGTGGAACCCCAGCCACCTCATCCTCTTCTGTCTCAACCCCCACCTCAACACCACGTCAGTGATCAATCAACCTGTCGTCCAGCGTTCAGAGTTCATTTTGTTGCTGCAGCCACAAGAACGAGAGGGTCGTCAACGCTTAATCGCCTACACCAGTATACCCACAAGCACTAGGGCACCAGTGGGAGTTTGGAGCACCGAGAATTTTCACACCAGACATGCATTCTTCCCTGATCGCTTCAGGGACTTTGGAGGACGGGTTCTAGAGTTAACAGTCGTCTGTTACGACCCACCGTTCTTATACTACGGAAAAGATGGCAAATGCATTTGGAATATATGAATTGATACTGTAGTGAAGTTGAGGGAGCAACCAAGGAAATGATTTTGTGCTTCAGATCATTGGTGATAAATACAACTTCACTTATAAACTCAGCTTCAACGACACAGTCATATGTGGAGTCAAGGAGAATGGAACCTGGAATGGGGTGCTGAGCGATATGATGTACAATAATAAGGACATGGTGATCAATGCAATGAATCTTAACATGGATCGGTCCAGTGACTTTGACCACACCTACCCCTACTGGCGAAACAGTTTTGCGGTTCTCCTAAGTGTCCCACCGCCTATACCCCGCTGGAGGAGTATCTTGTACCCTTTTTCCGCTCTACTGTGGGGCTTAATTCTGGCTTCCACCATCGCTGCTGCCTCTCTGTTCTCCTGCTTACTCCACTATCTCCATCACCTCAGTGACCCCGTCGACATTATTCTCAAGGTGATTAACCCCTTTGATCTGCTACAACACTTGGCGTTGCTGGTTACGTTAACATTTTATTTACTTAACTCTGGGATACTGGCTGCTAAAGTTTTGCTTTGACTATAGTAAAGAAGCCTTCTCACTGGAAAGGACAGTCTTATGTGGAAGGTGACAAACATGGTGGCTGAATTTACTGTCAGTTTGAGACACGAGGTTAGTGCAGACAATGTGATCTCTCTGAACGTATTATGTAATTTGAAAGAATAATGCAGTTCTTGAAGTTGCTTTGTACTTCTTGACCATAACCACCAAGGAATTGTTTGTCATTCCCGGTTATGAATTTATATATGGTATTACGACTTGCAATTGAAAATATTTGCTTGACAGTTGAAAATATAAAATATTTTTGCCCAGTAGGGCTGTCTTGTGCAGGCAAGGTAAAATAATTGACTGCAATAAACTTATAACAATTATCATATTAACTGCAAATAATATTATTCTAGTTTTGAAATGTACTTGCATTGTATGTTATTGTATTTGAAAACCCATTTTTATAATTATATCCGTTTATGTGTATTTTGAACCTCATCTCATTCGTTAACAAGAGAAACCCGAAAGTTCAATATTAATAACTGATTTTAATTTAGAAAAGCAGAAATGAATACTAGTCCACAAATCAAATATACTGTATTTGTAAAAAATATATTTCAGTTTTCAGTATAATTATGGTTATCATTTTACAAACTAGTTATAAAGAAGAATCAGTCAAGCCATTGTATTATATTACTTTACCAAGTAACTGCTCCATGTCTCGTCCTTGCTGAAGGGACTGGATGAACACTTACAGCCCACGGGATCTATCCTGAAAATAAAAAAAATAATATAACTGTACACCAAAAAAGCGAAGGAAATGTTCTCTGGGTAAAGATGAATTATTACACAGCAATTATAAGTATATTGAGGACATGGTTGGAGTTCCTTCTCAATAGTCTCAAAATTACCAGGCGAAAAAGCAGTAAAGTTTATCATTCTGTATCGGATAAGTGTAGGAAAAAGAAGAGGCCTAACCTCTTGCACTCCAGTCTAGCTATTTTCAGTCATTTGAGTAACAACAGTCTGGATTCACACACATACGGTCAACTGTCTCCCGTAACTAAAGTTTGTTTTCGTAGGAAGAATTAAAAACACAAAAGGATTTTCCTGTTTCATTTCCTCTCTCCTTCCTGTAAAACCAATCCTAGCGACGACAAGGTTTTGATCGGAGAAATTATTTGGTTATGCAGGAAGATCAAAAGACATGTGAAGTTTCTGAGCTCTCATTTCCTTCGTGAAAGAATGCATGTTACGGCACAAACTTGACCATAAGCCTCTTAGGAAATCTGGGCCCAGACAGACAAATTCATAAATGTTATACATTAATCTAACTTCATTTAAGTTATCACTCTGATGTATAGGCTAAGGTATCTGTTAATTATCTGTGATAAGAATCTAACTTCATTTGAGTTGCTACTCTGATGTATAAGGTTTATGTTAATTATCTGTGATAAGAAAAATATC
Organism: Coenobita brevimanus; assembly: GCF_032717465.1. NCBI lineage: Eukaryota > Metazoa > Arthropoda > Malacostraca > Decapoda > Coenobitidae > Coenobita > Coenobita brevimanus. Next base: position 41,099,732 of record NC_136997.1, on the reverse strand, counting down.
ATCTACGCATGTTACAGTAATTGGTTTTATCAACATTCTTCTGTGGCTTTGTAAAAAGAACTTTATTTCAGCTCTTCCACGTGATACCCAACACCCTTGTGTGAAAAAAAAAAAAACTCAATGACCCTTTTGGATTTGAGAGGTATACATAATTCTAAGTCTTCAAGCCAACATTACCTTCATAGTTTATTATCTGGAGCTGTGTGAGAATCAGGTGCTGTACTGTAATCGAGAATTTTGTAGAAATTCCATATTTCTGATACATAAGTTACTGCACAATAGGAAGGGCACAGTTTGTTTTCTTTTTTACGAAAATGACATTTCAGATTTCTTAATATTCTTTTCAGGAAATTCTATCAAACTATCTCAAGAATTTCCTTTGCACGATGTTTCTGGCGTGAGTTCAGTTATATAAGTTGGATGACATATTCGTATGAGACGTATTATGCAACTCTGGGTAAAATCCACCTGGACACAAATAATACACAAGCAGGGGTAAGGAGCACTGTCTGGCGCAAGTGCCCTTTGGAATATATGAATTGATACTGCAGTGAAGTTGAGGGAGCAGCCAAGGAAATGATTTTGTAGGAACTCTGAAGAAATGCACTTTGTTGAGAAACTGCTGAGACAATTTTATCCGGAATTACCAATCTATGATTACTGAACTATTATAAGCAGGTCCTCCGATCTCTGTGAACCTGCAACTTTGGTGTTTTAGCAGCAATTTCAATTAATCAGTTCAAAATGATGCCAGGTAAACACACATACACAAGTTTAGGGAGACTTCTTCAACTCCAAGGTTTAGATGATTATTTCTCATTCACTATGTGGAACAGATAGTGTCCAGGGTGATGAATCAGGCCATGACTATCAAGACGGTTACAATATCCATGGCGTAAATTACCATCTTACATCCCAAAATATAAATTTTCCTCAAATGTCCTGGTCCAAACATTCTCAGTCCCCTTCTTTAAATTCACAGATAACTAATTCCTACATAAACTCCCAGGTTGTGTCGGGTCTGCTGGGCCAGGCCATGAATGACAGTAGGGTGCGGGTGTTTTCGTGGGCACGTGTGTGGCTGATTTTCTGGTGGGTGGCTGTGGACATCTTAGCAGCGGCCTACATGAGCAACCTTATGTCAGTGCTCACCGTGCCCGTCTACCCACACCGTATACAGACGCTGCAGGAACTGGCTGAATCTGTTATCATGTAAGAGTAGCATAATTTCATTTTTTATAAATTATCATTTCTTGCCATTATCAATGTACCTTTTTTGCAAACACTATGTTAATGCTCACAATGCCTGCCTATCTGCACCTTTTCCAGGTGCTGAAGGAACTGGCTCATTCAGATATAATTAGTTTTTTTCTTCTCTCCATTTTCTCCCTTTTGATTTAAACTGGTGTTGGAGAGGAACACCTTAATGTCATGACGCCGATAAAGCTGGGTGGCTCACTTGCTTGGTTATACAAACGCCCCTCAGGTATTTTCCTATTCCCCCAGAGGAGGATTGTAGACTGCAGGTGGGCATCGTCTTCAATCCATTGTGTCCCCAAGTCAGATGAACCAAAGGTAGCAACTACTGCAACCCTACTAGCATTGAACTTTGGAACAAACAGAAGGCTCAGATATTGCGTGAGAGCAGCATCATCTCAATCCATTTACTTTAATCATTATATATTTTAATAATTTTACTTTCATGTTAACTTTATGTGTGATGTCACCGTGCCCCTCTACCCACGCCTTATTGTCACTGGAGGAACTGGCTGAATCCATCATAATGTGTGGGTCTATTTGTAAATTTGTGTTGCAGTTGTTCTTTGTGTCACCATTTTCACGCTTCAAAGTTTCACAAACTCTGTCAACCTTGAAATCACAAAGGAGAAATCAGACACCCGATGGATGATTTGCTTAATAACCTCTTTATTTTAACTAGGGTTAATTCTTGTCATTCCTTTTCACTCTGGTCACCCTTCACCTAGACCCTGTGTGGAAGACTATGGAGGCTATATTTCCAAGATTTTACAATTCTTCAACAACCTCATCTACATCAGTTTGATGGAAGGAATGTTAAGACAGTCATGAAACGCTAACTTTCTTTTTCCCTGTGGTCTTCCCACATTCTCGCGTTATATGATGGAATAAGAAAGCATAGTTCTTTATATCTTTTCTCCTTCCTCCCGGCTCCCAAACATATCTTGCTCACAATGGACCTGTTCAAACTGTGGCCAATTTACGATATATTCTGATGTAAACTTCATGATCGTTTAGGTTCGAATGAAAACAAGAAGAATGCCCTGTTCCACTGGGCCAAGTTCTGGACCCTTTTCTATCACTGCCTGATGTAATGTGAGTGATAGTGAGAAGAGGAAGGCCATGAAGGTGAACCAAAGAATCAGACTGATCTGTGTTTAGTTTTCATCCTGGCTTAAATAGTTAAACTTTGTTCCCAGATTACATCCATTTCTTGCTTCATTGAAGATGTTCCCTAACACATAACGCAGGATCGTACACCTCTGTCTCCCGCATCCAGACCCTGTAGAGCAGACTTCAGAGACTTCATTGACCACCCCCTCAATAATCCAGCTACTGTTTATCTCTCCATGGGATGTTGGATGTACAGTAAAAATCGGTATACATTTGCCACGAAATACTCTGACCTTAAAGACGTTGACAACTTAATATAAAAACAAACAAATAAATAACAGATTATAGCTTATGCTAGGATTCTGCGCCGAACTCAATACTGTTAAATATTTTTACACGAAAAATAGTTTGAGACTTTTAAAGAAGTGTTACAGCTTAATCTAAATCTACATCTACTTATTCTTAATCTTCTTCATCCAGCCCCAGCATGGTAGACTACGGGTCGTTTCTTCCCCAAGCGCTCCTACAATCAACCAACCCTGTGTACCTCACTCTGGGGCGTCGATTGTACCTCGAACCCGTCGCCAACGTTGACGACACTGACACCTTCCTCCTGATGCAGGTTCAGAAGGGCACTCACGGCTTCATCGACTCTGTTGATTATGTCATTGTCCTTCAGATAAAAAGGGATCTTGTTCGTACTACGTATATTATGGATGAGAAGGTAGGACACTCAGTGTGGGTTTATAAGTCTCTGTAAAAATCACTTAATATGTTACTGAAATCCCACTAACGCAGGCAACGGTTTTCAGTGAAGACAGTTAAAATCAGATCACTTCCTTTCTCCTGAGTGGCATTAAATGAGCAAAACATAAATCAACATTACCTACGTCTTCAACCTTTACGGGATAATTCCGGTTGAAGAACCTTAGCCCACTAGACCACCTGGCCTCCATTTGTTGGGTTTATCGTAAAAAGATACTAAGAAATAATTTCACTAAAATAATTATAATCATACCGACACTTACTCCCACCTAATGATGGGATGGGAAAAATTATTCTTAAACTAAGGCATATTCCACATTTCTATTGCTTCCACCCGACTACTGTATATTGTTTACCTTGAGAGAGCTCTGACTTCACACACACACACACACACACACACACACACACACACACACACACACACACACACACACACACACATGAATTTAAAACTGTCCTGCTGCTAAAGAAGACGATGCATCTTATAGTCTCACTTTTTGGGGTGCCAATGAGTGTGACTGTGAAGACCAGCCCTGGATCCGCAAACTTTACAACACAGTCGGCATGCCAAGTCCGGCTTTGCTGGTAGAACAGTGTTTTGGTTGTCTCTGTTAGTTATGCTTCTCTCGGGCCACGTTTCAAGCTTATTCGAGATGAATATTTCATTTTCATTGGGTTTTCTCAGAGGCATTAGTTCAATATCTCTTATGATATTGCCTTCTTATATCATCTCTCTATCACTTCTTTTGTCCCCTGGGTTGCGGCGTCCTTCATGGACTTGAGTACACAGGACCTGGCAGGAAATACGGTGCACAGGCATGCGGGACACGTGCCCGACCCATCTCAGCTGCTTTATAGCCAGCATATTTTCTAGGCTGGTTGAATTTGCCTGCTGGAGAATTTTTAAGTGAGGGACTTTATCCTCCCATGTTATTCCTATGATATGCAGTAAGCATTGGATGAGAAACGACACAAGCTGTTTGATGTGACGCTTGTAGGCAATCCAGAATTCAGCACCGTAAAAAAAAAAATAATAATAAGTTGGAGTGGTATACAGCCTTATATTGATACTTTCGTCTCGATTCAGGTTGGTGTCTTCAAAGACTCTGCACCTGAGACTTCCAAGAAAGGCTGAAGAGTGGTTGATTCGTGCAAGTACTTGTTTGTCAATGTTATGCTTATCTGTGTGCATACATCCAAGGTAAAATTCTTCACCTTCTTTACATTTTCGCTGTTTATCTGAAATGCAAGAGGCTGCTGTATTGTTTTTCTGAGATATTATTTCTATTTTATAGACACTTATTCTGAGCTCCATTGCATGGTTTATGTTGAAAACGATAATGAGACTCTGTTGTAGGGTTTTTGGGGTATGTGCAAAGACAGCACAGGGATCAACATAATGTAGCTCTGGGAAATGAGCTATTTCAGGCTTCCATTGCGCATGATGACGTTTGAGATTAAATAATTTACCGTCCAGATAGAACTGAAATTTTATTTCATAATCAGCGTTCATTTGTTGGTGGCTTAATAACGTGACTGAAGTGAGATAGATGTTGAAAAAAACATGAATCAACACAAATTCTTGCTTTACGCCCGCCTCCACGTTGAAGAGATCGAATTTCCTCCCGCCTGTGGACACATGAGCATTCATGTTGTCATCCAGGCTATTCCGGATGTTTAGAAACTTGTTTGGAACTCAAAACTGTGAAACAGCATTCCATAAAAGTTCTCTGTTCATTGTGTCAAATGCTTGTACAAGATACAAGAATGCAATATATAAGTCAGGGTTCTACTCGTGACTTTTCTCTTGTTTCTGTCGGGCAGCAAAGATTTTATTATACTTCGTACTTTCCAAAATTCACAATGTGTTTCACGAAGTGTTGACTCAAATGTTTTGTCAATCTCGATAACATTATCTTGGCTAGTACTTTGCCACATTCACAAGGAGTGAGATGCCTACGTACTCACGATTTGAGCAGACCCCATTCTTCCTGTAGATGGTTAAAATAAATTTTCAAAAGTAAGCCATTCAGATGGAAATCGTTCTTGTTTGAAGATACTTAGGATGAGATCATAGAGGAGCTGGTGTAGTAACTGGCTACCCACTTTGATTAGTTCAGATGGTATGCCATCAGGGCCAGGGCTTTTGGTATTTATTAGAGATCGGATGGCCTGAACAGCTTCCCGAAGTGTACGTGGGACATCGAGATCTGGTACTTGAGGAGCATTTGGTATGCTATCAAGGATATTTTGCTCCACCGGGTTTCTGGAATTCAGTAAGGTATTGAAGAGTTATGTCCGTGTTTCGTGGAATTCTTCCTTGTCATTCAATAGCTGTTCCTCGGCTGACCGAACACAGATTATGCTGTGTTTCATTGACACCTGAAGGGTTCTTATGGATTTGTAGAACCCATGTTGGTAATTTCTATCAGCCAGTCTTTGGAGCTGTATTTCTTCCTCTGTCTACAATTTGCTCTCTATGTCACGAAGTTTTCCGTAGGTATCACATCTGTAACTCTGCTGCTAGCATGAGCCAACCAGTTGTTGTGTGCTTTATTCTTCATTGCAAGGTTAGGTATGCCCTCAGCATAATCATCAAACCAATCTTAATGTTGACGAGCGGAGAAGCCTAGGATTTCTTCTGCAGTACTTTGAAGCAGGGTCTAATGTTCAGTCTCTCTGCGTCTAGGTTTGTTGCGTTGTTATTTGGGTCAAGTGGTGAGCATTGAGAGAGGTTGTCTGGAGTAGTGCTGTGGAAGGCTTTATAAGGTGGCGTGTCCATTAAAATACTAGTTTAGTTTCTTGGTGGATGATCTATAGAGCCGTATATTTAGTAGCAGTTTTATTATTATAAGGTTATGGTCTGTTGATAGCTCAGCACCTCTCATAGCTTAAGTTATAAGAAATTCTTCGATCTCGCTGTCTTACAATGACAGTGAAATAGGTGCTGGTGTCCTGATCATGGGTGCATCCATGTGGTACTGTGTTTATTCTTAAGTTGAAAATTGTTGTTGTCGACGACCATACTGAGTTGAGAGGATAAGGAAAGCATTCTAAGGTCATTGTTGTTCATGTTATCGACATAATGACAGCATATAATGCCTTACCAGACGTAATTATCTTTTCCTACCCTAGCGTGGCACTTAGCAAACGGTAGCATTATGTGGCACTTAGCAAACGGTAGCATCCAGAGAGGCACAAAGGGGACCTTTGATAGTGTTCTTAGAGTCAAGCACTGGTGCACAGGCATTGAGCAGTGTTGCATTTTGGCCGTTAGAGAGTGGTATGTGGCAGGACATCAGCCTCTTTGATATAACGAAAGGTGATTCTTGGATCTTCTGTAGTAGCTTCCTCCGGACTGCAAACCCAGTATTATGTTTCTTTTTTCATTGTCTGGGTATCCCCCCCAGAAATATGTATACCATTCTCCTTTTCTCAATAGGCTGCCCTCTCCTGAGAGGCGACTGTCAGACAAGGCAGAAATGTTAATTTTATATTTTTCAGTTCATGTAGAAATAAGGGCCGTTCTACAGCATGTTCGTGTGTCTTGTTCAGTATCAAGCAAGGGTCATATATTCAAGGTAGCAAAAGTCAGAGGGACTCTTTTGGTTTTTCGACGGCAGTTTGGGATCTCTTGACAAAAGTGGCTTTCTGTCCAGGTGGTCCAGAGCATCATATGTTTAGGTTACCTTTTCTAAGCCCATTGCCGTCAGGGGTAAGGAGTTGGACGTCCGTTTCCGGCTGCTTAGTAGCACTGGATGCTGCCGAAGGCGTGACCTGCTCCTGTGTCATCATGCCAGCGACCACTGGGCCAGTGCCGCCTATGTGGGGGACTGGAGCTAGAGACTTCCAGGCACATCCATGACCTGTCACTGTCAACCTATACAGTCGCCATAGATCTTTTGATTTGAATGAGAGAATGAATAGGGAGGTGAGTATAGCAGAGGGCTTACGCAATAGGGTGGAGTGATTTTTTGTTTCTTCACATTTAGAAAAACTTAGGTACTAAGCATTGAAAAACATGTCAGAACTAAAGAAAATGCCATTTAGGGGGCATTGCCATCTCCTGCGTGCCAGCGACACTCACTTTATTCCTACAGAAGAGTCGTTGACCATGGAATATTTTTAAAAAGTTTTAATTAAAATTAACCGCTTTGGGACTGTCATTTTCAGCTGAAATTATGCACAAATGAAATCAATTGCATAATATATTAGATCTCACCCTAAATATTGTGTTGCTTTTTCTTGCAGGTATTGGTGAGATTTGTATTATTGTTCATCAAAGGCTCGTATATATATATATACTGTATACATATGCTATAAAGTATGCTTGCACACAGTCAGCTAGCGCGGGCAGATTACACTTGGTTCACAGACTACACACACTTCCAACACAACAATACACTTACAAGCACTTCTCACCCTACATACAATCTCTACTAGACAACCTAAGCCACTTGGAAGAGATACATTGGCTGTATCGTCCCCGTTTCGGTTGGGATAGGCCGGTCCTGCAGTGGACACTCAAACGGCTGATGATATATATATATATATATATATATATATATATATATATATATATATATATATATATATATATATATATATATATATATATACTAAATAATAGAACAGAGGAAAGAAAAACAAATTAATAAAAAGAAGTGGTCCATACACCAGATTACTGGTGTCCTCCATTCATAAAATATCTGTAACAGTTGGACTTGAGCAGGTGTGGGTTGAAGTTGGAGGGAAACAACTCTGGGAAAGCGAGTTCCAAAGAGATGCAGTTTGGGGAATGAAAGAATTCTGATAGGCAGAAATTCTGCAGTAAGGCTGAGTAACGTTGCAGTCATGAGTGCTACCTGATGCCTGTGTAGCACGAGGGAAGGCATGGAGAGGTGGCACAATGGACGCAACTTTGTCTGAGCATTTGCCATTAAAACATCTGTAAAATAATGCAAGGGTGGCGACATGCCTTCTTCCTTGTAGGGAACGTAGTTTATTTATAACAAGATTATTAATAATTCCAACAGCTTTGTTCTGAATTTTGTCTAGTTGTTTTAATGCAACCTCTCCACATAGATTCCACAAGGGTGAGCAATATTCATGCTGATAGTGCACATGACTCTTATAAACTACAGTTAACTGCTCGTCAGAGAAGAAGTTACGGACTTTGTACAATAATGCAAGTTTCTTTGAGGCGATTTTAACAAGTGATCTAACATGAGAGGTCCAGCTGAGACCATTGTTAAGTGAGATACCGAGAATTTTAATACTTTTGGAGATGGGAATATTAGTAGCACTGAAGGCAATATACGAATCGGGCAATATCTGACTATTGTTAAATTGTATATATTTGGTTTTACTAGCATTAAATGAGACAAGGTTGTTTAGTCCCCATTCACTGATCGTAGATAAGTCTTGATTTATGGAGATGGCATTACTGAGTTGAGAGTTAGAGATATTAGACTTTATAAATAGGTGTCTGAGTGTGAATGAACTATGAAGTGTTGAGTCATTTGCAAAAGAATGGGTGGGATTGTGGGTGACAGATAAGAGATCATTAATATGAACCAGGAACAAGGTTGGTACCAGAACTGATCCCTGTGACACACTGGCGTTAATTGAGTGGAAATTGGAATATATATCATCTACTTTTACTTTTTTTTTTTTTTTTTTTTTTTTTTTGTCGCTGAGATTTGAGGAAAGCAGAGGAAAAAAAGACTTTAGTCCATAGCAAGGGAGTTTTGACAGCAAGGGAACGGTGCCAAAATCTGTCGAAAGCTTTAGATATGTCAAGGGCTACTGCATGAGTTTCTCCATGTAGGTCGATTGATTGATGGATGGTATGAGTCAGGAGATTTAGTATGTCAGTGGTGGACCTTTCGTAGCAAAAACCATATTGTCTATCACTAATTACAGTAAGCTGTTGGATTCTAAATGTTTAACTATGTGCTTATTAATTAAAATTTCAAATACTTTATCAAGAGAAGATGTGACAGTTATTGGTCTGTAATCAGAGGGGTCAGAGGAACTTTCTTTCTTTGAAATTGGGTGCATATTGGCTTCTTTCCATGAATTAGGGAATGAAGAAGTACGTATGCATAGTCTGAATAATTTATCTAGAACAGAGGCAAGTTCTAGGGAACACTTTTTCAAAACAATTGGAAGAATTCCATCTGGCCCTGGAGCTTCGTTGATTGGTAAATTGTCTAGGATGGATTTTACGTATCTTGTCTGTATTTTAAGTGGAACAATATCGGGAGTCAAGTTCTTGTACTAGGATGTTCTGGCTGACTTCATCTATGGTAGAATTTCTGTCAAATGTACTGGCAAAGATATCTGCTTTCCCACGCAAGTCATCTGTAATGTTCCCATCTGAAGATTTTACTGGGGGAATGAATGATGATTTGTTAGAGTTATTACTGAAAGAATTGAGAGTTGACCAGAATATTCTATTGTCATTAGGGTTGTTAAGTAGTTTTGGTGCTTGATTTTGAAGAAAGTTTGATTTTACGACATTTATTACAATTTTTGCGTGGTTTCTGGCAATTTTAAATTGAGCGAGTGATTCAGATGTTTTATTTTAAGTAAGAGTTATATGCTGATGACTTTTGGGCTGTTGCTCTGGCACAGTTGTTATCAAAAGATTTTGGTGAGAGTGATCTTTTAGTGAACTGTTGACTTGGCATGAATAAATCCATACCAGCTAGTATTACAGTAAGTCGCAAATGTGGGACTGGGTAGAACTGGGATCACTAGAGAAAAAAGACTGCTACGGAATATCAGCAAGATAATTACTAAATCCATGCCAGTTTCCCCCATTAAAGTGCCATCGGGTCAGCCTGACAGGTTCAGAACAGAGAGTAGTCTGACAAATCTAAACTTAGGGTTTTGGTGGAGTCACCCCCTCCCTGCACTGTTGCCACGTTTCCGAGCTGACCTCTCCATCAGCGATGACCTTGACACTGTTTCCCTCTTGTGATCTCCGTTTTTCTAATACCCCCTATACCCCTGCCACCAACACCCCCTATACCCCTACCCCCAACAACACCCCCATCAACAACACCCGCTATACCTCCACCACCAACACCTCCTATAAATATAGACCCCCACCATCAACACCTGTATAATAATTAGCCGTTGATAATTGCTATACTTTTTATTGAGAGCATACATTCTACCCTATTGCTCAAACTCCCTAATCTTACAATCCCATCTGTCTTAGTCCTTCCCACTGCCTTCGTTCCTAAATCCCTTAATTGATCTATTTTTAACCTAAGTGTCCCCACACCTTTTAAACCATTTACCTCTCTGTCACTATTCTCCACCATATGTATCAACTTGTATTATATTGTGTATAGAACTTTCATACTGCATGCTGTACTACTGTATAATGTATAAGAATACCCACTGTTTAGTGGAAATAAAGTTTTATTATTATTATTATTATTATTATTTCTCTCTCTCTCTCTCTCTCTCTCTCTCTCTCTCTCTCTCTCTCTCTCTGTCTCTCTCTCTCGCTAGATTTTGTTATGTGTCATCCATGGTTTTTTACTTCCATTTTTATGTATGGATTATAATTTTGACTTTATTTCCGCACCACCCTTGAGGTAAAAGTCACGGCTCGTTTTTTTTTTATAGGGGTTTCCCCAATAGGCCTAAATCCTGTAGGGGGTTGGTGACCTCCCATAGCGTACACACAAACACGTGTCGCGTGAGTGCTGCCACCCCACAGCTGTTTGATATATTTATTTTAATTATGAAAGGATCGCCTCTTCCCACTTTTATCCCTTCAAATTTTCTTGCAATTATACTTGCTAAATTAATTAGCAATGTTAGAAGTGTTGGGGAAGTAAATAATAATTAGAATATTTTTAGAGCAACACTGCCAAATTTTTATGCCACGCTTCTCTATTATCGTATAATATAGTATGCAGAATAGTTTTATTCTTCCTTGATACATGTCAGCACTTTCATTACAGTTATATTAGTATGAGTTATGTTTATGTATCATTCCTACTACACAAACCACAGGCGTTATACATCGTAGGGTTAGGAAACATGGCAATAGTGTAGGGAGGGGGTGACTCCACCCAAACCCTATGTTTAGATTTGTCAGACTATAATGAGGCTTTGATGAGATTGTGGTCAGTGGATCCAAGTGGTGACAGTAGCTAGCTCTTACTATACTGATCTGGATTATTTGTCAGGAATAGATCCAAGAGATGGGCACTATGGTCAAGATTATCTTGTATTTTTGTTGGTTGCTTTACCAGCTGCGTGAGAATAAATGATTCTGCAAACTAGAATAGCATCGTCAGTCCTGGAAGAATGCAATAACCATTCAACATTATATATGTTAAAATCACCCAAAATGATAATCTCAGTGCTAAGGGCAAGGTTAAGGTTACTCAACTGTGTGGATATGTTGTCAAATAGACTGGATTCTGAAGAAGCATTGGAGGAGTGATAAATTACACTGGTATGTTTGGTAATATTTAGAAAGTTTAGTTTATACAGTGGATAATCAGAACTGGATTAAGTGAGGTTTAAAATAGTGTCAACAGCATATTGAGATTTGATATAACAACAGGTGCCGCCCTTGTTACGGAAGTTTGTGAGGAGATGGTAACCAGGAAAACAAAATGGGGATATTTCAGTAGAGGGTGAGATTTGTATTACTGTGTGGAATAGGGCCAGAGGGGATATGGACTGTAGGAAAAAATGAACTGAATTTAGATTGTTGCTAAGACCACGGATACTGATGAAGAATAAGGCCGCACCTTCACTTCTACACTGAAGAGCATGACTGAAAATTGCAACAGTCGCTGCCGGCACAGGCGCTTGATGGTGACTGCAAGGACCCTGTGCCACCAGCCCTACCCTGCCGGCGATGGCAATCCAAGGTACCATCTCGTTTGATAGTAATAATGCAGCGGCCATTGCTAAACGAGAGTGGGAGTATAAGGTGTGATGACCTATGTGCATGTAGTGTGGTGTAGACAGTTGAAGGTAAAGGTATTAAGAGAGTATGCTGGCCTACTCTCTGTGTAAATGAAAGCACCGAAAATGTTCAGCAAAGGGAGATGGTCAGGATCAAGTCCTGAGGGCTGGTGAAATGGGAGCTCCAGCTCTCCCTGTCACCAGCTTGCCATCCAACTCGGGACTACTGCCCTGTTCGACTGGTGCTACAGTCTGCCAATGGTATGTGTACTGGTATGCAATTATGGAGACTAGGAAGACTGCAACAAATGTCAAGGTACTGTATAGTGGTCATACATTCAGTAGCATCAAAAGTTTCCCACCAGGCATCCTCCCAACTAAGAGGCAAGCCATTGAGAAAATTTTGCATTCCAAGAACTTCAGGACTGTCAACGTCGCTGATAGAGTCGCAAACGAGTTTCACGATAAATGGGTGTGGTATAATGTCTACTCTTTTCATCAGTTGACAATATCGAAGAAGTCCCAGAAACTAAGAAAACAGATGGCTCATGAAGAAACGAAGCGGGACGTTTTTTATGAATGAAGCGGAGTTTATGAAGGACATTGATGATCTGTTTGACATATTGTATAAGGATGAAAAGTAAAGGAAGAATTTGAAGAAGGAATACAAACTGAGGATGATTGAAGAAGACTTCACCTTCTATGAAGACCAGAAGAGTGCTCGCATCAGTCGATGCCTGGATGTTGTAGTGCCATTTACTCCATCTGATGAAACATGCATCTGCAGGTCGTGTCATGCACTTGCATCTACATCTGTTCCTGCATCTGAATGCTTCACAATTGCATCTGGATCTGCTCTGGTATCTGTCTTCTCCTTTACCCCTAAACCACGGGGTTGTTTTGGCGCTCCTTGTGTGTCCCGCTGGGATATTCATGCTCCGACAGACTTTGTAAAAATATTTGCCAAAAATCAGTTATTAGTCCTAGAATATTATAATCATATATGCTTATGGCACATACCTTAAACTTTCTCCTGGGATGTTTGTTGAGCCTTTGTCTAGTACCGTAGGACTTGTGGAGACTTCTGAAGTTGGGTAATGATGTCTCCACTTTACACTTCCTGACACCCCGTAATATGATTACCACAGCCTGATAGTATCACTAGAAACAATATTCTATGATTTTCAATTAGTTTGGAATCCATACTCAAAAAAAAAAAACACTGTGAAAGCAATGAAAATTACAAGCATGTACGAGCTTCCCACTTGCGCTCGTTCTCCGCTGGTATTCTGTCATTTATTATTCATAAAAACACTCACACTTTATATTCCTATTACTATATAACATTTATATATATCTGCAGTCTTTATCCATAAGTTTCCTTCAGTAATAGCAGTTTCTTGTCACTGTAGGCATTCAATTTCTCTTTCAGTAAAGTACGTAGAGAGCCAAGGTTTCACTTTCACTGTCATAACTTCAAGTATTTGTACTCATATTCTTATACTACTAATTATTTACATTTCTATTTACATTTTCTATTGTATTTTCAATATTTACACTTCTATTTTACTTACACTATGTTATGCACTGTCACTTGCAGTAACTTATAAAACTATATTACACTGTTCCATCATATTTACATCCATTGCTTTCACTTGCTATTTACACATTATTTACACGTTATTTACATTTTCCACTTGCACTTTTAGAACTGCTTCAGGCTGTGGTAATCAAAAAAGAAGGTAATGAAGAGGGGAACTTGGCACTCAGCGCACTGCCAAGTGGTGCGTTTGCGCACAGGTGTGCGTCGGGTGGTATATGCACACACCTGGCACCTGCGGATCACAGCCTTCCTCTTGGTTGTGGCAGGCATTTGCACTAGTCTGTGCCGATCCATGTACGCCCTCTGCTCAAGTCTGCAGGGAAGTCTTACAGCATGGCGCCTTGGAACTGCTGCTGTCATGCTACCATATCTCTCAAGCAGCTGCTGAACACAGGTCTTGGTGCACGACCTCAGGGAGAAGGACTTGGGTGGCTTTACCTTCATATTGTACAGGATGAAGACGTTCAGCATCGTCATGTCAAGGAGATGCAGAAAAACTTTCCTGTACCACCTTGTATTCTTCCTGAGGCAGTCGATCTCTCCAATCATCATGTCGGACTTGTCCACCAGCTGCATGTTGATAATATAGTCTATGACAGCATCAGGTTTCCTCACAGGTTCACCTGTCCTACGGTCGACCTTCCCACTGTTTTTCAGTTCTTCCTTGTGTACGGTGGTAAGCATGTGCACGACTCTCTTGTCATCCCACTGTATTGCCAGCATCTTCTCAGACTTGCCTAGGTGCACTTTTCCTCGCTGCAAGTTTCCTGTCTCTGGGAATTTGGGGAAGTGGGCACAATTGCTCTTCACAGTGCCGCAGGAGCCGATGCCATGCTCTGAAAGGTATTTAGCAAGTTTCGGTGCTGTATAATAGTTGTCAGTATACAACACATGATTCCCACCAAAATACCTTTCAAGGAGCACTTTCACTACACAGCCTGAGAAGCCAAGGGGGTGTATTTTGTCCAGATCGACAGTGCTGGCTGAACAGATGACGAAGTCAAGGATGTACCCCGTCTTACAGTCGCACAGTACAAAGAACTTGATTCCAAAGCGATGGCGTTTGCTTGGAATGTACTGTACAAACCTAAGACGTCCTCTGAACAAAACCAAGGATTCATCTATGACAACCTTCTGAAAGGGGTAGAAGAATGACATACACTTATCCTTCATTCTGCTCAGAATCTCCCGGATCTTCCAAAGTGTGTCGGTCTGGGAAGGTACATCATTGTTGGTGAAGTGCAGGTTTCCCATGATGTTCCGGAAGCGATCTCTGGCCATGTACTTACTGAAGGTGGGTGAGGGTAGTAAGGGGTCCATGGACCAGCATTCTTCCAACTCATGCTTCTTTGAGTGTGGCATGCAAAGCATGAGGGTGAAGAACACATACAGCTTCTGCACTCCCAGAACGGTCCACTGTTGCATCTTCGCTGCACTTGCACCACTTGCAGCACGTTGTGATTCGTACCTGTTAGTCTCATCACATATGTGCTGCATGACTTCGTCATCGAAGAAGGCCAAAAGGAAGTCCACATACTCAGCATCCTCGTCAAGAGTGAAGGCAGGCTGTATCCCTGAGGAACTCTCGTCGAAATGAAGATGTTCAGGGACGAAATTGGAACCTTCCGTCCACACGAAGGCGTCCAGGATTCCCTGTCGTGGCGGTGTAGGGTGGGTGAGGGTGGAGGGTAGCAGTGAGGCAGACTGGGCTGTTTCAACGTCACTCTCACTGACCCTAGGTTGCCGTGTAGCACTAGCAGCCCTTACTCTACTTCTACTCTACTTTCACGAGTCAGGGATTTACCTCTTCCCCTACAGCCTGCCTTCACTGTAGGTGCTAGTGGAGACTCCGACGACAAAGACTCAGGAGAAAATTCCGCTGAAGATGAGGAAGAAATTAGTGAAGTGGGGCTGAGGGAGCGGGGAGGTGATTCACCTCGGGACTCATTGTGGACTGGGTGACGCGGGTCCATTGTTCTGGGGCTAACCCGCCGCCTTTTCACTCCTTCCCAAATTCCTTCCCTTGCTGCACTAAAGGCTCCTTTCCTTTGGAGCTAGGGATAACTTGGGACACTGAAACATTCATACTAGGAATTTCTGTCACGATTTCCTCCCCAGGCTCATCACATGATTCACCCGAAAGATCAAAGTCACTATCCATCATTATCATTGATAATTCTGCCAGTTCACATTCCACAGCTGAGTCACTAAGTCCTTTACTGCTTCCCACACGAGTTTTTATAGGGGTAGAGGTCACAGTGCCCTTTGCAATGGGCGCAGAAGCGGCGGAAATGGCGGGGCACAAGTGCAACATGGTTTCACCTCAGAGGACGACGAGGAACTGAATGA
Organism: Coenobita brevimanus; assembly: GCF_032717465.1. Taxonomy (NCBI): domain Eukaryota; kingdom Metazoa; phylum Arthropoda; class Malacostraca; order Decapoda; family Coenobitidae; genus Coenobita; species Coenobita brevimanus. The sequence continues at coordinate 41,083,696 of NC_136997.1, read as the reverse complement.
CGCAACGTATATAGGCAGGCAAGGGTTGACAATGTGAATAGGGTGACAGCTGCTAATTAACATGTTATGAAATGATTAGTAGGATATCTCGACAATACATAAAAAAATAGGTAGTTCCAGGTGAATGTAAATATCACTTAGGCTTCTCCCTTCCTTTCTTATATATATTTTTATTATGAGAATATTATTATACGGCATATTTCAAGGGGAAATTACCGGGGGAATTTAGTGAACGAGTGCAGGTGAAGTGTTGTTAGGTGATAATTAGCCAATTCCAGGTGTATGGCACTATCACTTACCTCTTTTTTTTTTTTTTTATATATTATTTTTTATAAGAATAGGGCATAGGGCTAATTTCAATGAATGAAATCGGTGGAAAATTCTGGGGAAGATTTGCTTAGCGCAGCATGGCCAGGCAGGGAAGAGGCGAGGGTAATGGAGGGGAGGTAGGGAGGGGAGTCAAGAACGGGTAAATATGGCTAAATTGTCAACAATGGATGGGAGTACAGATGAGATTAGGAGTGCTGACTATTGTTGGACATTGGCAGTACTGATAGATGATACAAGCCACCACTTGTAAGCCCGGGAGAATTCAAAATAACACAGAGTCACAAAAGTGACGCCCCACGGTATGATCCATTGCGCCCGAGCATCACTAAAGTGACGCCCCGTGGTTAAGGGGTTAAACGACCAACCATCTGGATCTGGTTCCTTGTCCGATGATTCACTATCTACAACGGCATCGGAAACATCAGTAATTTCAGAATTTGCTTCTGCACAATGAAGTGAGCAGAATCAAAGGGAGTGGAAGAACTTTGCTAAGATGTGTGTGCGATATCAGGTGTCTGACAGAGCTGGTGCTGTATTCGCTAATATGGTGTTAAAAGACATGGGCATCATATCTGAATATGACAGAAGACATTGCATCGACCACAGCAAGTTGTGCAGGCAACGTGATAAATATGGGGAGCATATACAAAGAGAAGAACAAGTAAATTTCAAGCTTGTTGACAACATTTATCTGGACGGGCAAAAAGACGCTGCATTGATGATGTTGGAAGGAACAAATGAAAACAACAGGACACTTCAAGTGGAGGAACATTATACTGTAGTTGGAGAACCTGGTAGTTATTATTTAACTCACCTATCGCCCAGTGGTGGAAGAGGTCGGACAATTGCTCAGGCTGTTTACAGTGCCGTTAAAGGCACCGAGTTGGAAGCTGCATTAGCAGTTGTTGGCACCGATGGAACAGCTACTATGACAGGTTGGCATAATGGCTGCATATGGGATCTTGAGGAGATGATAAAGAAGCCACTACAGTGGGTTATTTATCTACTGCATACAAATGAATTGTCATTGCAACACGTATTTGCCTGCATTGACGGCACCACAAACAGTCCAAACAGCTTTGCGGTCCCTATCGGCAAACAACTGAATGGCACAATGTCTGATTGGGCAGTTGTGGGGTTCCAATGTGTGCCCAATCCAAACTTCTCTGAATTACCTGAGTCTGTTGTTCATGATCTAAGCACAGACCAGCTCTACAGCTACAGAATCTGCAGAGCTGTGATTTCAGGATTGGTGGACAGTGACCTGCTCCTTCAAGTTGGTCCGATTGTACACTCACGTAGGTTGACTCATGGGTGCCAAATCCTACGGCATTATGTGTTAGTTGAGAAGCCTTCTGTCGGTCTAGTTCTACTGGTAGAGTTTAGTATCTTGGTGTACTTTCCCTCATGGCTCAATATCAAGTGCAACTGCATACTGACTGATGGAGCAAAAACTATCATTAACTTGTCCATCAAATTGCGAATTTACCAAATGTAGAGGTCTGGGATGTCGCTCTGAAAGTGGTCAGGAGGAACTCACTGTGCAGATCCCGAGAACGTCCTGCTGGCTATGGTGGGAGTCGACAATGAAGAGATTCGCAGAAAAGCAGTGGAACTCATGAAGACTCTTTGGAAAAAGAACCTGGAAGCCGAAGAAGTGAGGACTTTCAACATGCCAGAGTTACAGGTTGGAGCTGACTCATATCACCGAATTACAAACATGAACTCACCGGATATACAACAACCACCTTCCATTAGGAATTTTTTAGACTCAGACATTGAAGGAATCCTGCACCGGCCACTCAAACTCAAGCACCTGTGTCATCATCAGTCGTTTGAGCGGCATGTAAAGCTAGTGACAGAGGCTTCAGCAAAATGTGGCTGGGCTCGAGAGAAGAGACAGATTCATCCGTCAAAGAATCGTCACAAAAATTTATGAAGAAATTTGAAACGAAGAATCAATCTGTATGAAAACTGTCATCTGATACAGTGCCAATGTTCCTTGAAAAAATCACTGATTCTCGACAACCATAGGTGTCAATTTCCATTCCTCATGTATGTATTGTAGTACAACTAGTTAGTAGTTGAAAGAAAACATCAGTTTCATTCCAGAACTCGCTGTAGTATTGGAACCACAAGCAGAAACCAAATGTACCTGTGATCATCAACACAAACCTTCTATAGGAAAAAAGTGAGGGTTGCTGGCACGCAGAAGATGGCAACGCCCCCAGATGGCATTTTTCTCTAGTTTTGACATGTTTGTCAACGCTTGGTACCTACATGATTTTGCCCTTCTCAGCCAGTGATGGTGGCACGAATATTCACGATGCCTATTTGAGCTGGGTTGCAGGAGTCTGGTGGAATCTGCGTCTGCCGAGCGCCACCTTCTGTGGGACTCCACTCACGGATGTTTCTTTCGGGATGTATTCCCTTAGGATTAACATAGGCAAGGATTATGGACAAGGAAATGGGTTTAGGAACACTTAGTCTGATCCCTCAATGATGACATGGGCAACCCTGTCCTCTTGATGAGTACGGGAGGGGGGAGGGACTTCCACCCGCTGGTACGGCCCACCAAAACTCCAGGGTAGGCAAGCCCCCACCCGAACAAGGTGGTTCGCCCCCCCCCCCCGCCCACCTCAACACACGCACTACGATGACACTTTACGTTAAATTCTTACCAATTTCTGACACTTTTATTCAGCTTCAGAGAGACCGCTGGAAGCAATGGAGAGAGAGAGAGAGAGAGAGAGAGAGAGAGGGAGAGAGATTCAATAGGGGGACTGTAACCATAAGATGATTATTCTTGAAACTCTACCTGTATAATCATGTCTTACCTTTCTGTCTTTGGCACAGTAGACATTTTCTCTGCTCACAGATTTAGGATAACTGATAACTGAACGAGTGAGGCCAATGAGGTCAGCGGTCGTTTTTTCATTTCCTCCCGTATAAATAGTTCTTTCCGACAAGGAGAGTATGTATTCACCCCTGTTTGTTTGTTTACTTGTTAGTATGTCTGTCAGTAGGATTACTCCAAGACTGAAGGTCAGATTTGAACCAAATTTGGTGGGTGTATAGCCCATATCCCAAGGAACAATCGATTAACTTTTGGGACCGATCCGGGTCGTATTACAGGATTTGGATCCGGAAAACAGCGAAACCCTAATCAATGATTAGAAAACATAACCCATTATGAAGAGTGGTTTGGAAATGACGTTGCCCGTGTTGGAGAAATGCGCTCCAGTGAGTGCCCCTCAAGTTTCATTTGCTTTTATTATGAATACAACAAATTCACCATACATTTATGTAAAACCTGGAACACTACTAGGACTGGGTCACACGTTTCAGTCCTACAAGTGTATTAGCCATATAAGTAATGCTGCCATATTAAAGCTGTGTGTGTGTGTGTGTGTGTGTGAAGCTATTCTCTCTCTCTCTCTCTCTCTCTCTCTCTCTCTCTCTCTCTCTCAAACCAAATCACTGCCCATCCTCACAGCTATTCAGAGACCACATGACATGGTTTCTACCCCGCAACACAGCCTTCACCCCTCTAATATCCAAAAGCCTTCAGCGCATCCTGGAGACAGGCATACTGGGAAAAATATATGAGACACACGTCAGAAATATCGCCGTACCCACTACACAAGTAAGCTTTGATGTACGAATCTATTTTCACCTTCAACTGCGCAATTACACTAATTGTATTATCGTCATAGACATTACTGTCACCATCAAGGCAGCTGTACACTTCAGACCATTATTATTATTATCATCATGAACACCGTAGTAGAGCAAATCAGAGTTCATCATCATCATAAAAAGAGCACAAATTAGATATTATCATCGTCACCTTATTAGCGATAATTACACAACTATCATCACCGTAGCAAAACAAATCAGACATTATCATCACCGTAGCAAGACAAATCATACCACTATTATCAATGTCATTGTAGCAATACAAGTCAGATCATTATTATCATCACCACAGCCGCATAAATCAGAGATTATCATCATCGTCGTAGCAGCACAAATAAGCGATTATTACATCACCATAGCTGCACAAATAAGACATTATTATCATCGCCGTAGCAACATAAATCAGACATTATGATTATCATCATCACTGTAGCAGTATATCAGTATGAGTGTGAGGCATCGTCTTCCTTTCCGTCGCCTAATCAACTGCATTTTTTATCACCAACATCAGCTAAGTTTAACTTGACCTGAACATCGCCTGACAAGGATAACCAAGAAGAAATCTAAGGTCTGACAACATACTCCCAGTTTTAAATCATTAGGACTTCACGAATGCTGATAAGAAAGCTGTGATTGAAATTAATACAACAACTGTTCACTCTGCAAAATATCAGAAATATAATTTCTATTGTTAGGCGATGATAAACGGAAAAGTGAGTACCCAGACTGTTCTTGTTTTGTACAGGTTCGTGGGACGGGTGTGTTGAACCTGGAGCATCTACAGGGAGCATTCATAGCACTGGGGCTGGGAGTTGGTCTGGCTGCCTTTACCCTTGTAATTGAGTGTATTATGAAGAGTCAGTAGGTTACTTCCTTCCACCGACAACAACGTCAACACCATCACCACCATCATACAACATCACCACCAACAAAACAACCTGGAGCATCAACAGAGAGTATTAATAGCACTGGGGTTGGGTGTTGTTGTGGCTACCTTTACCATGATGTTGGAGTGCACTGTGAAGAGTCGTTAGTCACTCGCCACCAAGAGCACCATCAGCACCACGACATATCAGTATCATCGCCACTACCATACAACCTGAAGCATTTAAAAGGGCTTGTTCATTGTACTGGGTTTGGGTGATGTTATGACTGCCTTTACCCTAATGATGGAGAGTATTGTTAAGCCAGTATGTTGTTCACCACCATCACTAACAGCAATATCTTCACCACATAACAACAACAACAAATGCAGCCTGCAACATACAACAGGGCTCCTTCATAGCACTGGGTCTAGGTGTTGTTCTCACTACCCTTATCGCAGTGCTAGAGTGTATTGTTAAAAGGTAATGAAGCTTCCTCATCGCCACCAGTCCAGTCCAGCATAACCACACAGGCACCATCCAGCTATCACAACAACGACCTAACAAGAAGCGATGTTAAGGCAAGCAAACCCCTCCCCGGCAGTCATTTTAGTGCTGACGTATGAACACAACAGAATGTGTAGCCAATAATGTTACATATTAAATCTGGAGCAAATCGGGTGAAAATTGATTTTATGTCCATTTCAATATTTAGGCCCGACTCACCTGACACTGACCCCCTACCGCTAACTAGGGGATGACCCCCGTGATGTAATGAGGCATGTTATACTGTACAGTGCAGATTTGAAAGATACACCTTTAGGTTTTGGTTTCATGTCGATATGACAAATTTCAAAGGAGTTATAGCAAAAATATATATATATATTTGTGTGTGTGTGTGTGTGTGTGTGTGTGTGTGTGTGTTTTCTTTACATTTTTGGGGCTTACAACCAGGGCCTTGGTCCAATTTGGCCCAAAATTTAGTCAGATGATCAGAAGGTCAAAGCACATCATCCCTGTTATTTTAGTCAAAATAGCACCAGTAGTGTTCACGTAAAGTTGTTAACAGCTAGCCAGCCAGCCAGACAGACAGACAGATAGACAGACAAACAAACAAACAAGCAAACCGAGTGAAAACAATAGCTGTCCCAGAAACCCTCCGGGGCGGGGACCGGATTAAATTTCACCAGCATTGCATACTTAACCTCAAACGGTGGTGAGGAACGCCTTCACGTGATGGCACCAATATGACCGGGTGGCTTTGCAACTTTGTTATACAAACGTCCCTCAACTCCCATTCTCTCCAGGAAAATGATGATGATGGGCTGCAGGATAGGGGCAGCTCTAGCCTACAATACATTTAGTTCAATTTCATATAATCCTGGAATTACTACTACTACTACAACTACTACTACTACTACTACTACTAGTACTACTACTACTACTACTACTACTACTACTACTACTACCACCACCACCACTACTACTACTATTACTACTTTTTTTTTTTTTTTATGTGTCCGACTCTGGGCATAGGCTTCACAGCCTGCTCTCAAGGCCCAGTAGTCCTCCTACATACCATACACATCTCTACATTACTACTACTACTACTACTACTACCACCACCACCACCACCACCACCACTACTACTACTACTACTACTACTATTACTACTACTATTAAACACTATCCCTCGACAGCCGCCATCACTACTCCTACCAGCACACAATCACACAACTTCATCAACATCCAGGCAACACCACTACTGGACAACTAACACCACCTTCACGCCACCACCACCTCCACCACCATCATTTCCACCACCTCCAACAACAACACACACAATAACCAAACACAATTACCTTTGCTTGAGGACCTGGAGCAGTGGCATCTTCGTCTTGAGTCCATCCCTCACAGGCTGTCGAAGCGGAGGAGGACAGCATGAGGGCCAAACCATCGCAAACCCCCCTGTCCCCTCACGGGGCCCGAGATCCTGGAGTGGCTTCGGTCGCCCGTGCAAGTACTACATCGAACACAACACACACAACAACACTGTTCTCCACACCGAGAAATGACTCTCCGGTGGTCATTTCTCAAAGACTTCTTCTAGCCGATGACATTAACCCCTACACCGCGGGGATGTTTTTGCACTCCTTGCGCATCCCGAGAGGATATTCGCACTCCAACTGACTTTTTAAAAATATTTGCCAAAAATCAGTTATTAGTCCTAGAATATTAAAATTAAATAAGCCTATGGCACATACGTTCAGCTTTCCCCTGAGATGTTTGTTGAGCCTTCGTCGTCTACCGGAGGACTTGTGGAGACTTCTGAAGTTGGATAACGAAATCTCCACTTTACACTTCCCGATACCCCATAATATGGTTACCACTGCCTGATATTATAACTACAAACACTATTCTATGAATTTCAAGTAGTTTGGAATCCATATTCCCCAAAAAAAACACTGTGAAAGCAATGTAAATTACGAGTGCATACGAGCTTTCCTCCCGTGCTGGTTTCCCGATGGTATTCTGAGGTGGAGCTGTCATTTGTTATTTATAAACACACTCACACTTTATATTCCTGGTACTTTGTTACACTTATTTATATACAATATTTATCTATAAATTTCTTTCAGTACTAGTAGTTTATTTTCACTCCAGGCATTCACTTTCTCATCCTGTATACTAGCGTAGAGAGCAAATCTGTCACTTTCACTTTCATTTTCCCAGTATTCATACATGCTAGAGTGAATCTTTCACTTTCATTACTCCTAGTATATATACTCGTATTCTTGTATTACTACTTATTTACATTTCTGTTTACATTTTCAATTTTATTTACATTATTTACATTTCTATTTTATTTACACTATATGCACTGTCACTTGCAGTAACTTATAAAACTATTTTCCACTGTTAAGTTATATTTACATTCATTGATTTCACTTGTTGTTTACACATTATTTACACATTATTTACATTTCCACTTGCACTGTTTTAGAGTCACCAGAAAGATCGTAGTCACTGTCCATCATTATCATTGATAAATTAGCCAGTTCACGTTCCACAGCAGTCACTTAGCCCTTTACCCCTTTCCACAAGAGGCCACAGGGCCCTTTGCATGGGGCTAAAAAGCGACAGACTTGGACAGGAGCGAATCCGACGTGGTTTCACCTTGAAAGACGACAATAAACTGAATGCTGTGGCCTAGGGGCAGTGAAGGGCTGCCAATGTCAGCATGGTGACAGCTGCTAATATATATGCTATGAAATGATTGGCAGGAAATCTAGATAATACCTAATAAATTATGTAGTTCCAGGGGAATGTAAACATCACTTAGGCTTCTCCTTTCCTTTCCTATATATATTTTTATTATGAGAACATGTCATACAGCATATTAAAGGGGGGAAATAAATAGGAAAAATTAGCGAATGAGTGCACGTGAGGTGTTGCTAGGTGGTAATTAGCCCATTCCAGATGTATGGCAGTATCAATTAACATTTCTCTTTCTTTTATATATTATTTTGTATAAGAATAGGGCAAAGGGCACATTTCAATGGATAAAATGAGTGGAAAAATCCGTTCAGCATGTATAGCGCAGTGCAGCTGGTCAGGGAGGAGGAGAGGGTAATGGAGGGGAGGTAAGGAGGAGGCGAGTCAAGGACAGGAGAAAAATGGCTAAATTGTCAACAGTGGGTGGGAGTTCAGGTGACATTAGCAGAATTGAGTATAGCTAGACACTGGAAGTACTAATAGATGATACAAGCCTCCACTTGAAAGCCCGGGCGAATTCAAAATAACACAGAATCACAAAAGTGACGCCCTGCAGTATGACCCCTTGCTCCCGAGCATCACAAAAGTGATGCCCCGCGGTTCAGGGGTTAAGAGCAACCCAGGACCTATCAACAAATACATATGTCCAATGTGCTCTAACACGTGAGTCGACAGACAAAGGGTTCTGTTCAGTGCGAGTTCTGCAAGAACTGGACCCATTTCACCTGCACAACACTTGCATCCAGAGAACATGACACAAACACCTGGACCTTTTGCTTATGTTCCTTCGCCCCATCCTCTAATCCCCCAGCCAGCCACTCTCTTACTTCCTTCACACCCCCTCAGCCTAACCTACCTATCCTTCCCACACCAACCAATCCCCCAATCCCTCCCATTCCACCCCAATCTAATCCATCCCAACTTTTATCTCTGTCACAACCGTCTCCCACCCATTGCCCTGCACCTACATTTCCTCCTCCCCTCCGTGCTGCAGCACCCAGCACACATCGTACGCACAACATAAACATTCTTCAAATAAACACAGAAGATAGAAACACTAAGAAACAAGAACTCACACAGTTCATCAAACAACAAAATGTACACATTGTCATATTACAAGAAACAAAACCACGCAGAACACAAAAAGCACCTACATTTCATAATTTCACCATCATCAGTCAAGACCGGGCCTACAGCATTAGCGGTGGACCCAGCACCCTAGTGCACCAAACCATGAACTTCTCAGATACTAGTGCACACACAAAATCACTTCTCGCCGCACATGACACCACAACAGAAGTACAATAAAATAATTTGCATTGGCAACAAATCACACATGACAATCCCCAATACGTATACTCCCCCCCCCCAATCGTCTCCCACAGTACCACACAATTATTCTCCTCAAATACGAGTACACCACGTCACTAGCATACCAAACATCATCCTGGGTGGTGATTTCAACGTCAAGGTATCGACCTGGCATGTCAACAATCCTGACACAGACAGAGGGCTGATACTACTATCCCTAACAAAGCATTTTTTCATCTTCAAGAATCTGCATCAACGTACCCATATCCCACACCAAGCCCTCTTCCTCTTATCATCCCTAGACATCATCCTTTGCTCCCCAAACCTCGCCCCCACAACATCCTGGAGAGTGGTCAAAACCTTTGGCTCTGACCACCTCCCGATCATCATCACTAACAAAACCAGAATCACCCAAGCTGACCACAGACACACATACACTAATTACAAGAGAGCCAAATGGGAGGCCTTCACAACTGAAACAGAACAACACTTTCAAACATTACACAGTATAACCATGACAAACATCAACACCGCTGTGCACACTTTCAATACAATTATTCAAAACACAGACAAAAGACACATCCCTAGAGGCAACAGAAAGAAACACATTCCCAAGTTCACACCAGAATTTCAAGGCCTCATTAATCAATGCGACATACTACAACACTCCTCAACACCCAATACACAAAACACCGTACCGGTACAACAAATACAAGCACTCAGCACTCATATAAACAATAAAATATCAGAGAAGCAAATGCTAAATTCGAATAATAATCTCCAAACACTTGGCCACAAAACAAACACCAGCAAACTCTACAAAACACTAAACAGTATCACACTCTCCAACAGCAACACTAGACTATCACATGTTGCCATCACAACAACAGACACCATACCCTCAAATAAACAACATGCAAACACTCACCAATCACTTTTCACACGTCAGTCCTCTAAACCCCCTTTGCGACGACCGACGTGTCATCTGATGTAAGAGACTTCACCAAAGACCCAGACTTCGCACCCTTCCTTTACACTTAGATGAAGCACATCATTAGCCACCTTAAGCAGTCATCTGCCTGTGGCCCAGACAACATAAGCAACATACATCTTAATCATCTCGGACCACAAGGCATACATGCACTCATCAATATCAAACTACAGCTATTCACACAGCATTATATCCAGCATCTGGAAGCATGGCACTATCATCACTATCCCCAAACCCAACAAAGTCCCTTCGTTACCCTCCTCACACCTCCCCATTACATTCCTCTGCACCCCCTCAAAAGTCACTGAATGACTGGTATTACAATTAGTAACACCTCAGATCCCCCTAGCCCTATCACAACATGGTTTTTAGGCTGCTACACTCCACAAACACTTCTTACAGACCTTACACAATGAGTTTTTGGTGGCATCAATTCAGCTAGGCCACCACACAGAACACTCCTAGTCACAGTAGACATTGGCAAAGCTTTTGATGCCATCGCCCTCCACAACCTCACAAACAAAATATTCAACCCAAAAATGCACAATAAAACATAAAGATGGTTGGCAAACTATTTAGCAGGCAGATTTGGACATGTAACATTTGTCGGTCAGTCATCGAACATCAGAAACTTCACAAATGGGCTCTCTCAAGGATCTGTTTTGTCCCCTACACTGTTTAACCTATACATGCACGGCATGCCCACACACCACAAATACACTTAGCTTCCTATGCAGATGACATAACACCAATATGTACAAAAAAGGCAAACACAGCCACACACATCCTCCAGTCTTACCTCAGCACACTACACGAATGGTTCACCACAAACTGATTCAAAATAGCCCCAGCCAAATCTACAGTGACCCTTCTCACAAACTGGACAGGAGAATATAGTTACATTCCACACCTCACCATAAACGACACCCTCCTACCACACACACACACACACACACACACACACACACACACACACACACACACACAATCCTTGGGTGTAACATCGATGTCATTTAAACAATACATCATATTCATTAAAAATAAATTAGCATCAAGACTCAATGTCATATAGTCACTTGTCCATACAACATTCGAACACATACCAAGAAACATCAGATCATCACCCAGTACACAATATCATACACAAATATTGTCATCTCTCCACTTGCCCGCCTCAAAACAGCTTCCACAAGCATATCCATACTCAGATCACTTGCCGCACCGATCAGTCATTCAAAGAACACATGCATCTGCATTCACGGCCGCCAGATACCCACCCTTCTGAATCCTACCTCCCTCGTGAGGACAGGGTCCATCTGGCCAGGCTGGCATGTGAGCATCATCCAGCCCTCTTCAGTTATCAGAAGAGACTGGATGATTCCATTGCTGATGCGTGTCCAGGATGCAACACAGCTCCCCATACTATTAATCACATTATGGAAGACTGCATTGCACACAATCGCTTGTGCTAAAAACGCAACATACACTCGCTGAGAGCTCCGTGGGAAAGCCCGGTATCTGTCATGGCCTTACTTCAGGACTCGGAGTTGTTAGGCCAGCCTGCCTAGGGAACGACAACTACTACTACCTTTGCCTGACTGAACTTTATGTAAGAATAGCCACATAAGTACAACTGCAGGAGAGTTTTGTTATATATATTTTAATTTTGGAATAAAGCATTATATAGGCTCAATGTTGTGATCATTTGACAGACGTCCTGGTATGTAAACTTATCTGTGATATGAGAAGGGTGAAGATAATGTTCTAACTGACACTAAGAACTAGAGACGATATAGGAAGAGAGACTGGACAGCCGGCATGTTGGTTCAGCGAATGGATATTTACTGGGCATCACTCAAGCACGTATATGGACCAGTGATCACTGCTTGATAACACCAGGCAACTTAACTGCTCTTCATAATATATGGTGCATTTTGAACATCTGTAATGCTATTTCCAGAAGCGGTGCTTTGTTAATAAGTAAGGCTGTATAAAAATGAAATTTTCTTGTGTATCAGCTGGGTGAATTTCTAAGCACGCAAAGATCAGGGATGAGTTGCCACACGACGCTAGATCGATTAACAATAGCAGTGTTTACTTATTTTGCAGCGGTTTTTAAGTATGATGGAGTTTTGGTTGAAGTTAAAGATTGTTGTTCTTCTTTATATTTATAATTGTGGTTCCCATCGAGATATTATCTAGGCTTACATCCACTATATGGATGTGGGCCAAATACATGTAAAACAAATAAAACTTGCCTAGGAAAGCAGATGATGCTCACTCGTAAACCAGGTTGTTTTCTTCACCTTAATATCCCATATTTTCCCTCTTGGTGGATCACAAGGGACGGAAAATTCGCATAGCGGTTCCATCGGTTTTATTTCACCCAAATACAGCACAATGAGACCATTTAAAGGAAAAAAAAAACAGTAAAAGAACACATCACCATCAGTTATGCGGCTCTAACAGTTTGGTTTGTCAAAATTATATTTCGGCGATTATCTCGGTATTTACATTGACGTAAAATCCATATTTAGAGATGAATCAATCAATCAATCAATCATTTCCTGTGGCACCCTCGGGGATGCATAGGGCCTCGATGAACTCACACCACCACATCCTATCTTGTGCTAACTCCTCAAGATCTCCCCAACACTCATCTCCAGCTTCCCGTCTCATTGTCCTCACCCACGTCCCTTTTGGCCTTCCTCTACCTCTCCTACCAAGTGCCACCCACCCTGGTGTACCTCGTACTATTCCCTGTCTCCTATACACATGTCCTAGCCACTTCCATCGTGAGAATCTAACATATTCATCGATCGCCTGCACTCCCGTTATTTCTCTAATTCTACTATTTGGTATCCTTTCCCACCACTTAACTCCTAATATTCTTCTAAGTGCTTTATTTTCAAACACCAAGAATTTATTTTCCATAGTCACTGTGCTGTACCAAGACTCGTGTCCATAAATTAAGATACTCCTAACCATTACCTTATAAAGTTTGATTTTTGTATGCACAGAAAAATTGTTATTATTCCAAATATTTTTAAGCATTCCCATTGCCTGATTAGCCTTCTTTAACCTTTCCTGGAATTCAAAGTTCAAAGAACCATCCTTGGCTAAATAAGTACCTAAATATTTAAACCTATCAACTTGCTTTACAACCATACCTCCAATTACACATTCCTGCGCATTTTCCATATTCATATTTATTATTTCAGTTTTTCCACAATTAATAACCAAACCCACCTTGCGACCTTCACTCACCAAACAGTCCAACACTCTCTGCATCTCTTCTGGCCCATCACAAATCAAAACTATATCATCTGCATAATCTAAATCCAAAAGTTTCCTGTTCTCTCCCCAAAGTATACCTGCACCGGTTTCTGTTCCAACGCGTTTCATAATGTAATCAATGACCAATATAAATAGTAAAGGCGATAGAACACCACCTTGAATTACTCTGGACTTGACTTCAAACGAATCACTCAGACAACCATCAACCATCACTTTACAAAATGTGTCCTCATGCATGTTCATAATGACCCTCACAAACTCCTCTGGTATTCCATAATGTCTCATGATCTTCCCTATAGTCTCTCTCGAAACACTATCAAAAGCCTTTTCAAAATCAACAAAACAAAGACTTAACGGTACTCTCATTTCATTAACTTGCTGCATCAAATGCCTAACTATAAAGATATGGTCATTGCAACCACGTCCCTTTCTAAAACCAGCCTGTTCATCCCTCAGAATACCCTCAGCCACCGGCTCTAACCTATTTAACAACACTCTACTGAAAACTTTCAAAGCTATCGGTGACAAAGAGATTCCCCTCCAATTACCACATTCACTCAGGTCTCCCGTCTTCGGAACTTTAACAATTACACCATTCTTCCAAACTGATGGTAGTAACCCCGTCACCCATATCTTATTGAATAGCTTGGTCAAGATCATTATTAATCTATCCCCCTCCACTTTAAACTGAAATCTTCAGTAGCTGAAATTAACGAAATATACCACAGTTATTGAGACATTTTAGTGATCAACCAATCATGTACCATAGCAGACGAGATATGTGTTTAGACAAATTTGCAGTCAGTAGCATCCGGGTTGTAAGCCGTTTCAGCCAAAATGCCGCCATGTCGGCCGACTAATCAGCGAGCAGCTGAAAGTATTGGCTGTCCAGTCTCTCTTTCTATAGGGTTTCCACAAAAAACTAAGATAAACAATACTGAGCAGAAACTGAAGAGAGGTTCCCAGGGACTGAGCAGGGTGACCAGGACCTGTGCATGCTTACATGTTTCCACAGCAATTAGGCGACCAGGAACTACGCATGCAAGCATGTTGGAGCCTTTATAAGCGAAACGAAACGATCACATTGATTCATAACAAGAAATCTTCTTGGTTAAGGAAACAAGTACACTCTATTACCACTAGAGTGAAAAAATAGAAACAGACATGGACCCTTTCAGTCTTTAAAAAAGTACTTCTCCACTTTATTTTTGCTACTGGCGAAAGACTTTGCTCGGCTTAAGCAGAGATATTTCGAAATGATGGCGATAGATACAGCCTTGACCAACTCATTCAGTTTAAAAGCTAGATAAAACGAAGTAGGTAGAGGACTAACTGGAAGGTTGGTATGCTCAAAACAAAAGTAACTGGGCAGTATTTAATAAAGAAAAATGAAACTATCTGGGATGTATGAGTGAAAAACATCGGCTGGCGAGGTGGGTTCGATCCCCACACACTTAAGAATGCTTTACGGAAAGATGCTCATCAATATGTCATCTTGTAAACCATCGTGACAGGAAAAGCATAATTTCATTACCATCCACAATACAGTAGGTCGGTGTGTGTGGTTCGGACAAGAAAAACGTCATACTCATGTGACGGCCACACATCTAGACCTGCAGCGGGGAGGTGGGTTCGAGCCCCACACCGGTGAGGTTGCTTAGCAATGTAATGTTATTACAACCTGTTGGCAATATACTCAGTACTGGCTGGCGTTCAGGCAAATAAGACAAACGTTCATCATGTATATACATTATAGAATTTGAAAGAATTTGGATTATGTAAATATTTCTAACGATTTCTTATTCAACTTAGAAAAGATGTGCAACAAGGAAGGGGTCAGTGCAGGTCATATTTAATCCCCACAGTTCGAAAAGTCTCCAGTTCTGAATCAAATCTTTTGAAGTTACCAAAAACATGTCATCGGATTCAAGAGGTTAAGAAGGTGGTACCTGTCCCTGCCCACGAGACCTCCAGAGTAAGCCAACGATGTGGATATTTTTATACAAGGATTTGGAGATGTCGTAACAGCCATTCCTTACCTATTTATTCTATACATTATACCTCAGTATTTACTTGTATTATTCTATGGAAACTAAGTTGATAATAAAGCGATATTGTAAACTTCTTTTTCTTCTTCTACTCCCATCTTTTGTACGGAGTCAATGTGTCTGACCAGACTTCGTCATACCAACCAGTCCGAGGATATCCTGGTTTGTTTTGCTAATTTCGTTTTGGCAGGTTAATGCGTAATATGCCAGATAAATCGCTAAAAAGTTGGTACTACTAAGCCTCCTAAGCCTCATATTATATAATTATAATACTTTCCATGAGGTTTCCTGAGAAGCCTTTGTATACAATTGTAAGGAGAACAAAGGACTCAACTTGAAAGCAAAATTCTTAAAATAACCTCATACCGAATAAGTCAATAGCAATAAACATCAAACATATTTTATTCATCTATGTAATATTTTAATGCTGCAGGATTTATGTTTGGAAGTATTTCACCTGACCTAATAAATCTTAATCAAACAGTATAGCATGAGATGGATGGATTTAGTAAAGATAATAACATTATTAAGAGCACAAATAAAAAAGGAGCGAGGTGTACATTCTGTGTTTTTTCTAAGTTATGGATCGAAAGCGTGCAATTAAAATCCTTGGAACGTAAACTTAGAGTGCTTCAAAAAGAATTAAAAAAAAAAAAAAAGTTAGATGTCAGAGAGAGAGAGAGAGAGAGACAGACAGACAGACAGACAGACAGACAGACAGACACAGATCGTATATAAAAGAATCAACCAAATTAAACAATACATTAACTACAAAAAAATAAGCATAAATGGATGAGGGCAGGCCATGTCCTTCATAAATATCAGAGTAAATGACTGCCAGCCCAGAGACAGACTGAGAGGAATGAGCAGACGGGACAGAGAGCTGTAATTTGGAGTTTCACTAGGACTGGATGGAATAAACTAACAGCAAAAAGGTAAGACATAGATGGGAGAGCCCTTCGACTTGGCATGGACTGTCTCAGGGTGTTATGTTTGTTGATGATGATGATGATGATGCGAACTGGCCAGAATAGTAACGTTCAGATATAACTTGTACATATATGTATATACATGCCTGAAAAATTTGGAACTTGTCGGTACATCACATTGACAGGACTAATAAATGAACACAGTATATAAAAGTGTCCACACTGACTTGAAAGCCACAAGGTATCCTAGGTTGTAGTACTATTTCATTTCAGTAACGGAACACTGAAGTCTTGATCCTGCTGAGGGTTTTCCATTTTGTTTTCTGGGATGAATTGTATAATCCTGAGGGTTGTCGACGAAACACGCTACTGTAGATGGCCGTTCTTTATTAACTTCGCTGTATCTCCACACATACTGGTTGACACCAGGGATAGTGGACTTGTTCCAGATAGGGTAAGGCTTGAAAAACACTTAAAACCACACAATGGCCATGTTGGACCCAGTTTTAAAAGTAGAATCCTATACCAGAACGTGGCTGAAGTCCACACCTAGACTTGCATTCCTGAGAGTGTTGAATTTCCAAATAAATTACCAAGGTGAAACTGGTATACTTAAATTTGAAATAATAAATAATTAAATACATAAAAATCTTCGGACTTTTTCAAAGTGATTTAATATAGCTGTCCTTTAACCACTCTAACCTCCCGTCTTTAGTGATACTGCTCAGGATAAGAACTCATCACCGTATTCCATGACTGCAAAATATATTTCAGTACCAGAATAACGTACAAGACTGCATATGTTTAGGCTGGCAAGATAATGGCACAGCTATTCTGTACCTTTTACCATATTTCACAACTTCAAAACATTACTAATACAGGTATAGTAATATCAAAATCTTTTGTTGAGTAGAAGTAAATGTATTAATCCATACTCTCCCCATAGTGGGGAGAGAGTTAAAAAAAAAAAAAATCCCCGCTGAAGGACAGAGTGCCACCATTCAGAGACAAAAAAAAGCCTTTGTCTCCTCGGGGAAGCGCGCTGGCTTTCTCTTGAGGAACCCTGATGATAAACTTGCAAAACTGAATATTATTTGTTTTAGTTATATGGGTAAATATCACAATATATATATATATATATATATATATATATATATATATATATATATATATATATATATATATATATATATATATATATATATATAAGAACACATTGATAATATTCTTAATCTCAAGCGTCAAGCGTCATTTTTTTCATCATCATCATCTAATCAACTGACAAAAATACTGAAACACTGTATAGAACACATAACACCATGGCAAAGATGTACAACAATATGAGATATTATGTATAAAGAGCAAAACTATTATATGTGTTTATTTACAACCAGTAGCCTACATACTGTGATGATTTACAACAGAAGAAAATAATGACATTTAATCAAGGACCAATTTTAGTTTACCATAGAAACAACCAAACACTAGATTTCTTTCAATACTGCGACGGGATATTCGCTCTCTGTGGCTAACTTATGACCAACAATTATAAAGAAAAGAGGGAGACATGATCTAACTTCTGCATGAAATAGGCATCTTTGATTCTTTGATAACGACAGGCTATGTTTGCAGTATAGTCCGGCTGTGAGATTGGTAGCAGCAGCAGCAGCAGCAGCAGTAGTAGTAGTAGTAGTAGTAGTCGTGGTAGTAGTAGTATAGTAGTGGTTGCGACCCCAGACTCATTTGAAGTTCTGAACGTGAACCCAGTGGACTGCAGGCTGAAGTTGCCCTCTTCTTGCAATCCACCATCTTCTTTTAGGTGGACTGGAATTGAGTTAAAGGCAGTTTGACTAAATGGACAGTGAAGCCACCCAATTTCATGGATGTCACCACTTAAATGCCTCCCTCACCAGCATCGTTAGGTAAATAATTATCCAAAACAAAGCTGTCCCTATGAGTCAGTTTAAGTTAGGCTAGGATGGGTTAGGTCAGGTTTGCTAGTAGGTTATTTTGTTTTACTTTCTGGATTCTTGTTTACAAATCGGCTCTGAGACGATATCGATGTTTTTTATATTTATATTTTTTTGCTTTTAGTAAGTGGTAGTCATGAATATAAGTGACTTCTACGCCATTTCCTTCGCAAATTGTTCTTAGATGATTAATAAAAATTGGGAGGGGTCTACGTGTCGCTTAGGATAGAAAACAATGTCAAAATCGAATGAACCACACACACACAAGCACCCTCCCCTCCACATACACGTAGAAAGTAACGGCGATAGGTATGAAAGTTAAAATGAGTGTGTGGAATTGTAAGGGTTCGCCATTTTTACACTGCTTCTAGACAAAACTGCTGGAGTGTAAAAGTTGGGTTAGTTTCTGTACTTATTTTAGACAAACCTGGCTGATACTAAAAAGTAACCCGTCCTCTCCTAACAACCTAACTTATAAGGGAGGGGAATGTTCTATCTCTCTATCTATTGCCAGACGCCTCAATCCCGTTTGGGGTGGCCACAAACAAATCGCCTCCAAGTAGCCCTGTCCCCCGCCATTTCACTGCCCTGCTCCCAACTCACACACCCCTCTCTCATATACCTCTCCACCCCATCCCTCCATCTCATCCTCGGCCTCCCCCTCCTCCCTCCACCTGACTCACATACACTCTCTTCGTCAGTCTTTCACCCTCCATCCTCTCCACATGGCCAAACCACCTCAGGGAGTGATATTATGGATATATAATTATCTCATTCTGGGAATTGGAGAGGGTCGCCTTCATGTGGTGGTACCAGTATAGCCGTGCTGCCCCACGGCTTGGTTATACAGAAGTCTCATCACTCTCTTCCTATCCTCCGAAGCGAGGATGGTGTGCTTCACGAGTGTATATATAGCACGCCAATAATATTTTGTATTTTAGTTAAGCAGTAATGCTGATGTGAAAAAAAAAAGGCAGATTAAATACCCTGCATTATCATTATTATTATTATTATTATTATTATTATTATTATTTTATTAATAATAATAATAATAATAATATTATATTATTATTATTATTATTATTATTATCATTATTATTATTATTATTGTTGTTGTTGTTGTTGTTATTGTTATGCTAAGTGTTTAAGGGGGCGGTTTCCCGTCCCTAGAATGCCTAGAGTGCACCTGGGTTCCCTTTCTAGACCGGAGCTTAGACAAACAAGAGAGGGCCAGGGCATACAAACACAGAACAACAACCTTACACGTATTTTGACAAATTCAGTGCTGTGGAACAGGTAGACAGTCTTACACAATATATTAGGCAAAAATCAATACATAGGCTGGTATTAGTGGGCAAAGTATCGCACAGGATTCTAGATGTACAGGAGTCTAAGTCTGGTTCAGGAGGGCAAGGCACTATTTCACTGTCAGTAGTGAGGAGGCAATTCCGTGAGACTCACACTGTTCTGGTACTAAGTTTTAGACTGGGCACGGGG
Organism: Coenobita brevimanus; assembly: GCF_032717465.1. Lineage (NCBI taxonomy): Eukaryota > Metazoa > Arthropoda > Malacostraca > Decapoda > Coenobitidae > Coenobita > Coenobita brevimanus. The sequence goes on along the minus strand of NC_136997.1, from coordinate 41,063,485 downwards.
GGGGGGGGGAAGTTACTGACTCTGCACAAAGAGGGGGAGTAGATTTTGACATTATGTTACAGGCACTGCTACAAGGGGTGCGTGTGTCATTCGGTGTTCGTGTACATTATACTGTCTGTATAGTCACTGTTTGGTATCACTGAGACGCCAGTTCCTTACACTCACTAGTAAGCGTTTTTTCCTTGTCTCACTGTACACTTACATTACTGTACGTTACACTCACTCTCGTGCCTCGCGTGTCGGCCTCACTGTTCACTTATGTTTCACTGTCTTTATCTCATCTCATCTCATATCATCAGCCGTTTGAGTGTCCACTGCAGGACCGGCCTATCCCGACCGAAGTGGGGATGATACAGCCAATATATCTCTAGCAAGTGGCTTAGGTTGTCTGGTAGAGACTGTATGTAGGGTGAGAATTGCTTGTAAGTGTAATTGTTGTGTTGGAGTGGCTTTGGATGTGTGTGTAGTCTGTGAACCAAGTGTAATCGGGCCGCACAAGCCGACTGGGTGCAAACATACTATACAGTATGCGAAACTGGTTCAGTCACAGCACCCCCTGTGTCCGCCAATGCATTACATGGCATGAAGAACGCTCCCAAAGTTTATTTCCCTGGCGGGGCGCGAACCCTCGTTCTCCAGTGTACGAAAATGCACACTTTACCACTGTACCACAGAGGCTTCTATTCACTGTTATATCACGTGTGGGACAGAGGGAAGGGGAGGTCCAGGGCTCACAACTTTCGGCCTGGGGAGTTCCTTCGTCCCGCGGCCACGGGACCACTCTCAGGGGCATCGTCTCTCGGCTGGGGCTTGGGCTATGTGTGGTGAAGGGCCCTCTGGGGTTGGGGACTGGAGTCTGGCCCTCAGGACTAGGACCAAACAGGTGTTGAAGGCACTAACTCAGGTGCCAGGTGGAGGACGGGCGTCACCTTCATCAGGGAGGGGAGAGGCCCCACCCGGGGGTCCTGGGGACGTCCTTAGAGACACGTCGGCTGCGGTCTCCTGCTGGTGGCGTCGCCATCAGGGCTGGGCTGCGTTGTCTTTCCCTACTGGAGTCCATCAGGTGGGCGCCCTCTTCCTCCGGACGGAAGGAGAATAACCCCGGGGACAATACAGGGCCTCTCCACCAGTCCTCAGGGCTGGTGGTGGCTCAATCGGTACAGAGGTGCCTGCGGTCCTACCAGACCCAGGTTCAAATCCCCGCTGGGACAGGGAACAGTCTAAGGATTTGAATTTCCTGTAGAGCAGACTTTACCGATCTACCAGAAGACCCGCCGACATGTCGTAAAAATACCCCCACTAATACCAATACATCAGTCCTGTATGAGACAGCCCTAGCATGTATTCAATATGGACGGTGGGCGATAGCGCCGAAGTGGTGACATGTAGAGATGTATGATATGTAGGAGGACTACTGGGCCTTGGGAGCAGGCTGTGAAGCCTATGCCCAGAGTCGAGCACATAAAAAAAAAAAAAAGTGATCCTCCTCCTGGAGGTTCCCTCGGTCTTGATGGACAGAAGGGCAATCTGTGCTCCTGCCGGAGGGCAGGACTGAGTGCAGCTCACCTTCTTGCTGTGGAGTTACAGGGGGCAAGGGACTTTGGCATCTCTCCCCTGTGCGGCTAAAGGCTATCGCTGGGTTCCCTTGGGCAACAGATGGAGGGCGGCTACAGGCCATCCCTTCGCTGTCAGTGTGGCTACAGGCCGTTGCTAGGGCCCAACTCCCTGGCAGGAACACGGCCAAAGCATGGCTACAGGCCGTCACCAAAGTCCAGCAAGAAGGACGACATGCAGGCAAGGAGCAGCTTTTTTTTTGTATGTGAGGAAGAACGAACCAAAGGCAATGAGCCCGCATTTATTGTTCCCTCAGGAGAAAAACAAAATACAAGAGAGAGCCAAATTCAATATCCATTCATTTTGAGATGCCTGGACACACTGCGTTTGAAAGACTGGAGATTATAGGAAGCACGAAATACAAAGAGGGAGACAGTTCCAGAGTTGACCTGTTGCATAAATGAAGGACTGGGAGTAACGGTTAACTCTTGCATTAGAGAGTTGGAAAGAAAAGGGGTGAGACTTTGCTGCTAGACGGATGCTACGTGCCCATCGTAGGGAGGGAGGAATGCATGCAGACAATTCAGAGGAACAGTGACCATTGAAGTAGCGATAGAAAAAGAGATAAAAATGCGACAGTGCAACAAAGAGACAGAGGTTGAAGGGAGTCAGTAAGAGGGGGAGAGTTAATGAGATGTAAAGCCTATGACTCCACCCTATTGAGAAGAGCTGTATGTGGGGAGGCTCGCCACACATGAGAATTGTACTCCACGCAGGGGCGGATAAAACCCCTGCATAGAGTCAACAACTGTGCTAGGGTAAAGAAGGAATGGAGTCGGCTTAGCACACCCAATTTCTTGGAAGAAGATTTTACAAGAGATGTAATATGATCTTTCCAAGATAAGTCCCGAGTAAATGAAACCCCAAGCATGTTCAACGATGATGCAGGATTAAGCTGAATACTATTAAACATTAGTGGGTATACCTGCAGATGATTTTGTCGGGTTGATAGGTGCAAAAACTGAGTCTTTGATGCATTGAAAACAATCAGATTATTTTTACCCCAGTTAGAGATACGAGCCAAGTCAGACATTAGGTGTGCCATAGCCTCATCCCTTGTTTGTTGAAGTAACTGCTGAGATGGACGTTGTGGGAATCGAATGGAAAGGTGAAGGGTGGAGTCATCAGCGTA
>NC_136997.1:40880739-41055739 GCF_032717465.1 Coenobita brevimanus | reverse complement strand
ATAATGCCAGGTGGTCACGGCGAATACGGAGGGGAGGCACATTCGCCTCCACTTCCACATGAGCTACACGGGTACACCGGACAGCTCCAAGACACATTCAGAAACATTTATTCTGCAACACATCCAATCCTTTCAGTGTGGCATAGGATGCCAAACCATACACCTGTACGCCATAGTCTAGCTTTGATCGAATAAGGGACTTATACACCATCAATAAAGATTTTCTGTCGGCACCCCATGTAGTACCCGCTAGGTTCTTAAGGACATTTACTGGTTTATCACAACGAGCAAGCAAAGTATTAACGTGAAGTTTAAAATTCATTCTGCGATCAAAGTGGAGGCCCAAAAACTTTACAGAATTTTGAAAAGGAACCACTTGATTATCCAAAAATAAATGCAAATCAGGGACGTTACGAGTTGTAAAAACTACAGCGGCACACTTAGGGATGGAAAACTTAAATCCCCTCTGCAAGGCCCATTGGTGGACCGAGTCAAGGGCTGCTTGAATCCGCCCAGCCGAAAATTGTGCATTACGGGAGGAGTGCCATATTGCACAATCGTCAGCATAGAGCGAGTATTTAAGATTCCTGGGGATGGGAGCTGATGACAGAATATCATTGATCATAATACTAAATAAGGTAGAACTAAGCACACTTCCCTGCAGCACCCCGTTTTCCTGGATAAATGTATCCAATGTTACATTATGGGGCAATTTGACAGAGAAAGTCCTGTCCCTTAAGAAATTTGAAATAAAAATTGGCAAATTTCCTCTTAAACCATAAGCATAGAGCTTCATTAGTATACCATGTCGCCATGTCATGTCATAGGCTTTATGGATGTCCAAGAACACCTCTATCATGAATTCTTTATTGGCAAATGCCTCTGCAATACAATGCTCCAAATTCATTAAATGATCTAGTGAACTTCTGTATTTACGGAAGCCACATTGTTGATCATTTAACAAATTCTTCGACTCTAAAACAAAAAGAAGCCTATTGTTTACCATTCGTTCCATGACCTTACATAGACAAGAAGTCAACACAATTGGACGAAATGAAGTGGGATTCATAAGACGACCAGCCTTTTTGGGGATCGGTATGACGTGCGCAAAGTGCCATGACTTTGGGAACGTTCGAGACGCCCAAATCTCATTGTACAATGCTAACATCTTAATCAGGTTGTCCTGATTAAGATGCTGGATTATACCGTACGTGATGGTGTCTGGTCCAGGGCTGGTGTCTTTACAGGATTTAAGGGGAAGGAGCAGTTCATCTAGTGTAAACTCTTTGTTGTACGGGGAGTCTATGTCTTCTGTGGCAAAGTCTAATATCTGTAGCTCAGCCATGCATTTATGGTGCTGAAAACGCGGGTCATAATTGGCTGAGCTACTTACATGAGAAAAACTCCTGGCGAGGATGTTAGCAACGTCCACGGGCTCGTCATAGATGGTGTTATTCACCTGCAGGGTGGTCACAGGGAAGTATGGGCGTTTATTATTTGATATTCTTATAGTGGACCAGACTTTATGTAATGGTGTTGTACGAGTCACCGTGGACACAAAGGACCACCAGGAGTCACGTTTAGCCCTTCTTATTATTCTCCTTGCCTCAGCCCGTGCCTGTTTGTATGCAATAAAATTGTCCTCAGTGGGCTGACTATCAAAAATCCTGTATCTCCTATTGCATTTTCTTAATGCTTGTCAGGAATCCGTCATCCACCAATGTGCTCTATGCTTCACATGAACTGTAGAAGTCTTGGGAATAGCAGCCTCAGCTGCGTGTAATATGGAAGTAGTTACATTTTCGACCTTAACATCTATGGTCTCCCCAGATATATCTAAATTGGTGATCTTCGAGAAGGATCCCCAATCTGCTTTCTTTTAGTAAAATTTTGGAGGTGGAGGGTCTCAAACAATGTCGCGTGTATAAGAAAGATAGATGGGTAAATGATCACTTCCCAAGGCGTCGTCATAAGGGTCCCATGAGAAATCTTGATGTATACCAGGGAAGGCCAAAGATAAGTCAATGGCCGAAAAGTTACCAGTATGATCATCTACATGAGTCGCTCTACCATCGTTCAGAAGACAGAGGGTGGACTGTAGTATTAGGTCGGCTACTTGCTCTCCACGACCATCGATCCTCAAGCTACCGCACTGATAGTGATGGGCGTTAAAATCGCCCAACACTAACGTATTGCCAGGAAGATGTTCAAATAGTGAATTTAAAGCATCACTATCAATGAGGCCATGTGGAGGACAGTACAGAGAGCAACTAGACAGATACGTGTTATTAAATTTTACTCTGCACGCGACAGCTTCCAGAGTAGAATTTAGAATCACTTCTGTTTGTGGGTGCGATTTGTGTGTGTATATGGCTACTCCGTGACCTTCATATCTTCTATATGGGTGGTAGTGTTTGAACTGTGGAGGATCAGGATGATCCTCCAGGTGCGTCTCTTGTAAACAAACAACATCTGGCCTGTGTATGGAAAGCAAGATTGCTATATCATGTAATGTATTCCCAATACCTCTACAATTCCACTGTAATATAGTGAATGTGGCGGTTAAAGATTTACGCTGGGGGCCAGTATGCTTAGCCTTTTTTTGCCGCCCGCCAGCAGGCGAGCGACTACCGGCGGACCTATTCTGGTGCTTGGTGACGGAAACCTCCATGTTTTCATCAATAAGTAGGATCCCAGGTTCCACCGAGGAAGAGCTCCCTTTTCTCTCCCTCACTGGGCCAGGAGCAGGAAGAACATGAGGTCGTGACTTGGTGAGGGTGGTCATATTATTCTTACTAGAGTTGTCAGGCTTCGGTTAGGCTTGACTGACTGAGAGGTAGCAGCAGCCTGAGAGTAGGAAGGTGCAACAGGGGTGCCAGTTTGAGAGGTGGATTGGACAGGAGGCTCAGATGGAGAGGTGGAGTGTGAGGCAAGAGTAACAGGTTCAGGGTCATTCTGTGTTTCCATGGTGCACATGACGGGAAGGGACATTACTGCCGAAGCATAGGACCTACTCGGCTTGGGAGTTGCATGCAACTCCTTCACCTTTTTCCTAGCTTCGTAGTAGGAAATGCCCTCAGTTGCTTTCACTGCACAGACCTCCTTCTCTTCCTTCCACTTGGGACAATCCCTAGAGGAAGTGGAGTGTGCGTCCTTGCAGTAAAAACAACGTACCGTCTCCAATGTGCAGCGTTCAGCATCATGTCCCTGTGTTCCGCATTTGCCACATACTGACCGGGAAGCCCGACAAGTCTTATCGAGGTGCCCATACAATTGGCACCTTAAGCAACGAAGTGGATTAGGGATATAAGGCCACCGTTAACAATTTCGTATCCAACTTTGCCATGGTCTGGGAGTGACACTTTTCCAAAAGTCAAGACAATGGTGGCAGTGTTCGTCCTCACGCCTTCGGAAAATCTAGTGATAAACCGGTCACCGATTACGTCCTGCTGGGCAAGTTCCCGTATGATCTCGTCCTCTTCCATAACCATGAGATCCCTGCAGGTGATAACACCCTTGCAGGAATTCATGGCGTGCAGGATCTTCGGCTCAACATCACATGAATGGAGTTTACTCAGTTTCATCAAGTCTTTTACCTGGGATGAATTTACTGTTTTGATGAGGAGGTCTCCGTTACCAAGTTTTTTTTACTTGTTCCACCTCCCCAGCACAGTAATCAATCACTTTCTTGATGAGGAAAGGATTGAGACTGCTCAAGGGAGTAGAACCTAGAGCATGTAGGGTCACATATTGAGCATTATTTACAGGGATGTCAAGGAGTGTGTGTGTCTCGGGCCGGTCAGTCTGTCTATCAGTCTGGGTGTCGTCAGGTCCACCTCCTCCCCTGAAGGAGGAGGAGGCAGCAGGGGCGTCCTCCATAGTAACCCCCCCCCCCTAACGGGGGAAGTGGGAAGGAAAAAAGACAATCAAGGGACAAACAACCAGGGACAAAACACCTATATCTGACGTTGCCCTCTCAAACCACTACAGGGAGGCCCGACCGTGTCCGTTCACACCCCAGAGCGATCAGTTGGGGGGACCCTCCATGGACGATAAGCAAAGGTAAACTCAGAAAAAGATACAAACACCTATTGTATCTCTAACAGAGGGGAGGAAAATGAGAACTAACTAACCTAACTTTATTTAAAAAACGCCCTAGTGGCGGAAAAAACAAAATCTATGCTGGTGAGGCAGTCCTATAGCTAAAGGAGAGCTCAGAAAACACGTCTTTGCTCCCCACAACCATGCATAAAAGTCAATTGCTGGCAACATGTAAACTACACAATAACGAACAAACTGCAGACATGTTGGGAACAGGAGCGTCCAGAACATGTTGGCAAAATCGTGATGAAGTCTCAGCTGCTAGGTTAGGACACATTTATCCAATCGCCCTCCTGCCAGTGTTTGAAGCTACACTGAAATATGTGTGCATACCTCAGTCCAAATACTGTTGTATACATGCATCCAAACATCTTGCCAGCTGTGTTTTCAACATAAGTTGTAGGGCACGTGTGGATACGCCCAAACGAGTAGGTGTCAGGGAGCACCCTTAAGTGGCAACAGTACGAACCTTTATTTAACCACTTAACACACTCTTCTTGCATATTTGTATCAGTTTAAAATCAGTATAATTTGGATCAGTAAAGTTCAAGAGGATATTGTGGTGCACTGTGCAGAATAAATCGCTAAGGAACGGACATTACGAACTCTCCAAAGCCACTGAGAAGAGGACCCTAAAATTCACCGTTATCAAAAGTATGCAAAGGAGAGTATTTTTGTGTATTTACTTTTTCTAGCAATCTTTTCTAACCTATTTATTTCTACATAGCACACAAGAGTGTTCTTGGTTACATAATAGTGAATAAAGCTGTGGAAGTGCATGGTACATAGGAGGATTCACTAGGTCGCGAAACTAGAGCTGGACACATAAATTGTTACTTCCCCGTCCCACACTCCCACATGCTCCAACAGCAGTAGTTCAGTAGATGAAGGACGTTGCCCAGCGAGTTGTTCTTCCTATGGTCAAAGTTAACGTGCACAGTACACGGGATCAGCTCAGGCTTCATAAATAAACACTGGCTTCTTAGGTTCACTGTCTTTATTTTCCAAATATTTACTCTTAATGCTTTCCAAGTTCACTTCACTATTCTCACAAACACTGGAGCTATACAAACTTAACTGCAATTACAGTTAATGCTTGACAACATTATTTTTCACAAGTACTGATGATATACAGACTTCAAAAACACTTCACTGTTTGCCAACAACACTTCACCATTTTCAAAAGTACCGATGATATACAAATTTCACTGACACTGTACTACACTCAAAGTGAACCGAAAACCGACTGACTATCTAGTCTTTTCCCCATCCTTATATAAGCTTCCTATATTCTAGAGTATTCTACATTTTTCAACAGTTCTGGTGTATTCCAGAGAGAGAGAGAGCATGATTACAACAGTTACCAACTCGGAGATATCCAAAACATGCCAGAGTTTTCTTACATAACACTGTAAATTATTTATCATACAAACTTAATTTACAATACATATTTTAACAATCACATAAATCAAACATTACAGAGAAAAAGAGCCCAAAAATTAATGTATAACTTACGAAATAACTACGCTCACAAACAGCAGGCAAACTGGCAACTATGACTCGTTCCGGAACTTCCGTGAACATCGTGAATCAGTGAGAAACTTCGAGACTACCTAACTACCAAATCCTGCTTCTTAGCACTACTCCCTCCCTAGTTCTTTGTTGTCCTGACAAAACAACACAATGTATATAAACATAAACTTTGATCCTAAGGAAACATCCAAAATAATCCTTCAGCTTATCAGGTCTTCTTCTGTGCTGATTCTGACAACGTCCTTGCCCTTCCACGGTGCACTCCTCCAGGAAAGTCTCCTTCCTGATTCACTTCTTCTCTTGGAAAACTGTCACCATCATCTTGCAGTTCAGCTTATCAGGTCTTCTTATATGCTGATTCTGACAACGTCCTTGCCCCTCCACGGTACACCCCTCCAGGAAAGTCCTCTTCCTCATTCACTTCTTCTCTTGGAAAACTGTCACCATCCTCTTGCAGTTCAGCTTCTTGGTCCTCCTCAACATCCTTGTCGTGGGAGAGCAAAATTCCTAGGAGACGTCCCAGCTGTACTGTCCTGGTCCATGGTACTGCCACAGGCGATTCACGCGCACCACCTTTGGGCGAGAATTCCTGCCTCCCCGAATCTGATATGTTACATCTGATAGGCAGTCCAACTCAGTGTAAGGCTCATCTCATGGGCTCTGCAGCTTCGGTGACTGTCCCTTTTTTCGCTGACGATTGTATAACCAAACTTGGTCACACTCTTTGAAGCTCACCTCAGTTGTTTTGACATCGTACTTGCACTTCATAACCTCTCCTGAAAACTTGAGGGCTCCTCACATTTGATGATGTACCTTGGCCAGCCTTTCCTGATGATGCTTTGCATAGCTGGAGGTGTCTGTAGGCAGCTCTTCAGCAAGTGGTCTCCCCATGAACAAGTCAACAGGTAAGTGTAACTCGTGGCCCAACATCAGTTTTGCAGGGGTGTAGCTGGTAGACTTATGGAATGCAGACCGATATGCCATCAACAATGCAGGTAATTTCTGGTCCCATTCTGTCTGTCCCTCTATGCAGTACTTAGCCAGTTCTTGTCCTATGGTTCTATGTCATTTCTCCACCATCCCATCTGACTGTGGCCTTAAAGGGGTGGTCCTGGTCTTCTTGATTTCCTATAACTTGCAGCACTCACGGAACACAGCAGACTCGAAGTTTCTACCCTGGTCTGAATGTACCTCTTGTGGCATCCCAAAACGATAGAAGAACTGGTAAACCAACAACTGAGCAACAGTACCAGCCTATTGATTGGGGATGGCATAGGATTCTGGCCACTTTGTAAAGTAGTCCTTGGCGACATATATAACCGGTTTCTTCTTTGAGTGAATGGCAAAGGTCCAGCAATGTCAATCCTGACTCTTTCCATCGGTGCACTCACTTGGTACAGCTGAAGAGGGGTGCAACCATGTTTCTTTCGTCCCTTCTTGGCACAACACATGTTGCAGGCCCGACACCACTCTTCAACATCCTGACACCTGCCAATCCAGTAGAACCTCTGTTGCAGACTGCTTAGTTTTCTTCACTCCCAGGTGCCCACTAGTGATCTACTCATGGGACTCATCGAAGATCTCGGACCTCATCTTCGGAACCATCAGTTGCCAATACTTGCTGAGGCCATCGGGTGTCTCCCACTGACGTTCCAGTAGTCCATTGTTCAAACGAAGAAAGCCCCACTGACTCCAGTAGCTCTTGATCGCAGGGCTTAACCTGGAAACTACTTCCCGAGATGGTCACATTGTACTCTCCTGAATTGTACTCTATACACTAGTTGTAAATTTGCATTGTCCATCTGCATGCTCTTCAGGTCTTCTTCATCTGACACTGGCCCTGTCACAACAGCATGGTGGCATCTCTTGCCAGAATTCCCATTCCAGCTGCGCTGCTTGCCGTCTGTTCTTCCATCTTCTCGCACACTATTCATCAAGGTTCTCCTGCATATCCTCTGTGGTGAGGCTTCTTGGGAAAAACTGGCTGGTTGTTGCCTCTCGTCACCAGCCTTCACTAATATACCCTCATCCTTCTCATTTGGACACTCATAGCAGAAGTGTCCCATTTCATAACATGTCCAACATCTGTCTGTTGTAATCAGGGATTTCCTTGCTCTGTTCTGTTCTTGCTCCTTCTTCTTTGTAACAATCCACCTTGTTGTGTCCCAGCTTCCTGCAGAACCAGCAACCTCCTCAGATCTTCTCCTGTTCTCTCTTCCACTTGTTGTAGTCCACTTTCCAATGTCCTGGCTTCTCACAATATCAGCAACTTCCTTAAGATTTTTCCGCTTCACGTACCTGGCCTTTCTTGCCTTGAATCTCACACTACGACCAGCAAGACAAGTGGACGTACTGGACCTGATGTAAGACTCAAATTCTAGAGCCCTGGCTAGTGCTTCTTGCATGCTTCTGGATTGTACCTGCTTCACTTGTACTTTCAACTCTACGCCATCAAGAGCATCAATGAACGGGTCCCTCAGAAGAACAGCCAACAGGTTAGGTGCTGCTCCAGGGTATGCCTTGTATGCCATACTCTCCAGGGCTTGAGCAAACTGCTGTAGGGACTTGCCTTGAGCCCATACACGGCTCGGGAATCTTGCTCTGTAAACCTCAGTCTGGCACATGGTCCCATATCTGCACTCCAGCACTTCCACTAAGGACTGATAACTGTTCCTCTTCTTTCCTGACATCTGGCCCAGAATTTCCATTGCAGTACGCTTAAGGCTATTATCAAGCTGCACAGTTCTCTGCCTATCATCCCAACCATTGTGAGCAGCAAGAAACTCAAACTGCACACAGCAAGCTTCCCAAGATACTACACCATCAAATTCCTGAGGTTTCTTTTTAATTGGACCCCCCATTATGGCCCTGCACTTCACTGGTTTGAGGCCTGAAAACTGGAGCATCATTATTAAGGCCTGGACTTAAATCTCCTACATTCTGATTATTCAGCCCTGTAATGCTACCTTTAGATGCTTGGGATCCATCAAGAGTCACCATATGCTGTCCATATGCTCCCTGTACATTAACCCGAGGCTCCGCAGTGCAATATTTGTCTGCAGCCTCAATTCTCTCACTGATTATCTTCCCATTGTTGACTACATGCTTCAGCTGGTTATCTACATGCTGTCTGTACCCCATCACCATTCCCTTACTAATCTTCAGCTAGTCATCTACATGCTTCAGCTAGTAGTCTAGAAGCTGTCTGAACTCCATCACGTTATTGCTTACCTCACACTTCTGCTGCCGTAGCTCAGCATATACTTCCTCCTTCAGTCGTTCCTGTTCTTCCTTCATATCCACCATGAAAGCAACTATCTGTCCTTGCATCCTCACATGTAATTCCCTCTATTGATCCTGTAATGTTTCTTGAAGTTGTTCATATTGTTCTTTTTGTTCGTCACATTGTGCCTATAGTTGTTCACTCTGTGCTTGGAACTGTTCTTGATTTCTTCATTTTGTGCCTGTAATTGTCACTTGAGTTCATTCTGTCCTTCATTCTGTGCCTGTAGTCCCTCATTCTGTGCTTGTATTTGTACACTTTGTGTTTATAATTGTTCTTTGAGTTCTATATTTTGTGCCTGTAATTGTCCTTAACCCCCCCCCATCCCGAAGTTTTCTGGGCAGTGGTACGCCCCAGTCCTGACATTTTTGGACCTTTTTTTTTTTTGGCTCAAACATTCGCTTTTGGTGAGAAACATTGAAAATTCATAGAGAAATCGCTCACCTGAGGTTTAAAATACTCGATCCAGGTAGGCGTACCTCCTTACCTTACAGGGTTTTCTATCAGGCTGGCTGCAAAGAAAACGAGTTCTATGGGAGGATAACTATTCCACACCACTCATAAACGGTATTTATTTATTTATTTGGTACGAATTTATATGTAGTACGAGAGTATATTGGTTTTCAAACAGTAGTATAGGCATTATAAGCATTGTTTCACTCACTAACTCATCACCATTCCTGACCTTTTTTTACGACATTACCTGATCATCATTTCTGACTGTTTCTTCCTCTAATAATTGTGAGGACGTGAATTCACGTCTCTGGGACGGGGCTGGTTAAGCTATTTCTGTCCTTCATTCAGTGCTTGTAATAGCTTCATGATTGATGCCACACATGCCTCTTCTTGTCTAGCTTGGCCTCTAGTCTGTACACCTTCTGCTTCCATGTCAAAGGTTAGACTCACTGCATCACTTAAATTATCCACACTCCTGACATAAGTGTTACATCCCCCTCCCACACTGCCACAGGCTCCAACAGCAGTACAGGAAGGAGTTGCCCAGTGAGTTGTTCTTCCTATGGTCAGCCTTTAGGTGTACAGTACACAGGATCAGCTCAGTTGTAAATAAACACTGGCTTCTTAAGTTCACTGTCCTTATTTTCCAAATAATTACACTTAAAGCTTTCCAACTTTACTTCATTATTCTCAAAAGCACTTGACCTTTACAAACTTTACTTCCTGTAGTTACATTTCACCCTCTCGCGCACGCATAAGTTTTACAGTATAAGTTTTGCTGACACACGGTTTTACTCCACTCCCCTCCCTGCCAGCCTGCCTGAGCGCTGCTGAAAACACGTATTCTAGCCTTATTTTCGCCACTCAAACATCTATATATTGCCATGAAACCTACATATCTTGTTTGCCGATGTTTGTTCTAGCTAAAAACCGAAAAAAATGCAGAAAAATACGAATAAAAGTACATTAGGCCACGGTGAATAGACATTTCTGAACATCAGTTTCACTTTCCAACATCCTAGTTTTAATGGTTTCCATCATACAGAAAAATGTTATCACAAGTTTTGATAGAGAATTTCATCAGCTTTCTAATAGGGAAGTCCGGTTATGATACGATTTGTAGTTTTCGAAAAAATAGCCAAAAACTGAAAGCCATTAAAAAAAAAATATGATATTTCTGCAAGGAGCTTTTCCACAAAAGTTTTCTTGCACACGTTATGTTTTTAGTTTATATCTTTGTGTAGAATTTCATGAGCTTTCTCATGGTCCCTGCCGATTTTTGATAGGCCTCATAGTTTCCGAGTAAATTGCAAAAAACTACTGCGCACTCATGGCCGTGATGCACTTTCGTCATGTGCGCACCATAACATTTATATTCCCACCTACATAACAACGACTTTTCATCAGAGATATTGAAATTATAACAGCAGAAGATGATAGGACACCCCCAGGAGGCAACACCAGAGGGGTAGATGCAGTGCACGGTGTCTGTACCATTATGGCACAAGTCCCAGGTAGCCACACACTCCTACTCCCCAGAACCTACCCAACCCGTACACCTCAGCCTGGGCGCACCACCTTTTCGCCAGCCCAGCCAGTGTCAGCATTGGGATGGAGCTGAATTCCACACTCCGTGCAGCCACACAGAGATGGCTCCAAGCCACTTCGCTACTGAGACGGCCTCAAGCTGCTCCACACACTCGAGATGGCCTCAAGCCACGCCACATATGAGACGACCTCCAGCCGCTCCACATACGAGACGGCCTCAAGCCGCTTCACTGACAAGATGGCCTCAAGCCACTCCTCCACTGAGACGGACTTAAGCCACTTGACTATTGAGACGGCCTCAAGCTGCTCTACAAGGACTACCTGCAGATTTGGTAGCGGTCATGAGGACAAGACACTGACGACGGCTTCCAGACGCGCCCGCAGACTAGAGACGGCCGCTAGCCACTCTACGCCCGCACGTTGTCCTCCTGCGACCACCTGCCATAGTACCAACCTCCAACCAGGGAGTCCACCACTGACAGCCTGGTGGCAGGGCCCTATAATGTCACCGGGGCTAGTCTCCCTGCCAACGGCCCCTGAAAAGGACCAGCCCCTGACAGACCCCTCCCCGGAACGACGTCACAGTCCTCTCCTGACGACGAAGCACCCCAGAGCAGGACCGCAACCCCAGGGTCCCCAACGGCGTCCCCGGCTCTCCGGGTCAAGAAAAACCCCTCTCCCACTGAGGCGATGTGGTTCCTCAATGCAGTGGCTCAGAAGGTGTCTGGAGGAGTTGTTTGGCCCCTAACCCACAAGCCAAACTCTGTCCCCAGCCCCCAGCATCCAGGGCCTTTCATCACACCCACGAGGGATGACCTCAACCTGCCCAGACTGTAAAGTGATTCAGGTGTGTAACATACTGAAAGTGCCAACAGTGAAATCATTAAGTGATGGTGATCAGACAGTGATGTAAAGTGCAGTGTGTTAGAAGTAAGGCTCCCATACCTGATGTAGTGATATTAAGATTCAACAAACTCCCCTCCCCCTTGCACTCGTGCCAACCCCCCTCCTCTGTGTGCTCCCTGCAACAAAGTCAAGTCAGTGCCCACCCCCCCCAATGATCATCATGAGGTTGGACTTATGGACTCTCATGTTACCTGGAGCCAGTGTTCCTGAACTGTAACACCTTATACTGTGAACTGTACTGTGAACTGTAACACCCTATACTGTGGACTGCACTGTGAACTGTAACACCCTATGCTGTGGACTGCACTGTGAACTGTAAAACCTTATACTGTGAACCGTACTGTGAACTGTAACACCCTATACTGTGAAATGCACTGTGAATTGTACCACACTGAATTGTGAACTGTGTCTGTCAAGTATCCTGCGAGTTATGCTCACCCCTATTCAGCAACCTCAGAATTGATGAGTTAATAATATTGTGAGAAATCCTATTGCCCTTGTAGATCCTTAGTGAATATATGTGTAAGGTCTTGCCTTGAGTTTTTATGTCCTGTTCCTCCTGTATTTGTAGTATTGACCTGGTCTTGAAAAGAACCCAATACTATGCCAGGCATTCTTAGGAAGGGAAGCCGTCTTAAAAACACCTAGCATAGCACTGGTGGACAGTGGTGGCTCTTGACCCGGGTTGAGTTAGACTAAAGGAGGAACAATAAAAGCAAAAATACCAAAATGGTGACTAAATCACACGTTCAGCTACCCAAATTCGAGCAAGGGCAATACGATATCTAGACGTATTTATCGATCATCAAGCCGCTGCTCGATATCTAGTTTGAGGATGATAGACAGAAAATTGCTGTAACATTACCACTGCTGGACAAGGAGGATTGCCCCTAAAGTCGTCTCCGATCTCTCCTGGGCAAATTTCACGACAATAGTGACAGAGGCAGTCACGCCCTATCATGGGAAAGTCGTAGCATTATCACAATTGGATAACCTAACATACAAACAGGAACCTGGATGATACACTAATCCAGGCAAGGCGGCTCATCACCGCTGCATACCCGGAAACAAGCGCAGAGACCCGGGAGCAGCACACTTTCAATACCCTGATAAGAGTCCTCCCCAGCATGGTCAAAGAACACTTCACAATTCACGACCCAACGGGGGAACTAGACAGGGATGTCTGGCTGATACGACAGCTGTTAACCTCCCGCTCCACCTCCCAACAAATTAACACGGTGAGGAAGTTGCCAACCCACAACCCAGCACCACACGGCAAACCCCGATCCTCACCAACCCGCAATAGCCCCACACCGGTACCTCCCCCAACCAGGGCCTATCCTCCAAGCAAACGCCCTGGTCAAACAGAAAGCCAGAACCTGATATCAATCAACCCCTGGGAATTCTCCGCATGTAGCCACCGATGCCTGCTCCATGACATAAGGGAGCAGCTCAAGGCTTCCCGGCAAAAAAGGAACATCCTGGGTCAATGCAAGGTATCCTCCCTGGGAGACGAGGGCCCTGGAGATGAAACCCCACCCATGGAAAACACTGACGTAGAGAAACCGGAGCCGGAGGAAGAAAACAAGCCCCAAGTGTTGGATTTTAGGACCGCCCCAACACCTCCCCACTGTGACGGGGGCCACCTCTCGCAAGTATCGCCCCCCAGTCTATGGCAAGATGAGTGTGAACGGGGTAAAAGCAAGGCTGCTGGTCGACATGGGAGCGGCCAGATCCTGCGTCTACAGCCACTTCTACTCCCGTTGCAAGTTTGCCTTCAGGCAGCTTTTTCCCACTTCTGCTCAACTCATAGATGCGGGGGATGGTCCCCTGCTTATCCATGGGGAGACACAGGCCATACAAGTTGACATGCACCAGCACACATCCACCCAACACAAGTTTATTATCTTTGACTACCTGCCACAACTATGACAGATACCTGGGGCTGGATCTCCTGCAGAAATTATGCACCACGATAGATTGCCACAAGTGGCAGCTCCAGTTTAGCAAGAGTCCAGCCCCTGCCCCCCAACCCCTGAAAGCAGTATGCACCTGCCCCCTGCCCCTGACCCCCCCACATCCCCACCCCCAACCCCTCTCTTGCCTTCTCTCCCCGCCCACCCCCATGCGTACTCCCCCCCTTGTGTTTCCTCTGCCCCTGCCCATGCCACACCACCTTTCCCCCTGACCTCCGCCCTTCCCCCCCCACCTTTCCCGCCACTATCACCTCCACCACAACAATTCCCCCGCACCATGAAGCTTGGCTTTCCCTGAATAGGCCCACCAGCCCATCCATCCTCTTCTCCCCCGGACAGCCACCAGGAACACTCTCAGCCTGTCTCCTACCCCCCACCTTCCTACCCCCACACATCACGGCAGTGAGAATCGCTAACATCTCCACGACCTCTCTCATGCTACCTAAGGGGCTCGTTGTGGGAGAGACAGAGGAAGCAGAGCCATGCTCCACTGCCTCCCCCTCTGCCCCGACCCCCTTACCCCCCATTCCCAATCACCTTTCTACCCACCAAGCTGACATTCTTCACCACCTCCTCCTGGACTTTCAGGACCTGTTTACATCAGGCCCCTCCGACATCGGCCACACAACATACCTGACGCACCAAATACACACCACAGGACCACAAATCTGCCAACAATCCAGATGAAAGAACCCTAAGCAACAGGCAGAGGAAGACTGGCAGGTCGAGGAAATGCTCATTGCCGGCGTAATCTCAACCTCCACCAGGCCTTGGTCCTTCCCCGTCGTCCTCATCCAAAAGAAAGATGGTACCATGCGCTTCTGCATCAACTACCGCCGCCTTAACAACGTGACCATAAAAGATGCCACCCCCTCCCCAAGACAGACGACTCCCTCGACTCCCTATACGGAGCCTTTTGGTTTTCCGCACTGGACCTCCAGTTGGGTTATTGGCAAGTTCCCCTGGAACCCGAGGACAGGCAGAAGACAGCGTTTTCCACTAGCAATGGGAAGCACTTCGATTTCAGTGTCCTGCCTTTCGGCCTCTGCAACACCAATGCAATCTTCTACCGATTGATGGAGTCTGTCCTCAGCGGCCTGACCTGGGAAATTTGTCTGGCATATCTGGACAACGTTTTTATCTTCAGCAAGACATGGGCCGACCACCTCCATCGCCTCAGAAAAGTATTCCAGCAGATCCGGCAGGCCGGCCTGAAGTTCCAGCCCTCCAAATGCATCCTGGCAGCCTGGACCATCTCTTTCCTGGGGCACATGACCTCACAAGATGGGGTTGCACCTGATCCAGACAAGTTGCACACTATTGCTGACATTCCCCCACCACGGGACGTCCATGAAGTCTGGGTCTTCCTGGGCCTTGCTTCCTATTATCGGCGATTCGTGAAAGGTTTTGCTGATATCGCCAAGCCTCTCCACGACTTGACCTGGAAGGGGGAACCCTTCAACTGAACTGCTGAACGACAGGAAGCATTTCAGGCACTGAAGCGCAAGCTCACCACCGCCCCGATCGTCACCTTCCCTGACTATACCCTATCCTTCCGACTGTATACCATCTCCCTGATAGCCATTGGCGCCATCCTTGCCCAAGCGCAAGAAGGGTGGGAACACATCATTGCCTGCGCCAGTCGCACCTTAACCCCTTAACCGCAGGGCGTCACTTTCGTGACGCTTGGGAGCAAGGGATCATACCGCGGGGCGTCGCTTTTGTGATTCTGTGTTATTTTGAATTCACCCGGGCTTCCAAGTGGGGGCTTGTATCATCTATCAGTACTGCCAATGTCCAACACTAGTCAGCACTCCTAATCTCATCTGTACTCCCATCCATTGTTGACAATTTAGCCATTTCTCCCCGTTCTTGACTCCCCTCCCTACCCCCCCTCCATTACCCTATCCTCTCGCCTGCCCAGCCGTGCT
Source organism: Coenobita brevimanus (assembly GCF_032717465.1). Taxonomy (NCBI): domain Eukaryota; kingdom Metazoa; phylum Arthropoda; class Malacostraca; order Decapoda; family Coenobitidae; genus Coenobita; species Coenobita brevimanus. Next base: position 41,040,005 of record NC_136997.1, on the reverse strand, counting down.
ACGCTAAGTAAATCTTCCCTGGAATTTTTCACTGATTTCATCCATTGAAATAAGCCCTATGTCCTATTCTTATACCAAATAATATATACAAGAAAGAAATAAGGTAAGTGAGAGTGCCATACACCTGGAATTGGCTAATCATCACCTGACAACACCTCACGTGCACTCGTTCGCTAATTTTCGCTGTTTTCTTCCCCTTGAAATATGCCGTATAATCTATTTTCGTAATAAATATACATGTAAGGAGGGAAGGGAGAAGCCTAAGTGATATTTACATTCACCTGGAACTACCAAATTTATAATGTATTGTCTAGATTTCCTGCCAATCATATCAGTGCTAGACTTAGCTGTTTCAAGAAGTAATATTGGTAACTCTGAATAACCCCTAAGCAGGCCTCCACGCTGGCCCTCCGTTATCAGTTTACTCTCATCTTCCGAAGCGAGGGTACGTATGTTTCTTCTTGCTGACTTCAAGGCCTTTTTCACCCCCATGCAAATGGCCCTGTGACCTTTACCCCCTACTAAACCTCGTGTGGAAAGAGGTAAAGGGCTGACAATTGATAAAAGAGTGACTACGATCTTTCTATTGAGTAAAACAGTGCAAGTGGAATTGTAAATAATGTGTAAATAATGTGTAAACAGCAAGTGAAAGTAATGAATGTAAATATACGTGAACAATGGAAAATAGTTTTATAAGTTATTTCAAGTGACAGTGCACAACACAGTGTAAATAAAATAGAAATGTAAATAACGTAAATAAAATAGAGAACGTAAATAGAAATGTAAATGAGTAGTATTATAAGAATGTGAGCATATACCCTAGGAGTAATGAAAGTGAAAGTTTCACTCTAGCATGTCTGAATGCTATGAGTTATAAGAGTGAAGATGAAAGTGACATTCACTCTCAATTGATCTTTTTGGAGAAACTCATGCAGTAGCTCTTGATATCTCTAAAGCTTTCGACAGAGTATGGCACCGTTCCCTGCTGTCCAAACTCCCTTGCTATGGACTAACGTCTTTTGTTCCTTTGATTTCTTCTTATCTTAGTGACAGGAAAATAAGAGTAAAAGTAGATGACGTATATTCGAGTTTCCACTCAATTAACGCCGGCGTGCCGCAGGGATCAGTTCTGGCGCCAACCCTATTTCTGGTTCATATTAATGATCTCTTATCTGTCACTCACAATCCCATTCACTCATATGCAGATGACTCAACACTACATAGTTCATTCACACTCAGACATCCATTTACAAAGTCTAATATCTCTACCTCTCAACTCAATACAGCCATCTCCATAAATCAAGATCTATCTACAATCAGTGAATGGGGACAAAACAACCTTGTCTCTTTTAATGCTAGTAAAATTAAATATATACAGTTTACTAATAGACAGATATTGCCAGATTCGTACATTACCTTCAGTGCTACTAATATTCCCATCTCCAAAAGTATTGAAATTCTTGGTGTTTCACTTAACAGTGCCCTCAGCTGGACCTCTCATGTCAGATCACTTGCTAAAACCGCCTCAAAGAAACTTGGATTATTGTACAGAGTCCGTAACTTCTTCGCCGATGAGCAGTTAGCTATAATTTATAGGAGTCATGTGCGCTCTCAGCTTGAATATTGCTCACCCTTGTGGAATGGTTGTGGAGAGGTTGCATTAAGACAACTAGACAAAATTCAGAATAAAGCTGTTAGAATCATTAACAACCCTGCCATTACATATAAACTACCTCCCCTGCAAGTAAGAAGGAATGTTGCCTCCCTTGCATTATTTTACAGATATTTTTTTGGCAAATGCTCGGACGAAGTTGCGTCCATGGTGTCACCTCTCCATGCCTTCCCTCGTGCTACACGGGCATCTGGTAGCGCTCATGACTGGAATGTCACTCAACCATATTGCAGAACTTCTGCCTATCAGAATTCTTTCATTCCACGAACTGCATCTCTCTGGAACTCGCTTCCCCAGAGTTGTTTTCCTCCAAATTTCAACCTACAACTGTTCAAGTCTAACTGTTACAGATATTTTATGAACAGAGGACACCAGTAATCTGGTGTATGGATTATTTTTTTTCTCCATTTGTTTTTCCTTCCTCCGTTCTATTATTTAAAAAAAAAAAAAAATGCCAGTATACAGGACGAGAAAGTGAATGCTACGTATTTTACTGAAAGAAATTGAATCCCTACAGTGACAATAAACTAATACTACTGAAGGAAACTTATGGATAAAGACTGTAGATATATATAAGTGTTATATAGTAATAGAAATATAAAGTGTGAGGGGTTTTATGAATAATAAATGACAGACTACCAAGAGCGAACTAGTGCCAGTGCGACTATCAGACGTGCTCGTAATTTCCATTGCTTTCACAGTGTTTTTTTTTTTGAGTATGGATCCCAAACTACTTGATCCATAGAATAGTGTTTATAGTGTTTGTATCTGGCTGTGGTAATCATATTACGGGTTGTCGGGAAGTGTAAAGTGAAGACTTCGTTACCCTACTTCAGAGGTCTCCACAAGTCCTACGGTAACAGACGAAGGCTCAACAATCATTCCAGGAGAAAGCTGAAGGTATGTGCCATAAGCATATATAATTTTATTATTCTAGGACTAATAACTGATTTTTGGCAAATATTTTTTTAGAGTCTGTCGGAGCCCAAATAACCCCGCGGCACACGCAAGTCATTGGTAAACAAGCCCGCAGTGTAGGGGTTAAATCAGGTGGAGCGGAATTATGCCACCACTTAGAGGGAGTTCCTGGGCATCATCTGGTCCTTGGAGCGCTTCCGGGCCTACCTCTCAGGCACCTGCATCTCCATCATCACTGATCACCAGTCGCTCCAATGGCTCCAGCGAATCAGACACTCATAATGCCCAGCTCACTAGATGAAGGGAGACCTAGAAGAGTTCGACTATGAAATCTCCTACCACCCTGGCAAACTCCACATTAATGCTGATGCCCTCTCCTGCCTCCTCATCCATGCATTCCAGCCCGGATCAGACCTCCTGGCACAATGACATAATAAGGACTGCCTATCATGGATCCCACCCCACCTATTCACCAAGCTACAGCAACAGGGCAACCATGTTCTCACTCCATCTGGGCAGGTCATTCTTGCCCCTGACGCTGCCCAGGGCGCCATGAGACATCTTCATTCTAGCAATGGTATCCACCTCGGGACAAAAAGGCTCCTGCAGATATTCAACGACATCTATTGGACCCCCAACCCCTCCCAGCTAGCCAAACAGACCGCCCAATCCTGCCGAGCATGTGCCCTGGGCAAAGACATCACCCGCACACCCGGCCCTTCAGGAAGCATCACTGCCCATAAACCCTGGCAGTTGCCATCTGTGGACGTGGTGGGGCCCCTGCCACCCAAGGCGGGCTATCAGTATATTATCACCTTTGTGGACAGGTATTCCAGGTTCCTCATAGTGTGCCCGGCCAAGGAACACCATGCTGTCGCTGTACCCGAGGCCCTGGTCCGCCATGTTTTCCCTTACTTTAGGATTCCACAGGTCCTGCATTAGGACAACGTCCCTGAATTCACCAGCATCGTCTGGGAGGAATTAGCCAATCTATTCAGCTACTGTATGTCTCATTCCTCCCCATATTGGCCGCAGGGCAATGGAATATGTGAAAGGGGCCACCGAACCCTAATGAAAAAAATTCAACCCCGAATAGAAGAGACAAAGAATGAAGACTGACCTGCCCACGTTAAGGTCATCCAATGGGGAATGAACTCCTGCCCCAGGGAAGATGGCATCTCCCCTCAAGAACGAGTCTTTGGGGAAGTGACACTCCTTCTTCCCCTACAGCAACACCTCCAACCACCCTCTACTCCGCTGTCCGATCCCCTCCACCATCTTGAGAGACGCCTCCACCGCCTACAGAACAACATGGACTTGCAGCTCGATGCTACGCCCTCCAACCCCAACAAGCCAGGCAACAGCGTGATGGTGGCAAAGCTGCCTGTCCCCCACAAACTCACCCCACATTTCATGGGCCCCTGCACAGTCACCCACGTCCCGAACCCTACCAAATGATCGTAGATTAGCACAACACTCCCCGCACATACAGAAACCGCCACGTCTGCCCTTTCCATGCCCCCCTCCTCTCCCATGCCGACCCCACCCGCCTTAACCCCACCATGTCTTCCTCTGCCACCCCAGACCCCCCTCCCAGTTCATACAATTGCTACGTCACCCTCTCCTCCTCCCTCCCCACCCTCCTTGATGCCACCCTCTTCCACGTCTCATCACACCACCGCTACCTTCGCCAACGCCGCATCACACCTTATCTCTACCATCACTCGTGCTGCAACAGCCATCCACCCCACCACCCCCATCCCTCACCACCACCCTTCCCGCCTCCCACCCACTACCTGCCCTGCACACACCCACACCATCACGGACCTAGATGCCCTCAGCCGCCCACTTCCAGTCCCCGATGACGACCACACACCCACCACCACACTACCAACCCACTGACACCACCACCATGCACACCACCCCAAACCCAATTGTTACGATACGAGGATGCTCACCCACATCACCACCCACCCCCACCCTCAAAACCATCGTCACTTGCTCCGGCCGTCTTTCACGCCCTCTCGCAAGATACCCCTTCCCCCACCCCTCCACCCTCCCCTCCCACCTGTCTCACCCCTAACACAACACCTATCACCTTCATGTTACACCAGGCTCAGCCCTCTCTCACCTCTATCCCCAGGGTAAACTAATGCGCACTGCCCTGGCATAAAAGCACCACCGCCTCCTCCCTCGCAAGCATTTAGCCGAGGCTTTGACCACAACCACACCATGATGATCAGGCATGTCACCTGGGCCCCAGCCTTTGGGGCGAAACTCAGCGTCCGCGGGCCCCACCACCTACTCCGCCTCCTTCAGGCAGCCACTCAACCGTCCACCCTCTTCCTTATGCCCCACACCATAACCCGGACAAGATGACTGACCGCTGGACTGTTCTCCTGCAACACGTGATGCCGGCACACAGCACAAACACCACCCACACGTACTACCTCCGGGCACGGGGATGTGACTTTTTCCACAATGATGGTGGTGAAATGATAACAGCAGAAGATGACGTGACACCCCCAGGAGGCGACAACAGAGGGGTAGATGCAGCGTATGGGGTGTCCGTACCATATGGGGACAAGTCCCAGGTAGCCATGCACCCCTACTCCCCAGAACCAACCTGACCCGTACACCTCAGCCCGGACGCACTACCTTTTCGCCATCCAAGCCTGTGTCAGGATCGGGGTGAAGCTGAATCCTAAGCTCCTTGCAACCCCATGTAGTCGGCCTCAAGCCGCTCCACTTTAGAGACAGCCTCAAGCCGCTCCACTACTGAGATGGCCTCAAGCCGTTCCACATACGAGACGGCCTAAAGCAGCTCCTTCACTAACGTGACGGCCTCAAGCCGCTTGATTACTGAAACAGCCTCAAGCTGCTCTGCAAAGACTACCTGCAATCAGTAGCGGTCCTGAGGACAAGACACCAGCGACGGCCTCCAGCCATGCCCACAAACAAGAAATGGCCTCTAGCCGCTCTACGCCCACACGTCGTCCTCCCGAACCCACATGCTGCAGTACCAGCCTCCAGCCAGGGACTCCACCACAGACAGCCTGGTGGCAGGGTCTTGTAGTGTCACCAGGGCTATTCTCCCTGCAGCCGGCCTCTGAGGAGGACCTACCCCTGATGAACCCCTCCCCAGAACGACACTGCAGCACCCTCCTGACGGCGAAGCACCCCGGACCGGACCGCAGCCCCAGGGTCCCCAATGGCGCCCCCTGCTCCCCGGGGCAAGAACCACCCCACTCACGGCCCAGGCGACGTGGATCCGCCACCCAGCAGCTCAGAAGGTGTCTGGAGGAGTTGTTTGGCCCCTACCCCACAAGCCAGACCTCTGTCCCCAGCCCCTAGCACCCGGGGCCTTTCATCATGCCCATGGGGGACGACCTCAGTCTGCCCTGACTGTAAAGTGATTCAGGTGTGTAACAGTACGAGGATACGTAGTGAAAGTGCCAACAATGAAATCATTAAGTGACCGTGATCAGACATTGACTTAAAGTGCAGTGTGATAGAAGTAAGGCTCCCGTACCTGAAGTAGTGATATTAAGATTCAACAAACTCCCCTCCCCCTTGCACTCGTGCCAACCTAGATTCCCCTATCCCCCCCCCCCCTTCTCTGTGTGCTCCCTGCAACAAAGTCAAGTCAGTCCCCCACAGTGATCATCACGAGGTTGGACTTACGGACTCTCATGTAACCCGGAGCTAGTGTTCCTGAACTGTAACAGCCTATACTCTGAACTGCATTATGAACTGTAACACCCTATGCTGTGGACTGCACTGTGAACTGTAAAACCCTATACTGTGAACCATACTCTGAACTTGAACACCCTATACTGTGAATTGCACTGTGAACTGTATCACCCTGTACTGTGAACTGTACTGTGAATTGTACCACCCTGAATCGTGAACTGTGTTTGTCAAGTATCCTGCGAGATACGCTCACCCCTATTCAGCAGCCCCTGAACTAATGAGTCAATAATACTGTGAGAAATCCTACTGCCTTTGTAAACCCTTAGTGAATATACGTGTAAGGTGTTGCCTTGAGTTTTTATGCCCTGTTCTACCTATATTTGTCATATCACCCCGGTCTTAAAAAGAACCCAATAATAGGCCAGGCGTTCTTAGGAAGGGAAGCCGTCTTAAAAACACTTAGCATAACATATATTACATTGCTATGTCCTCTACATACGAAAAATTCACTGATCTTTATCATGGTTCATACAGGAAATCGATACGTGAAATAGTTTTTGAGTAAATGGACGACAAACGTAGAATACTCCTGCTCGCCCGGAAGCTATATAAAAACACTTCCTTTCCCTGCCTCACCCACATCTACTTATTGTAGTTCGTTAGTTTTTTTTTTAGTTTTTTTTATTTTCTTGTTTAACTCAAAGTATACACGTAAAGTATAAGTTTTTTGATAGTCCTCTCAGAAACTCGACATAACCACCAGTCTTTTTGCTAGGCAGTGGTACTGAAGCTGAATTTTCTTCCATCTCATATGTGTATATGTAAAAAACCATACTTATTTGTGTAAAAAATATAGAAATATAGAAATAGGTCAATATACATATCAGCATAATGTGTGTGTGTGTGTGTGTGTGTGTGTGTGTGTGTGTGTGTGTGTGTGTGTGTGTGTGTGTGTGTGTGTGTGTGGCGTATTTTGTTCTCTCTTTTTTTTATGCGAGGAAGAAGAAACCAAAGGCCATGAGCCCGCAATAACAGTTCCCTCCAAGAAAAAAACAAAATACAAGAGACAGCCAAATTCAAGATCCATTCATTTCGAGATGCCTGGACACACTGCGTTTGAAAGACTGGAGATCATAGGCAGCAGGAAATACAGACAGAGGGAGACAGTTCCACTACCTTTGCCTAACATATGCGATGCACACAATAGATTTCTTCACGAGCATTCGCTGCACGACATACGTATATATGTGTGGCATATTTCTTGTCCCTGATCCATGTGCTAGGTTTTCGCTAAGTCCGTCAGTGCAGGCAATATTTCTCAGTGAACACTCGCCGCACTATTTATTCGTATGTTTCACACTAGATCATATGCAATACAGCAGTAAAATACTCATATAATTTACGGATGGAGTGAAGCAGAGTGGAAACCCCGTTACAACTAACCACACTCCGGCCTCTAGGCCTAACGGCTGATAACGGGCCCCAACACTTTACAAACAATATATCTATGTTCCATAGACACAGTCACTTCACATTATGGTCAAAAACACATTACAATCACAATATTTCAATAATGGCTTCTGCCTCAGGTGGGAAGGGAAAAATGGCAGATTTAAAGGGATGACTGACAGCAGCACTACCCTTCAGCCCGGCTGGTTGTGAGATACAGAGGTTTTTCTGCTGCGCATTGTCTCATCAGAGCAGTCACAGTGTTGCTAAGTGTTTACCTCGGAAGAGAGAGGCACCCACTAAAACACACCAAAATTTGACACAAATTGGCCGAAAACTTTCCTTTTGACGTCGTTTTTTTCTGCTTAACAAAGCGATTCGCGTCCACATGCGTTTATGTGCCAAACCACAAAGAATGCAATTTGCTTCAACGTGCCTCAAAGGGCTAATGCTTGACAACATTTCACTGTCTTTCACAAGTACCAATGATATACGAACTTCAGTAACACTTACTTGTTTGCCAACAACACTTCACTATTTTCACAAGTACTGATGATATACAAACTCCACTGACACTGCACTGACACTGTACTACACTCAAAGTGAACTGAAAACCGACTGACTATCTAGTCTCTTCCCCATCCTTATTTAAGCGTCCTATATTCTAGAGTATTCTACATTTTTCAACAGTTCTTGTATATTCCAGAGAGAAAGCATGGTCACAACAGTTACCAACTGGGAGACATCCAAAACATGCCAATATTCTTACATTACATAACACTGTAATATATTTAGCATACAAACTTAAATTAAATTTTATACTTTAACAAGCATTCATATAAAAAAAAATTATCGAGAAAAAGAGCACAAATATATATGTATACCTTACGAAATAATTATGCTCACAAACAGCAGACAAACTGGCAACTCTGACTCGTACCAGAACTACCATGAACATCGGGAATCAGTGAGAAACTTCGAGACTACCTAACTACCAAATCCCACTTCTTAACAAGATCATTATCATCACCATCCTAATCCCACAAAAAAAGTAATTTAAGACAATCTAAAAAAAAAAAAAAAAATAATGGAACTATGAACAGGATTTGCAAACAACATCATGATCCAAAACAGTAAGCAGAGTCGAAACATAACGCTGAAGATCTGAATAGGAAGTCGCAGCTGAGCTCTCCAATATCGTGGATATCTGTTAGTACAGCAAAATGGGGAAAAAAAGGAAAACTTGTGAAGGATGTGGGAAGAAGAGCATCCCAAAAGAGGCCAAAAAATGTGAAGAATGCATGGAGCAGGATGCAAACAGACAGCCCCACTAAAGGATCTTCAGCAGGAAGGTGAAAGAGGAGGACAATGGCCTATGCTGTGATGCCTGTAAGGTTTGGTTTCACACAGGCTGTGACAATGTAAGTGTGGAATTGTACAGAGTACTGGAAATATATGAATGACTGATGTGGTTTCGGAGAAAGTGTAAGTCACATGTCGAGAGATGTGTGGAGAAATCTGGGACCCTAGAGAAAGACATGCTTAAACTCAATGATCGAATTAGAGAGCAAGAAGATTGTAAGGCTAAAAAAAAGGAAAGATATTATGGAGGAAATGATGGAAAAGGTATTGGAGAATCTGTCAGAAAGGGAGGAAATGGAGAAGAATATAACATTGTAATTTATAGCATGCAAGAGGCAGAAAGCGAGAAAACACAGGACAGAGAACAGGTGGATAATGTTGTGTGCCAGGATGTGTTCACCAAATGTCTAGGAGTGGAAGATTATCGCATAGAGAACGTTATAAGGCTATGAAAAAGAACAGAAGGAGGGAACAGACCAGTACTAGTGAAGTTAAATAATGAAAGACAAAATGGAACATAATACAGAATGTCGAGAAGCTGAAACATGAGCAAGACGCAAGGAAGAAGAAAATAGGCATCTCAACTGATATGAAAAAAGAGGAAAGAGAAGAGAACAAACTGTTCAGGGAAGAGCTTAAGAGGAAGAGGGAAAATGGAGAACGAGGGTGGATGATAAAGCAGGGAAAATTGATGAGATTCAGGCAGCAGGATCAACAAGAATGAAATAAGGAATCTGAGGAAGAAATTTCAGCACTTGGGAGGAGAACAGATGTTCAAGAAACTATAACATTAAAGTTACTTAATATACAAGGTCTTACTAAAGTGAAACTAGCTGAAGTGGAAAATTAATTTTGAAATTAAAAATGACGTAATTTTACTCACCGAGTCACAGCAGAAAACAGTTACACTTAACAGCAAATGGCATATGTAAGGTGGATAGCATGACAGCAAGTAAATAAAAAATAATAATGATAATAAATAAAAAGGTGGAAGTCTAATGCTTATGCACAGAAATGTGGATAACACAGAATTAAGTCAAATAAAAACTGTAAATAGTGATATACTATGTGCTAATCTAAAAACCAAAAGTACAACATATGAGTAATATTAGTGTGTTTTGCAGAAGCTGATAGACCAAAGAATGTTTCTCTAAAAACTGAAATTTAAAAAAACCGTGAAACAATTGAAGAGGAACTGGTTTTCCTTCTAGGAGACTTTAATGGACATGTTTGTTTTTTTGGAAGCCAGAACCTACAGTAAATGAAAATGGACAAATCACCATAGATTTAATGGAAAATTTCTACTTAATCATGCTAAATGATAATCCACAGTGCAATGGGGTCATTACATGGAGCAGAGGGGACCAAAACAGCACAATAGGCTATGTACTGGTGAACAAAAGGGCTCATGATAAGTTCATTCGATTGGAAATAGATGAAAAACAAACCATGATTGACGTATCTGATCACAACCTTGTACAAGTTAAGATACAGGGGCCAAACCCCAGGAAACCAAACTTCAAGAAAGGGAAATGGATAAAGTGTCAGTGGATGATTACAGAAACCTACTTGGGACAGTGATTCATGAGGAAGAGGTGGCAAATGTGCAACAGTCGGATAAAGCCATTAAAAGATATGCAGACAGAGTTTTAAAAAGAACAGTAATAATGAAAGTAGACCAAGAGATAAAGGAAATCAAAGAACCACTGTGGATGAACGAAGAAATTAGGAAATGAATAAAGGAAAGAAAACGACTGAACAGATTGAAGAGGAATGCAAAAAACACAACCTGAGAGAAAGATTGAATAATGAGTACCTGATCCAGAAGAAGAAAATCCAAAAAATGAATAAGGAAGAAATATGTGCATATGAAAAGAAAATGACAAAACAGATAAAGGACAGAAGTGACAGGAGTAAGCAAATGTGGAACTGCATAGACAAACTGAGGATGAAAAATAGAAGCAAAGAAAAAGAAGTCTGCGTATATGATATGGAAGGCAATCAGCTGCAGGAAACAAAAGCAAAAGAAAGACTGGTAGAAGCATAGAAAGCAATATATCAGCAACATGAAAACAACATGCAGGAAGTGTGGACATCAGAAGCAAAAAGAGAATACATGAACATTCACAGTGGTACAGAACCAGCACAAGGTAACATTACAACTCAAGAAACAGAGTTCCATAACACCTGAGAGAACACTTTGACATGGCTATAGAGATATGAAAACTGAAAAAAAAAAAAAAATGGACCTGTAGAGTATCACAAGAAAAGAGGTGGAAGAGGTACTAAATAATCTAAAGAATTAAAAGGCAGCTGGGCTAGGTAATTTAAAACCAGATGTTTTACAAAGCTTTGCTGAAAAGTGAGAAGTGTACGGAGATTATAACTAGTGTATACAATCTAATATCAGAAGAAGAAGACGTACCTGAAAACTGGAGAATATCGAGAACACAAATAATACCAATGAAAAACAAACCCACGGCAAAACAACTCAGATGGATAGCCTGACTAATAATTCGTACAAAATACTTTCGAGCCTGTTAAAAACAAAAATGGAAAGACACCTAGAAAAATAACGATGAAATGCGGGATACTCAGGCGGGCTTCACTAAAGATAAAAGTATCGAAGACAGCTTGCTGATACTTTATACTATGTGGAAAAGACCTACAGATTGAAAAGACCACTGATTGCAACATCTCTTGATTACAGCAGAGCATATGACTCCATCAAACGAGGAATGCAATTAGTCTTTAATGAGATACAAAATTCATCCAACGATAACTGAAGTCATCAGCAACGTATATAAAAACGACGAAACTGTAATAAACCTTAATAACAATGTGAAAAGTGAAATTAACATAAAAGTGGCATAAGCAAGGTTGCACAGGCTCTACAACATTGTTCTTGATTATTACATAAATAATTCTGTAAACCATGGAAGAAGGAAATACGGAATTCTTGAGTGAAACTTTCGAACTGAATATGTAGGTCTTTGCTGATGATGGCTTAGAATTATTTATAAATGTGGTAGAGGCAAGGAACAACATCCAGAAATTTAAAAATGTAAGTAGAGAGTGTGGCTTAGAAATTAATAAGGATAAGAGTAACATTATAATATATAATATGAAAGACCAGCCAGAAGAAACTGAAGGAATCAGAGTTGCAGACAGCATTAAGTATTTGGGACTACGATAACCATAACAAATAAGAGGAACATATTATAGACCGGGAGCCCGTGGGGGTCAGTGTAGCTGAAAACTGAACCAACTTTCTCATGCCTCGTGATAATGTATGTACATCCCAGTGCTTGAATATGGAAGTCTGCCGAGCACCTGGTGGTGGGTGTGGCTGTGAGCGCCATGAGAAAGGGTTGAAAAAGATGAACTAGATCAGCTCAGAGTCGATACCTTTGAAACAAATGTCAAAATGTCCCTCTTGCCCCAAGCTATTATGTATGGGTACTGCCAGACATTTTCAATGGTGGGGTACCCCCAACAGAGCAATGTAATTAATGCACAATAATAGTAAGCTAGATGAACGCAGAACCGAACCCAATGAAACCAGTTAAAATGTTTAGCACCACCCCAGGTATCATGCATTGACACTGCCAGACATATTCAGGAGTGGGGTGCCCTCGCTAGATGCCCCTAAAAAAGTTATCCCCCCAAAGTAAGCTAGGTCAGCTTAGAAGAGAACCCAATGAAACCAACTGTAAATGTTTAGCAGCACCCCAGGTATCATGAATTGACACTACCAGACATTATCAGTGGTGAGGCTCCTCCGCCAGACGACCCAGTTTGATGCAATAGTTTAAAACATAGAATTGGTTCAGGTTGAAAATACTGCCGGAAAGAGTGGATACAGATAATTCATCTTCATAGTCTAAAGAACTACGCGAAGTTTCGGTTGTTGAACCATCTCACATGGAGAACCAAGACGTAAGGAAATTAAACTTGTCACTGATAATCATATTCATATGAGAGCCATTAGTTTTTGTTCTTATGTCCTGAATACTCTTGGTGTGATTTATCGTACGGATAATTATGTTCGTTTTTCCAGAGTCTTTTTCTCTGTTGTAATTTCTTTCCTATTCTTTCCAAGAGCAATGAAAAACTTATTTCCCACTGCTTCATTTGTGAAATATCAACTGAAGAAGATTCTAAACTGAAAACTCTGGGAGACAATATCTCCACGGTGAAAAATGCAGCTACTATGCGTGAAAACCTGAAGGCGGACAAGTATCATGACGTCACTAAACGGATATTGGGTGGTTGTGTTGATGATGTAAGGTACCACCCTTCGTGTTACAAGCAGTACACAGCAGTGAAGTGCTCGAAAGGGGCACCATACGATGAAGAATCTTCTAACAAGATGCCACGAACTGAGACCAGAGAATGTAGTGCTCTGCCAAATCCGGAGCAACAGGGTCTCCTGAGAAGAAAGTGCATTTTCTGTGGGAAAGAAAGAAAGAAGAAAAAGGAAAAGAAGAAATTCTTCTCCTAATTGCAACAAAAGCTGGTTGTGAGACTCTTATACAGCAAGCTGTTTTGTCAACAAATGACCAATTGAAGAGTCTAGTATGCAGTGGCATTGATCTTATTGCCATGGAAGCAGAGTATCAAGTCTTGCAGAGTAGAATTCATGCATGAGACTGAAACTCAGGGCTGCAAAATCTCGACACAGTCACACCACATAATCACCATAAGAAGGTGTTTGAATCATTGTGTACTTAGATCCGCCTGGAAGTCATACAAAATAAAAGATCTGTGTTGGTCTCATTTTTATTGGAAAGGTACAAGGCAAAGTATTCCAGCAGTGGAGGTGATCCCCAGGATGTTGCCTCGTTCAAGTCCCAAAACTTGGAAAGGAAGGCCAGTGACAAATGGGGTGATGAAGTCTCTGTAAAACTTGCTGACAGAAGAAGGGGGGAACTACCTGTTTAGCACGCCTTTCATTGAGGAGCAGGCAAGAGCACACCTATATGAAGATGCCAAGGGGCATTTGGGGGGAGGCGGTGGCTGAATCGGTAGAGAGGCGGCCTGCAGTCCTGATGGACCCAGGTTCGAATCCTGGCTGGGGCAGGGAACAGTTTAAGGATTTGAATTTCATAAAAGCAGACTTTCCTGATCTACCAGAAGACCCGCCGACATGTCATAAAAGTACCCCCGCTAATACCAATACACAAGTCCTGTATGAGACAGCCCTAGCATGTATTCAATATGGACGGTGGGTGTTAGCGCCGAAGTGGTGACATGTGGAGAGGTGTATGGTATGTAGGAGGACTACTGGGCCTTGAGAGCAGGCTGTGAAGCCTATGCTCAGAGTCGGACACATAAAAAATTAAAAAAAAAAAAAAATGAGGAAAATGAGATACTGAGATGGGCAGCTTTCTACCTCAGCTCCCAGATCATGAAATTACCAAAATCAAAGACTCCTGATCCAGCCACAGTGCAAAATATGAAAGAAAGTGCACCAGTGATACCACAGCAGTTGGACTTCTTTTTCAGAACCCTCCTAGGAGGCCTTGCACCAACTTCCCAGGGTGCGATAGATTGCAAGGTTATAGCAATGGCATCTGATGCCATTTTCAGTGTAACTAGAGGTACTGTGCTATGGGACTTGGGCATCACTGACTGGATCAAAATTGAGGCCCTGCACGGTGCAAGGGGCAAAGTGCCATGCCAGCTGAAACCTGCTCTTTTCCACCAGCTGCTCTCTCAAACACGACCCTATGACTGTACAAAGTCGCTTTGCTCATTTCTGATTAGTGCAGTAAGGGTGAAAGTCTGAAGTGAGCAAGGCGACTTCGTGCAGTTATAGGGAAGTGTTTGAGGGAGCAGTTGGTGGAAAAAACAGGTTTCAGATGTTATGGCGCTTTGTCCTTTGTGGCGTGCAGGTCCTCGATTGTTCATGCAAATTTTGAACAGGGCAGGAAAATTTCCTTATTCCGTTGCATCTGATGAACGTGATCCTCCTGATAGTTTTCTCCTCCTTCCAGATCGTGCAACTGCCTGTGTCTGGGACAATAATGATGCAAATGTTGAGACTCTGGACGGAAAAGCAACACTTCATTCCACAGTCGGGCACACATACCAGAACATATTACAGCAGGACAAGGAACACTTTAGCAGCAATCACTTCCATTTTCGTGAAGAGAGGAACAGAACGTATGTTGGAAACCAAAGGGATATACCTCCGTTCAGAAAACATCTGAAAACGGCAAAGGTTATAAGCACTACATAAACAGCTATCAATGGAAGCAGTGGTAGTACTTCAACTATAATGCCATATGAAAAACCAAATCTGCAACTGAGACAATTGGATCTGTATTGGTTCTTTGAATTAAGGAAAGGCAACACTCCCTTGCACTCGGGGTTCATCAGCAAATTTATAAATGACCCCTGACTCATTCAACAACTCTGCTACATGAACCCTACATCAAGATCACCTACAGACAACGCAGTTGTGAGGGAAACAGTGATCCGCACAATGAATGTAGCCAAGGAAACTGGACAAGACCATGCATTATTTTACCTCTAAACCATCAATTGGATTTGCTGTCTCCTTTGTTCGTTCAGTATTATTGTTGCTTCATTTCATGCTTGATAACTGTATGTATATTTTATTATCAATACACGATAGGAATGTAACTCACTTTTTTTAAATACCGAGAATATGAGTTTTGAGTAGGAAACTTCTTGCATAAAATTACTAGTGTTTAACTTTGCAATAATATATCAGTACTAGTATTTTTGTGTTCAATTTATTTTCAGAAGTTATTGTAACCAGTCCTATAATGCATAATGCATAATAGTAATTACTGAATGTTAATATACCCCTGCTGATCATTTTAGTGGCAGCCAGGCCATTCCGTGCCATCCAGTGTTACACATTCTGCTATGAGATGCAACCTGGGTTCGCTCATTCTGTTGTCCACCTGGCCATTGCCTCGTTCGTGATGTGGAGGCGAAATAAATGTATGAAAAAGGATATCAAATCGAGTTATCTTTATCTTTGGGGGCGTTTGGCGGGGTTATGCCACTACTGAGAATGTCTGGCAGAGTCAATTCATGATACCTGGGGTGGTGCTAAACATTTACAGTCGGTTTCATTGGGTTCATTTCTAAGCTGATCTAGCATACTTTGGGGGGATAACTTTTGGGGGGGGGGTCTGGTGGGGGTACCCCACCCCTGAAAATGTCTGGCAGTGTCATTTCGTGATAACTGGGGTGGTGCTAAACATTTTACAACTGGTTTCATTGGGTTCGGTTCTGAGCTCATCTAGCTTACTTTCGGGGGGGTGACACCGGGGGACGTCTGGCGGGGGCACCCCACTCCTGAATATGTCTGGCAGTGTCAATGCATGATACCTGGGGTGGTGCTAAACATTTTAACTGGTGTCATTGGGTTCGGTTCTGCGCTCATCTAGCTTAGTATTATTGTGCATTAATTACATTGCTCTGTCGGGGGTACCCCACCATTGAAAATGTCTGGCAGTACCCATACATAATAGCTTGGGGCAAGAGGGACATTTTGACATTTGTTTCAAAGGTATCGATTCTGAGCTGATCTAGCTCATCTTTTTCAACCCTTTCCCTTGGCGTTCACAGTCACACCCACCACCAGGTGCTCGGCAGACTTCCATATTCATGCACTGGGATGTACATACATTATCATGACGCAAGAGAAAATTGGTTCGGTTTTCAGCTACCCTGACCCCCACGGGCTCCTGCTCTATTAGGCAAACAAAGGAGATCATGATAGAAAAGACCGAGAAAATGGCTAACCTAACTTATCCAGTCATACAAAAATGTTTGCAACAATATAATGATAGGGAAAGTGTACTGGAAGAGCCTGGAACTACCATCAATACTGTATGACAGCAACATTATTAACCTAGCAAAATTAGAAATAAAGAAGCTTCAAAGAGTAGAGAATAAAGTGCTTAGACAAAAGTGTGGAACAACTAGATCCTCACCAGTTTGGACCCTTAGAGAAGTGGGAGCCTCATCAATGTTAGCAAGGATAATGGAATGAAAAATTCAATACGTAAGAAGCATACTGCGAGAAGGAAAAGAAAGTGGAAGAAACAACAGAAACGATCTGTTAAGAGAATTTATATTAGAAATGCCAGAAGAAAAGAGATACAAATGACTTGAGGACATCACCAGATATATGGGAGAAATTGGGCTGGAAAAAAAAAAAGTGACGAGAAAGAAGAAAGAGGACATAAAAGAACTGATAAGGAAATGGGATACAGCAAAGTAGAATGAAGATATAATGAGTAAATCAAGCGTTGTTACTTACTAGGGGTGGAAGAGTGTAATAAAAAGTGAAGACGACATGTACGATAATACCCCGGTTTCAGTAACTTTAAAGCAAAATCAAACACACTGCCTCTAAAGGACAAGAAAAGATTTACAAGGGAGTCAACGGCGTGTGAGATGTTTGGTGTAGAGTTGGGGTGCATACACAAACAAAGCAGGTTGCCTGCGTGCTGGTCACCGGCATCGAACTGCCCTGGTTACCTGCGCGGGTAGGTGGTCATGAAGGACGCAGGTAACAAGCTCCGACCCGCGCAGTGAGGGACAAGGACGTGGTCAGTTGTGATCCACCAGGCATACAGCGAAGATGTCAAGCTCACCGTCTGATGAGTTCATGTTGCTTGACAGTGTTCACACAAAGCTCAAAAGGAAAAAAAGAACAATACATGAAATAATTTGCAATCTAATCTATTGTTTTTTATTATAAATAAATAGAAATCAAATTCTTTGCTTATTTCAGCCCACAGTTTATCAACCACATTTCTGTTTGCATGGAGCTTACTTCTTTTCTCCCACAATGGTGGTCACTCAAATACTTTGGTAATCAGGAGCTCAACGTCCATCTTGCTCTCCAGTCTGTACGGGTCTACCTACGCGGGTTGAGCAGGCAAGAATGGTTGGAGGAATCTGGAAAGCGGGTTGAAGCATGCTGCCTGCTCTGACACGCTCGACCTCGCTTCTTCTGTGCACATCTACACTTGTTTATATGGTTTAATTCTTGGCGCAGGTCGGCGCCAATAGCCTGCGTAGATAAACCTGCTTTCTTTGTGCACGCACCCTTAGAGGACATTATTCATTTTCTTTTGTTTTGCCCACACCCGTCGGGGATCAGAGCTAAAGATCGAAGGCTGCAACAACCGTATGTTGAAAATGAAACAAATAGAATGGGAAATTTCCTGTTTAGCAGTGGTGAAAAATCAAAAGAAATTATACACCAGATGTGGAAATTCAGAGAAAAAGATAAAAGAGCTCAGTCGAGAATGCAAAGCATTTGCACATTCATCATGATCATCATCGTCACAATCTGCCTTCTATTCCCCAGCATATACTTAACACTTAGGGTTTCTCTGTCACTTTCCTGCCTGATGCATGATATCAAACAACAGAGAAACATACCAAGATTCTCTCAGCTTAGGAAATTAGCCAGCAGAAGAATGTGAGAAGCAGAAGAGGTGAGATATTTCACAAACTTCGTCATTATAATAATAATAATAATAATAATAATAATAACCAAACCAATAATAGTAATAATAATAATAATAATAATAATAATAATAATAATAATTGAAATACATGGCTTACAAGATAGTGCCCCCGAAAACAAGGTGAGAGAAGAACAGCGTAGTGCCCCCAGATACACGGTGAGAGAAGAACAGTGTAGTGCCCCCAGAAACACACCGATACCCCTACCCGGACCCCACGGAGTAGCTGCATCCACACTACGGGATCCAGTGCGACAACGACATATGGCAGCCCGGGCCGTGCGCCCTTATAACACCCAACCATCGCACCGCCACCCTAGCAGGAGGACACTATCTTCGGGGAGTGGGATTGCCGGATCTGATCGGGGTGGAGCTGATATCTCAGTTCCTGACAGCGCCCCTCTGGAGATGGCCATTGCCGCTCCCGCCTTTGTCAGTCGGCCAAGCATCTCACTGAAGGTGTTTCCCTCGAGACCTCCTACTGCTGCTCTTCTCTTCTGCCCAAGGAGACGGCCTACTGCCGCTCCTCCCTCCTGCCGAAGGAGATGGCCTACTGCCGCTCTGAAGGTGCTGCCCCTGAGACGGCCTATTGCCGCTCATCCTTCCTGCCGAAGGAGATGGCCTACTGCCGCTCTGAAGGTGCTGCCCCTGAGATGGCCTATTGCTGCTCATCCCTCCTGCTGAAGGAGATGGCCTACTGCCGCTCTGAAAGTGCTGCCCCTAAGACGGCCAATTGCCACTCTTCCCTTCTGCCGAAGGAGACGGCCTACTGCTGCTCTGGAGGTGCTGCCCCCGAGACGGCCGATTGCCGCTCCTCCCTCCTGCCGAAGGAGATGGCCAATTGCCGCTCCAAAGGCACTGCCCCTGAGACGGCCTGCTGCCGCTCCCCCCTCCTGCAGAAGATAACGGCCTACTGTCGCTCGAGAGGTGACCTGAGGCGCGCTGACACCCCCACAAAGGCCACGGCCAACTGCCGGGCCTTGGGGTCATATAGTTGCACCCCTGGGCAGCCACGGCCAATTGCCGGGCCTCACGGCCAAAAGGAGGTGTTGTCATCGCCCCTGCGTGAGGCAGGCTCCTGGCTCCCCAGCACCAGTGAGACCCCGCAAGGCCTAACGGCTTCCCCTGGCCTCCGGTCTCTATGCCTGGCCCTGGAGAAGACCCACCTGACGGACCCTAGTGTAAGGCAGTGCTGCAGCCCCTTCCCGACGACGCCCCTTGATTCTGGGAACCACAGTCCTCAGTCCCTCCATGCCCTCCCCAGGACACACGGGCGCGACCTTTCCACGCCTAAGAGACGGCGTAAGACCTCCACCTCCGGCCGAAACCTGAGCCAGAGACTTCTGGACCTGTTTGGCCCGTCCTGAGAGCCACACCCCTAAACCTAGCCCGGAGACTACGGACTCCTGCCCCACGTGCAGCCCTGGACGCGAGAGGACGCCCCTGCGAGCCGTCCCGTGCCTCCTCGGCACGCCCTCCCTTGGCGGTGTCCCTTGTCCAGCAGAGTAGACGCCGGCGTGTCTCCCCGCCGCCCCCACGACACGAGTGAATTATGTTAAGTGTGGTATTGCCCCAGAACTAGTGAAGTGAAATTATGTTAAGTGTGACGTTGCCCTAGAAAACAGGTTACAGTGATACAGTGACTTAATGTATGTCAAATATCGGGGTGAGTGAAACCACGGGCGAATGAGTAAGAACGAGTACAATGAGTGAGTTCTGAGGAATCCGACTCACAAGTGACGCCCTTGCAGAAAACATGTAAGGCTCTTCCCCTTAGCAATCCTCTGTAATGAAAATATACCCATGTCCCTTGTTACTAGAAAACAATAGAGGAGTGAATAATATCCTCCCGTTTATATTACCGTAAACGCATGAATATCCAGTGTCCCTCTACTCCCTCTCTTCCCAAAGAATCTCCTCCCCACAGCTAACGTAACGTAAACAAGAGATAGAATCAAATGTCAAAACCCCTTTGCTAACAGGTGATACTAAGTTTGAATTAATAATACTGATCCCTTCCCAATATTACCATAACTCTGTTCCAGCTCGTCACGAGTCCTTCCCCCCCCCCCTCGTGTGAACTCTTCCCGCGCTCCCACGCGCGCCCATGTTCCCTGTACACCTATTTACTAGACTTTCTGTATTGGCAACAGTATTAGTTAAGCCAGTATCCTGCGAGATACTAATGTCTTAGTTAAGGTTTTATTTCTGTCATATATTGTGTTGTAATATCTGCTGCTTTTGTCCTGTGTCTGACTATGGTAATATACGTGTAAAAGGTTATTGCCTGAAGTTTTTGTGTCCTGCCTCTCTTTATTGCACTAAGCTCCGGTCTCGAAAGAGGACCCCGCTACACGTTAGGTGCTATAGGACCGAAGAGTCGGGCCTTTTTCACCTAGCATTGCAATAATAATAATAATAATAACAGTTAATAATGATAATAATAATAATAATAATAACTGTTAATAATGATAATAATAATGATAACAACAACAATAATAATAATAATAATAATAATAATAATAATAATAATAATAACAATAATAATAATAATAACCAAACCAATAATAATAATAATAATAGTAATAATAATAATAATAACAACAATAATAATAATAATAATAATAATAATAATAATAATAATAATAATGATAACTAGAAAGCACTCAGAGAGCGCCAGGTCCATTAAAAAGAATCAGGATCCGATCTGTGGATACAGGATCCCGATCCGGATCCGGATCCGCCCGAAAACTTAATCAATTTTTTTCTTGATTCATGGCCCATCTTTCCACAAAATTTTAGTGAAATTCATTGAGAAATTTTAGAGATATTATGCAGGATACTTCGGATCCGGATCTGGATCCGCACCAAAATTTAATCATTTCCTCCTTAGGCCATGGCCCAACCTTCCAGAAATTTTCACAATATCCGTTCATATCGTTTTTAGTAGTCCCGGATCTGGATCCCCAAAAAAATTAAATCATTTTTCTTGTTGCATGGAGCACCTTTCCACAAACTGTCATTGAAATTCACTGAGAACTTTTGGAGCTATTGTGCGGAATACTCCGGATCCAACTCGGATCCGGCCCAAAATTTGATCCAATGTTCATTGGGCTATGGGCCACCCATCTCCAAAATTTCATCAAAATCCGTTCATAGCTTTTTCAGTAATCCTGCTAACAGAATGACAGACAGAAAAACAAACATACCAGTGCGGGGAAAAACATATACCACCTTGAAGGAGGTATATTATAATGATAATGATAATAATAATAATAATAATAATAATAATAATAATAATAACAATAACTAGAAAATGAAAATTGCCATTAGCAATTTCAATAACCCACCACATGACAAGGTCATCTGTTTAGTGCATGTAACATCTTTGCATAAAAAATATGCATATTTTGAACTTTGACCCTGGCTGTGACCTTGAGTTTTGGGTCAGCGTCATTCATACTTGGCAGCAATGCATAGCATAGCTATCTATCTATCTATCTATCTATAGCCCGACACCCTAATCCCGCAAAGGGTGGCCACAGACAAAACGCCTCCAAGTCACTCTGTCACCCACCATTTGACTACCCTCCCCCCAACTCATCCCCCCCTCCCTCATATACCTCTCAACTCCATCCCTCCACCTCATCCTCGGTCTACCCCTCCCTCTCCCTCCCTCCACCTCACCTACATACACCCTCTTAGTCAGTCTTTCATTCTCCATTCTCTCCACATGTCCAAACCACCTCAGTGTATTTCTCTTTATCTTTTCAACCACATCCACATCTACCCCACAACGTTCCTTCACTTCTTCATTCGTCAACCTGTCCCTCCACGTCACTCCACATGCTCCTCTCAAGTAACTCATTTCCACTGCTCTCACTCTTGACTTGTTCCCCTCTTGCAAGGTCCACGCCTCGCTTCCATACGTCAGGGTAGGGATCACAATACCATCATGCAGTGACTTCTTAACTTCCATACTCACCTCCCTATTTCTCATCACTGCTTTCAGTGTACCAACAACCTTTCTTCCCTGTTGTACCCTTTCACGTACTTCATCCCCCAAAGTTCCATCCTTACTCATCACACTACCCAAGTACTTGAATGCACTCACATTCTCCATATCCTCACCATCCAACCTCACTGCACACTCTGTGACTTCGTTCCTCTCAAACACCATAACTTTACTTTTGTTTACATTAACTTTCAGCTTCCTCCTCCTACACACTGTCCCAAATTCATTCACCAAACCTTGCAACTCCCATTCATCTTCACTCAACAATACTGTATCATCAGCAAACAGCAACAAGTTCTATAAATGTACCAAGTTTACTGACTGCATATCAGTTCTATCTTGGGTTTTACCTCCGCCAAGGAGGTTATGCTTTACCTTAAATTGATTTGTTTGCCTCTCTGACTGTTATTCTTAAAAATTTATGAACGGATTTTGATAAAATTTTGTAGAAGGGTGCGCCATGGTTAAACGAAAAAGTGATTAAGGTTTGGACCAGATCCAGAGTATCCCGCCCAATATCCGCAAAAGTTCTGAATGAAATTCAGTGAAATTATGTTGAAAAGTGGGCCATGGACCAGGAAAAATAATCATCAAATTTTCTGGGGGATCTGGATCTGGATTGGAATCCTATATTTCTGGATCCGGATACCGGATTACCCAAAAAGTTTTGAACGGATTATGATGAAATATTGTGGAAGGGTGGCCATGGGCCAAGGAAGAAATTATTAAGTTTGAGGGTGAATCTTGAACCGGAACTGGATAATCTTGTACAATATCTCTAAAAGTTCTTGATGAATTTTAATAAAAGTTTGTGGAAAAGTGGGTAATGAACCATGAAGGAATTTGTTATATTATCCGTTGGATCTGGATTCGGATCCGCATCCTTTATCCACGGATCCGGATCCGGATCCTTTTTAATGGAAATTGCATTGTCGGAGGTATGCACTCTCAGATGAGCTTTCTAGTTTTAATTTGTGCACTCAATGAGCCCAAACTGCTTTACACTGATCCCTGGGTAATCTCATAAACTACTGGCCAAAATGAGACCTTAGTCATTTCAGACCTGCTCACTGACCTTGGCTATGTCCCAGAAAATTTTCAAGTTTGTATATTTAACGGTTTCTGAGAATCTGGGAAAACACTATTTCAATAGGCTTTTGTTTGTAACTGGAAAACCAGTACTGGGAACTGGATGATACTGGGTCACATGAAGCCGACGGTTGAGGGACTCGGATGGCCTGGTATGATGGCCGTAGCTTTGAAATTGAACTGATACGAGCAATATACGTCTTCATAAGAGGTAATAATGATAATAATAATAATAATAATAATAATAATATCAGTAATATTGACAAGAACAATGTAACTGACCACTGGTTTGGTGAAATATAACGAAACACCGAGAACTCTGGCCTGACATAATCCCTCCTTGGGAGATCAGGACAGAAGGGTAAAGCTAACATCGTCAGCCTAGTTAACCACTCGTGGGTAAAAGGACGCCTCCCTAGCTCGTGGAAGACATCCATCATACACCCCATCCCCAAGCCATGCGAGCCTGATGCCAAGCGACCCATATCACTCCTCAGTTGCTTGGGAAAGACAGCTGAAAGGCTGGTCCTTTCTCGTCCCACCTGGAAACTAGGCCTGCTGCACTCGCGACTCTTTGCATACCTACCTGGCAGAAGCATCCAACAGTGCCTAGCCTCCTTCCTGGAGGAGCTGAGAAACAGCCGGGAAATGGCTGTCTTCCTTGATCTCAAGAAGACATTTCAGCTAGCTGATCCCGATGCCATTCTTGCAGTCTCTGTCAACAAAGTAGTCTGCAGCAGGCTTCTCGCCTGGATCTGCAAATTCTTTGTTGATTGTGCAGCCAGAGTTGCTTTCAGGGACAGTTCTCTCCTTCTTACCCCATGTCAATGGCACCTCTCAAGGTAGTGTGCTCAGTCCTTTCCTCTTTAACATCCTTGAAGAGAACCTGCTGTTGATTGACTTCACCAGGTGCATCTCCCTGCTCTGCTATGCCAATGATCTGGTGCTCGTTTTCTCCCATAGGAACTGCTACAGTCATTCACTGATTGATCAAACCCGCCTCCATGACAGATGCAGCAAACTGGGCCTCAAGATTAATCTTGAGAAGTCCAAGTGCCTGCCTTCGGCTTACGTCCCTCTGAATGTCTGCTCCACCTAGGGGGACTCCAGCTTGAAATTATTCACAGCCATCAGTACCTTGGGGTGTGCTTTGATAGTTGCATGACTTTCAATATTCACATCTGGTACCTAAGAGAACTAGCGACCCTCAGAATCAGTGCACTCAAAGCCCTCTCCTGTCACACTCTGGGCACCTAAGGACCTTCTACTCACACGCTATCTGCTCGGTTGTCGAATATAGCGCGATCTGTCTTGTTGGACTTTCAGGTGTGCAAGTTCGCTCCCTTGAGGTCCTACAAAACTCTGCACTATGTGTGATGTTAGGAGCTCCTCCGTGGGCGCGTACTGAGAACCTCAGAATGGAGAGTGGCTCAGCCTCATCTAACACAGAATATGGAGTCGATCGACAGCAGTCACAGGACAGCTCTGCAAGCTCAGGCCACAACTGCCTGTCTCTTAGCTGATGCAATGCACCCTTGCAAGGCCACCCTATCCTCACCCAAGGAAGGACTGGCACACTACACTGCCAGCATAATCCACCACCTTAACATCGCTAATGTCAGGGAGGCCCTGACCTGCCTGACCCAACCTATACTGCTTGCCCTTCATGGCTGTCCCCTGTGATCCAGAGTCTTGCCCCAAGTGACGACACCCTAGAGCATCTCTGTTAGCTGTCCTACGTCAGGATGGGCTCCAGAGAATAGCATCACTCTGGATCCCAGAGTACTACACTGAGAGGTCAGTCACTGCTGAGGGACCAGCAGGTGCTGCATTCTTCAGCGAAGGTCGCGTTGAGACCTGGAGGCTCTCCTCCAGGTCCACTGTGTATGAGATGGAGCTTGTCGCCATCGTAGGCGCCCTCAGAAATGCATTCTGTCGCCATCACAGATGCATAGTCATTCACTCAGATTCGCTCTTGTCTCTGCACGGTATTCGCACATGGCACCACTGACAATGTAGGCCTGCTGACCACTATCGCGGCAGTGGCTGACTCCACCACAAGAAATGGAGGTGAAATATTCCTCCATTGGATCCCCAGTCACATAGGCATTGCTGGCAACGAGGTCGCCGACGCCACGGCTCACTCTGCCACTACACATTCGAACATAACCTTGCCCCTCAGGTCCAATCTCTCTCAAATCAAGTGACAAACACGCACTGCAACTGCCAGGCTCACCCGTGCAGATCATGAAAATTGAGTGGTAGAAGGCTCATGCTCTACCACTTGGTATGCAAGGGCCACTAATTTATGAGCCCCTCATTGCCCCTCCACACACCCACAACTCTCTTACAGTGCGATTATGCCACCTAAGGCTGGGTTATCCATGCCTCACTCAGATTGCCTGCAGGGACCCTGACCCACGCCCCCATTGTCACCAACGTGATGACTAGCCCCTATTATATTACCTCTTAGACTGCCCCTCCACTTCTGCCCTTTGCTCCACCTTACGAGGCAATCTCGTCAGGCGAGTGCATTTTGACACTGCTGCTGAAATCATTGCACTATCCCCCATCTCAGTCCTCAACACTATCTCCTCTTATCCACCATCTTGATAGTCGCACCTCCCTCTAATCCATTAGCTTTTATCTTCTCTGACAGGCTTCATCTGCCCGTGTCCATATTGTTTTAATAGATGGTCGAATCTATACTAACAAACAAACTCGGTTCCTGAGCTGTCAACGCAATGCATCGCTCAGTACAAGGTAAACAGTGTATGAAGTAGTTTCACACGGGGAGGCGGGAGCAAAAACGTGTCTCGGTCTGTGCATGACGTCACAGATAATCCAGACTGAGGGTCTCAGCCTTGTAGTATAACCAGTCACTCACCTACCTTCCCTGTAATATGAGCTCCCTGGACTATATGGATTACATTTATTTGCATCCTAAACTGCATGCAGAGTAATGAAAAGGTTAATGCTCTTTTTGAGATGTTATAAAATATGTCTTCAAGAAGAACCATCAGTTTTTAAAGAATATAGGAATGTCGTATACAGGGTCATACAGACTCAGATCTGATGTCACAAGTGCCTGTAAGCCAGATGCTTATGAGAAAAAAAAATGAAAATATTGACAGAGATCACTAGTTGAGAGCATAGCAAAACCAAACACATACAAAATGATCCGGAAATCGTCAGTTTACATTGATATACCGTTATATTTGTTTTCTTTCATTCTCTCTCTCTCTCTCTCTCTCTCTCTCTCTCTCTCTCTCTCTCTCTCTCTCTCTCTCTCTCTTATTATCCTTGACATCACAGCCTGTGTGCGAGCCGGAGGTGGTGAACCTACATCTCGTATTCTCTTTACCTTAGCTCAGTATGCCTCCACCAAGCCCTGTGCACGAACTCGCCGTACAACCTCCTTGACGGTTCATTGTGGGTTGAAAATAAGTCTAAAGATAAACTAAATCGACTTGACCTGACTTTGGCGTTTGACCTGTTGACCTTGCCAACCTAAGCAGTTGATCATCGCATTCTGCATCACAGACATAAGTTTGGTGGAAATCCGTTGATGCGTTCAGGCGATATCGTAGCCACGATAGTGTTACGGACGCATGGACTGATGCAAGCACGGACACACGGACGGACAGACTACTTACTCCATCACACGTGGGCGGAGGCATAATAATAATCTCGCTCTCTTAACACCTGCATTCACTAGGGTAAACTTATCCAAACTAGAAACAATAAATGTTGTCATTATCAGCCTCTTCACAACCAGGGGCTCTCCTGAACTGAAAAAAAGTCACTTGGAGATAGAATATAACAAATTCGGATAAAAATAAGTCTAGTGTGATCTTGTATATGTAATTCAGTTATTCCGACCTCAACCCCATCAGTTCAATCACGTACTTCGTTATAAATACTCAATACTACCAAACATTTTTTAATCAGCTCTGAAAGGATCTCTGATACTGAACTGGTTAGTCAAGACCACACAGAGTACATATACAACGAAAGAAGGTGGTGCGTCTAGCCACACAGTTCTACAGTAAACATACACATTCACTGGCTACAAATCTGTGTTCGTAGTTAATTATATATATATATATATATATATATATATATATATATATATATATATATATATATATATATATATATATATATATATATATATATATATATATACTGCATCATCAGCTATTTGAGTGTCCACTGCAGGAACGGCCTATCCCGACCGAAGTGGGGACGATACAGCCAATGTATCTCTGCCTAGTGACTTAGGCTGTCTGGTAGAGATTTTATGTAGGGTGAGAAGTGCTTGCAAGTGTAATTGTAGTGTTGGAGTGGCTTTGGATGTGTACGTAATCTGTGAACCAAGTGTAATTGGCCCGCGCAATCCGCCTGGGTGCAAGCATACTTTATAGTATGCGACACAGGTTCAGCCACAGCACCCATTATGTCCGCCAATGCAGTACATGGCCAGAAGAACGCTCCCAAAGTTTATTACCCTTGCAGGCCGTGAACCCTCGTTCTTCCATGTACGAAAACACACACTTTACCACTGTATATATATATATATATATATATATATATATATATATATATATATATATATATATATATATATATATATATATATATATAGGTCTTGCCACATACCCCTTCAGCAAACACAGTTGGAGTAGCATACGACTACAATAAGTCGATACACTATATAGTATATAATGCAAAGGAATTCATGAGATATATCACGTACAGGAGAGTGAGAAGTAGCACTGAGCAATATAAAAGCATAATCTCTAATCCCTGCATTTCTCAAAGTCTCCCGAAAATTGGATAAAATATTCTGAAGGCTGCAACAATAAAATCTAATATTCGAAATGGTACTGTAAGGGTTAAGTAGGTCGATCAGTATTAACACTCAGGATGGGATACACAAACACTCGATCATTTCCCTGTAGTAACTCGGTTCTTGATTTACAGGAAAGACTAGGAGGCTGTAAACGCTTCCTCTGTGTCCTGTTCCAACTTCATGCTGCAGGATTTGGATTTGCAAATTTTATTGTGTAAAATTTACATAGTAAAAAAAAACACACACACACACAAATGGCGCACCCCTTAGTAACACATACGTTGGGTGGATTGCATTGATAGAGTAAAGCAATACATTAAACATTTGATAAAGTTTTAGTGGCCCACCCCCTGGTAACACACACGTAGGGTTGTATGAATGGAGTGCATTATGATTCTGTTGGTTGTATATACACATATACTGTACATACACACACATACATAATATACAGTATTATAGTGTGGGAGGGTCAGATTGTAATAATGAACAGAGGCAAAAGAAGTTGAGAGAGAGAGAGAGAGAGAGAGAGAGAGAGATAGGGGGGGGGGTTAATTCCCGAGCTAGACCTCATCAGATCATATAGCCCTGCTAGGGTTACAGGAGAGCGCTACCCCTCCCAGCACGGCAGTCACCTGGCGGGGCGCGAACTCGCAACCTCACGATTGCGAGCCCGACACCTTACCACGGAGCTACCGTGCTCCCCAGAGAGAGAGAGAGAGAGAGAGAGAGAGAGAGAGAGAGAGAGAGATGTAGTAGGTGTATACTTTCACATTAATACAATACATAGTAATCTGCAGAGGTACATAGGTACGATGATATCAAACTGGCAGACACATTGGAATCAAAATAAGTATCAGTGTAATAATAAATTTAATTGAAAATATACTATTAACAAGGACGTGATCTTTCTTGAGGCTGTGCATAATATGGCATCATATGGGTATAAATTTGTTGTGCATGTCTGTGCACATAATACATTTTACGGCAGTAATTACAACACAGTACAAGGTAAAAACAGACATATACAGAGATTTAGTAATAGCTGACTTGCATTGGCATATCATATAGGCTATAAAATATATATATTGTTACGTCCCAGTCCCCACACTGCCACAGGCTCCAACAGCAGTAGTACAGTACAGGAAGGACGTTGCCCAGTGAGTTGTTCTTCTTATGGTCAGCCTTTAAGTGTGCAGTACACAAGATCAGCTGAGGCGAAAACGAACACTGGCTCCCTTAAGTTCACTGTCTTTATTTTCCAAGTAAATCCACTTAATTCTTTTTAGTTTCACTGTTCTCACAAGCACTGGAGCTATACACACTTTACTAACTGTTATTACACTTAATGATCAACACTTCACTGTTTTCTCAACTTCCAATGATATACAAACTTCAATACCCCGTCACTGTTTGCCACTGTTTTCACAAGTACCAAAAATATACAACCTTCACTGACACTGACACTGCACCAGAACTGACTGCACTTCACTCAAACTGACTTGACACCCGACTAAACTCCAAACTGACTGACTAACTAAGCTCTTCCCCATCCTTATATAAGCTTGCATTACTCTCGAAACTTCTACTTCTCCAACATTCTAGGACATACTGTCTTGCATCAGCCCCTAGCAACAACAGTTACCATCTACGAGACATTAAAACATTCTAGATTTGTCTTCCATTACATAACACTCTAAATCATTAACCATACGAACTTAAATTACATAATTTAACAAGCAATTACTTAAATAAAACATTATAAAGAAAAAAAGCACAAAAATAAATGAATGTTTAACTTACGAAATAACTATGCTCACAAACACCAGGCAAACTGGCAACTCTGACAACTCATACCGAACTTACGGTACCAGAAACGTCTCGAAGGTACGAGACTACCTACCTGGCAAATCCCCCTTCATTACACTACCCCCTCCCTAGTTCTTTGTCGTCCCGACAAAACTACACAGTATACACAAACATAAACATAAACCCTAATTCTAATGAAACATCTAACTATACACAAAATAATCTTTCAACTTATCAGGTCTTCTTCTATGCCGCTTCCAACGATGTCCTTTTTCCTCCACATAGTCCACTCCTCCAGGAAGGTCTTGGTCCTCTTCTTGACACAGCACACATCACAGGTCTGACACCACTCTTCAACATCCTGACGCATGCCAATCCAATAGAACTTGTGTCGCAGCCGGCTTTCCAGGTGCCCACTAGTGATCTGGTTATGGGACTTATCCAAGATCTCAGACCTCATCTTCTTCGGAACTACCAGTTGCCAACACTCGCTGAGGCCATTGGGCGTCTCCCACTGATGCTCCAGTATTCCATTGCAACGAACAAGGTCCCACTGACTCCAGCAGCTTCCGGTCGCAGGACCCAACGTGGAAACTCCTCCCCATGATGGTCCCACTGCACTCCGCTGCAGCCACTCCAGCACCGGTTGCAAATCTGCACCCTCCATCTGCATCCTCCCCAGGACTTCTTCATCCGATGCCGGCCCTGTCACTACAGTACAGCTGCATTTCTTCCTATGATTCCCATTCCTAGTATGCTGCATGTCATCTGTCCTGTCTTCTCGCACACTATTCATCAAGGTACTCTTGCATTTCTTCAGTGGTGGGTCTTCTGCAGCCTTCCTCTTATCCCAACCATTCTCATCCCCAAGTAACTCAAACTGTGCACGGTAAGCATCCCAAGATACACTACCATCACTTTCTTGAGGTTTCTTCTTAACTGGATCCCCATTATAGCCATGCACTTCACTGGTTTGGGGCCTAATAACTGAGGCATCATAATTAAGTCCAGGACTTACAACTTCTGCATTCTGATTATTCAGCCCTGTAATGCCATCTTCAGATGCCCAGGATCCGTCAAGATTCACCGTACACTGTCCATTCCCTTCATACGCTCCCTGTACACTAACCTGAGGCTCAGCAGTGCAATATTTCTCTACAGCCTCAATTTCTCACCGATTATCTTCACATGGTCAACTACATGCTTCAAATGGTTATCTACATGTTGTCTGCACTTCATCACTATTCCCTCACTAATCTTCAACTGGTTGTCTACATTCTGTCTGCACTCCATCACTATTTCTTCATTAACCCGCCGCATCCCGGAGACGTGAATTCACGTCCTCACATGATGTGCACTCATATCCCGGAGACGTGAATTAACGCGACAACATTGCAAGGTCCCTAATTTGCACAATTTTCAATTTTCGCGAGTGATTTCGCAAGTGATTTTTGGCACATATACACGGGACACCTTCCTCTATTCCTCTACAAGATGCCAAGCAGGGACAATGCCTTACACCGCATAACCTCTCCCCCCCCCCTCTGCACGCCATTGTCTCGGCAATTCACCTGTTACCAGTGACCTGGTCAATAAAGACATTCAGGGCCAGAGTGATTCCCCAATCGATGACAATGTGGAGGACAAAGTTTACATAGCATTAGAGGAAGAAACAGTCAGAAATGATGATCAGGTAATGTGGGAAGAAAAGGTCATGAATGGTGATGAGTTAGTGAGTGAAACAATGCTTATAATGCCTATATTACCGTTTGAAAACCAATATACTCTTGTACTACATATAAATTCGTACCAAGTAAATAAATAAATACTGTTTATGAGTGGATAAAATAGTTACCCTCCCATGGAACTCGTTTTCTTTGGTGCCACCCTGTTAGAAAACCCAGTCAGGTAAGGAGGTACTCGTACCTAGATCGAGTATTTTAAACCTCAGGTGAGCGATTTCTCTATGAATTTTCGATATTTCTCACCAGAAGCGGATGTTTGAGTAAAAAAAAAAAAAAAGTCCAAAAATGTCGGGACTGGGGCGTACCACTGCCCAGAAAACGTCGGGATGGGGCGGGTTAACTGTCTTCAATTGTTCATCTACATGCTGTTTACACTCTGTCACATTATTGCTTACCTCATACTTCTGCTGCTCTAGCTTGGCATCTACTTCCCCCTTAAGCTGTTGCTGTTCTTCCTTGTTTTCCCCAATGAATGCATCTGGCTGTCCTTGCATGGCTAGTTGTAATTCCCCCTGTTGCTCCTCTGATGCCTCTTGAAGTTGCTCATATCGTTCTTTTTGTTCTTCACGTTGTGTCTCTAATAGTTCTTTGAGTTCTTTCTCTGCTTCATTCAGTGCTTGTAGTTGTTCTTCAATTTTGTTCCTGCACTCCTTCCCCTCCCCACCCATGGTCTGCAACAGTTTTCCTTGTTGTCGAATTTGTACTTGTATTAGCTCCAAAATTGCCGCCCAAGGCACCTCGTCCTCCTGCCCAGCTGGAGATCTTGTTTTCACACCTTCTTCTTCCATGTCGAAGGTTAGACTCACTGCAGCCCTGAAATAATTCCACTCCCGACACCAGTGTTATGTCCCAGTCCCCACACTGCCACAGGCTCCAACAGCAGTAGTACAGTACAGGAAGGACGTTGCCCAGTGAGTTGTTCTTCTTATGGTCAGCCTTTAGGTGTGCAGTACACAAGATCAGCTGAGGCAAAAATAAACACTGGCTCCTTTAAGTTCACTGTCTTCATTTTCCAAGTAATTCCACTTAATTCTTTTCAGTTTAGCTGTTCTCACAAGCACTGGAGCTATATACACTTTACTAACTGTTATTACACTTAATGCTCAACACTTCACTCTTTTCTCAACTTCCAGTGATATACAAACTTCAATACCCCGTCACTGTTTGCCACTGTTTTCACAAGTACCAAAAAATATACAACCTTCACTGACACTGACACTGCACCAGAACTGACTGCACTTCACTCAAACTGACTTGACACCCGACTAAACTCCAAACTGACTGACTAACTAAGCTCTTTCCCATCCTTATATAAGCTTGCATTACTCTCAAAACTTCTACTTCTCCAACATTCTAGGACATACTGTCTTGCATCAGCCCCTAGCAACAACAGTTACCATCTACGAGACATTAAAACATTCTAGATTTGTCTTCCATTACATAACACTCTAAATCATTAACCATACGAACTTAAATTACATAATTTAACAAGCAATTACTTAAATAAAACATTATAAAGAAAAAAAAGCACAAAAATAAATGAATGTTTAACTTACGAAATAACTATGCTCACAAACACCAGGCAAACTGGCAACTCTGACAACTCATACCGAACTTACGGTACCAGAAACGTCTCGAAGGTACGAGACTACCTAACTGGCAAATCCCCCTTCATTACACTACCCCCTCCCTAGTTTTTTGTCGTCCCGACAAAACTACACAGTATACACAAACATAAAGATAAACCCTAATTCTAATGAAACATCTAACTATACACAAAATAATCTTTCAACTTAACAGGTCTTCTTCTATGCCGCTTCCAACGATGTCCTTGTTCCTCCACATAGTCCACTCCTCCAGGAAGGTCTTGGTCCTCTTCTTGACACAGCACACATCACAGGTCTGACACCACTCTTCAACATCCTGATGCATACCAATCTAATAGAACTTGTGTCGCAGCCGGCTTCTCAGGTGCACACTAGTGATCTGGTTATGGGACTTATCCAAGATCTCAGACCTCATCTTCTTCGGAACTACCAGTTGCCAACACTCGCTGAGGCCATTGGGCGTCTCCCACTGATGCTCCAGTAGTCAATTGCAACAAACAAGGTCTCACTGACTCCAGCAGCTTCCGGTCGCAGGACCCAACGTGGAAACTCCTCCCCATGATGGTCCCACTGCACTCCGCTGCAGCCACTCCAGCACCGGTTGCAAATCTGCACCCTCCATCTGCATCCTCCCCAGGTCTTCTTCATCCGACGCCAGCCCTGTCACTACAGTACAGCTGCATTTCTTCCTATGATTCCCATTCCTAGTATGCTGCATGTCATCTGTCCTGTCTTCTCTCACACTATTCATCAAGGTACTCTTGCATTTCTTCAGTGGTGGGTCTTCTGCAGCCTTCCTCTTATCATCCCAACCATTCTCATCCCCAAGTAACTCAAACTGTGCACGGTAAGCATCCCAAGATACACTACCATCACTTTCTTGAGGTTTCTTCTTAACTGGATCCCCATTATAGCCATGCACTTCACTGGTTTGGGGCCTAATAACTGAGGCATCATAATTAAGTCCAGGACTTACAACTTCTGCATTCTGATTATTCAGCCCTGTAATGCCATCTTCAGATGCCCGAGATCCGTCAAGACTCACCGTACACTGTCCATTCCCTTCATACGCTCTCTGTACACTAAGCTGAGGCTCAGCAGTGCAATATTTCTCTACAGCCTCAATTTCACACCGATTATCTTCACATGGTCAACTACATGCTTCAAATGGTTATCTACATGTTGTCTGCACTTCACTATTCCCTCACTAATCTTCAACTGGTCGTCTACATGCTGTCTGCACTCCGTCACTATTTCTTCATTAACCCACCGCGTCCCGGAGACGTGAATTCACGTCCTCACATGATGTGCACTCATATCCCGGAGACGTGAATTAATGCGGCAACATTGCAAGGTCCTTAATTTGCACAATTTTCAATTTTTGCGAGTGATTTCGCGAGTGATTTTTGGCACATATACACGGAACACCTTCCTCTATTCCTCTACAAGATGCCAAGTAGGGACAATGCCTTACACCGCATAACCTCTCCCCCCCCCCTGCACGCCATTGTCTCGGCAATTCACCTGTTACCAGTGACCTGGCCAATAAAGACATTCAGGGCCAGAGTGATTCCCCAATCGATGACAATGTGGAGGACAAAGTTTATAGCATTAGAGGAAGAAACAGTCAGAAATGATGATCAGGTAATGTAGGAAGAAAAGGTCATGAATGGTGATGAGTTAGTGAGTGAAACAATGCTTATAATGCCTATATTACCGTTTGAAAACCAATATACTCTTGTACTACACATAAATTCGTACCAAGTAAATAAATAAATACTGTTTATGAGTGGATAAAATAGTTACCCTCCCATAGAACTCGTTTTCTTTGGTGCCAGCCTGTTAGAAAACCCAGTCAGGTAAGGAGGTACTCGTACCTAGATCGAGTATTTTAAACCTCAGGTGAGCGATTTCTCTATGAATTTTCGATGTTTCTCACCAGAAGCGGATGTTTAAGTAAAAAAAAAAAAAAGGTCCAAAAATGTCGGGACTGGGGCGTACCACTGCCCAGAAAACGTCGGGATGGGGCTGGTTAACTGTCTTCAATTGTTCATCTACATGCTGTTAACACTCTGTCACATTATTGCTTACCTCATACTTCTGCTGCTCTAGCTTGGCATCTACTTCCTCCTTAAGCTGTTGCTGTTCTTCCTTGTTTTCCCTAATGAATGCATCTGGCTGTCCTTGCATGGCTAGTTATAATATCCCCTGTTGCTCCTCTGATGCCTCTTGAAGTTGCTCATATCGTTCTTTTTGTTCTTCACGTTGTGTCTCTAATAGTTCTTTGAGTTCTTTCTCTGCTTCATTCAGTGCTTGTAGTTGTTCTTCAATTTTGTTCCTGCACTCCTTCCCCTCCCCACCCATGGTCTGCAACAGTTTTCCTTGTTGTCGAATTTGTACTTGTATTAGCTCCAAAATTGCCGCCCAAGGCACCTCGTCCTCTTGACCAGCTGGAGATCTTGTTTTCACACCTTCCTCTTCCATGTCGAAGGTTAGACTCACTGGCAGCCCTGAAATAATCCCACTCCTGACACCAGTGTTACGTCCCAGTCCCCACACTGCCAAAGGCTCCAACAGCAGTAGTACAGTACAGGAAGGACGTTGCCCAGTGAGTTGTTCTTCTTATGGTCAGCCTTTAGGTGTGCAGTACACAAGATCAGCTGAGGCGAAAATAAACACTGGCTCCTTTAAGTTTATTGTCTTTATTTTCCAAGTAATTCCACTTAATTCTTTTCAGTTTAACTGTTCTCACAAGCACTGGAGCTATATACACTTTACTAACTGTTATTACACTTAATGCTCAACACTTCACTCTTTTCTCAACTTCCAATGATATTCTTCAATACCCCGTCACTGTTTGCCACTGTTTTCATAAGTACCAAAAATATATAACCTTCACTGACATTGACACTGCTCCAGAACTGACTTCACTTCACTCAAACTGACTTGACACCCGACTAAACTCCAAACTGACTGACTAACTAAGCTCTTTCCCATCCTTATATAAGCTTGCATTACTCTCGAAACTTCTACTTCTCCAACATTCTAGGACATGCTGTCTTGCATCAGCTCTTAGCAACAACAGTTACCAACTACAAGGCATCAAAACATTCTAGAGTTTTCTTCCATTACATAACACTCTAAATCAATAACCATACGAACTTAAATTACCGGTACATAATTCAACAAGCAATTACTTAAATAAAACATTATAAAAAAAAGAGCACAAAAATAAATGAATGTTTAACTTACGAAATAATTATGCTCACAAACACCAGGCAAACTGGCAACTTTGACGACTCGTACCGAACTTACGGTACCAGAAACGTCGCGAAGGTACGAGACTACCTAACTGGCAAATCCCCCTTCATAACAATATATATATATATATATATATATATATATATATATATATATATATATATATATATATATATATATATAGAGAGAGAGAGAGAGAGAGAGAGAGAGAGAGAGAGAGAGAGAGCAATGACAGATTGTTGCAGGTATCAGTATGGAGAAGCTGAAACTTTAATAACATGCTGTTAGATATGTTGACATGGATAGGACTGTGGCAGCCATCTGTAGACACATTTTTAGCTGAAAATAATAAATATACCAATACTAGTCAACTTATTCACATAAGCATATCTTTTAAAAACTAAACTTTGGTTAATATTGATATCTGAATAAGAAATGAAGTAGGCTAACCCTGTGAGAAAGACAGGTATATAAACAGAGGTGATAGGGAGACAGACAGACATGAATTGTGTTACACTGCACAAGCAAAACCCGGGAATTAATTGATCACCTTTTTAAGGGTAGAGGGCTGAAGAAAGTGTACTAATAAATCATCTTTGTTATTTGAGGAACATAAATCTCTATATGGTTTAACATTTGGACACTCAACAATGTAATGTTCTAGGTTGTGCTTTCCGTTCTCTCCACATACTCTACAGTTTCTTATATTATTACTTGACTGACTTATTTCTCAGAGTTATCTATACTGCATTCTGATTCTGCTATAGGTTGTTTGCTGCTTTCTGGTAGTTAGTCCTACATTAACATAATCAGGTGCCTCGTGCTTTGATACTGACACATAAATTCTGAACTTTTCGTGTGTACTGCTTATCAACTCCAGGTGCTGGCTGTACTGTTGCATGACACTGGAGTCTATTCTAGCTTGGATCCCAGTTACAGGTAGAGTTTATAGTCCACACTACCCTTTAGTGGCTCTTCTCTCGCTAGAGCGTCTGACGTTCATTCCTCTGATACCACAATGAGAAGGTGCCCATATGAAATCAACTGATTTACCATTTTTGTTTATCTTTATATCTGTGCCCGTATTCTACCAACCATTAGTTGGTGCTCAGATGATTTTGCGTGCAGAGCCTGTAGGGCGCCGAGACTGTCAGACGCTTTAATAACATCTTCATTTTTATTTCTTGACGTTGCTAATGCACAAGCTATGGCGAGTAGCTAACACTGGGTGACTGAGCTCCCATCACTGAGGCTCATCGATATTGCGCCAGCCTCTTCTTGCTTCTCTCCATACCATACGATCCCTGAGCCCGCTCTTCCATCTTCCAAGAGGGACCCGTCAGTGTAGTAGATCGTGGAACCCTCTGGGAGGCTACTGAGTCTGTGCAGGAAATCCAGTCTGAGGACGGGCAGGCCTATAGCTTTCTTGTGGGTAAGATTCGTTATGGAGAAGCTTAACTCAAGGATTTGCCATGGTGGGAGGGGTGTTACACTGTACCGCCGGTTATCAATATAGTCATGGACATTAGATTCACCAAACAGTGTCTTAATTGCCCTAATCTACATATTATTTGAGTGTAATCTGCTTGAGTGAAATAGTGCATTATAAAATGTATCATCACCCTTTGTGTTAAGTGAGTTGGTGATTTGTGTGGTGGCTATACTGACTACTCTATGTTCGATCGTTGTGAATCCCGCCTCTTACCTGATTGATTCTCGTCTAACTGACATGAGGGAACCCAATATGGCTCTTATGGCTTTGTTCAGGATGACACCAAGTCGTCTGACGCTGGTGTTAGTGAGTGGGAGGAGAGAACTGGCACTGTTGTCTATGACTGATCTTACCATGGTGACGTACAGTTATCTTACAAGTGGTACTGTGGACCCAACACTGCCTCTTGCAATCTTTTTAAGGAGTGCTAATCTTGGCCTTATTTTCTGCGATATCCTACTAATTTCATCACTGTGTTGGTTGGTCTTACCTAATACTATACCCATGTACTGATAGGTTCTAATTTCCTCAAGAATATTTACCTGTATTTTAACCTTTCCCATGTTCTTTCTCCTCTTGTGTAGTACTTTGGTCTTCTCTAGTGTTATTATCAGTCCCATACTATTACATGTTTTAGAGAACTCCTTAAGAGCTCTTGTGATCAGGGTATGGGTGTTGGACTGTATGATTATGTCATCAGCGTATATAGCGACAGGAACTACTTTGATGTTTATCTTCCCGACTGTATTCATAATGATGTTAAAGAGGGTTGGTGAGAGGACTTCTCCCTGTAGTGTACCTAGCTGCATTTTTCCCATCTTGAGTACGCACCTTCAAAGTATACACAGCTGTGTCTGTCAGTTAAGTAGTCCTGTACAATTCGTAAAAGTGTCCCATGTGTCATGTATGCTAGCTCAGTGAGTATTATATCTGGATTAGCTCTATCAAAGGCCCCTTTAAGATCTACAAAAAACGTGTACTTTTGTGTGATACCCGCTGCAACCCTGTGTATACACTGGTGTGTTCCTCTCCCAGGCAAAAAACCGTTGAAAAACTTAGCTAGTTTGGGTTTCAAGACGTACAGGAGTCTGTTGAGGACAATCCTCTCGAAAAATTTGCAGAGGCAATATGTTAGGGATATTGGTCTATACTCTCCCGGCTTTTCAGGTTTCGGTGCGGGGATAATTACGGCCTTCTTCCATGCTTTGGGGATGGGTCCACCCATCCATATCATGTTGTACAGACGAAGTATAGGATTGTCCTTGATCGTAGCCAGAAACTTAATGACAGCATAGGTGATTCCATCCATCCCAGGAGCTGTTGATCCTTTCGTCTTGAGACACCTTCTAAATTCCTCCTCAGTGATAGGCTTGTCATCCATTTCATATGCCTTACATTAAGCGTCACGTAGCTTGTTTATCTTCTTAACTCTTCTCCTAATTGAATGTCTTACCTTAAGTGGCAGGTTGTCATTACTGGATACAGAGGACCAGTGTTTTATGAGTTCCTCTGCTTTTGCTGTCGGGTTATTGTGTCATTGCTTACTTTTTTTCTTCCCTTGAATAATATCGATCTTCCTCGCTGTTTCTTGCTATGGTGTTTGATGGTTGATGGTCTGCAGGAAATTGGTCCAGTATTTTTCTTTTGCCTTCAGCCTGATTTGTTGTACCTGTTTTTCCATTCTTTTAAAAATCGTCAGGTTTTCAGGGCTTGGATTATTTTCCCATTTTTTCTTTACTTGCTTAAATTGTTTGTTGATCCTTTTACTGCCTCATCACTGTTGTAGCATCTCTTGATCGCATTTGTCTGACTTCTAGATCCTTTCTTACTGGTGGTAATCGCTGACTCAAGGTTGTTTACTAGATCTTCATTGAACTCGTCTGTTGATAGAGGTGTGTAATTCTCATACCAATGTTCCACCTTATTCCTTATGATGTCCTTCTGCTTGGCAGGAATGGTGATATATTTCCTAGGTCTGAATTCTCCTAAAAGTTGCAGTGATTTCTATTTCGGCACATAGACCAAAATAGTCGGAGGTAAGGCTGTCCACAATTTCACTGCTGTAATTCAGTCCTGGGTCATTGATGGTGCAGATATAATCCAGCCTGTTTCCCTGCATGTGTGTTGCTTCTGGTTGGCTGAGTAGCTTGATTACTGTACGTGTGCTTGTGAGGTGTGAGTATAGAGTGACTTCTTTTTGGTTAGCTTGTCTAGTTGCAATACTGCCTAATCTTGGATGCACTGCACTCAGATCTCCAGCAATTATCGTAAGTACATCTCTTGTCTGTAGGTAAACCTGGTCTAGATTCAGCTTGCCATATTCAGTATACGCATTGACAGCCTGAAAGAGTTCTCTCCCTTTTTCATCAGTGATGCCAACATTGAGTGTCTGACAATCATCACCAAGAAAGAGTGTGGGGTTCAGCCTGGTAGGGATGGTGTTCTTGATATAGGTAATGAGGCCCCGATATCTAGTGTAGGTGTTGCCATCGCATCGTCTCTCAAAGCTGTCAACAGTGAAGTGGTGATAGCCAGACAGGTCCAACTTGTCGTTCTTACCATGTTTAGTTTCGTGGAGGCAGACAATATCAATGCTGTTTTCTAGTACAAACTGTTGTAGTTCGATGTATCTGTGCCTCAGGCCGTTGATGTTCCATGTCAGTATTTTGAGTGGGGCGTTATTGGTCATGGTCATCCCTTGTCTGGTCAGTGTTATATGTCGCATAAGTAAGGTCCTTCAGCTTGTCAATTGCTTCTACTACTTTGGTGATCGTTATGACCTACTCTGAGTCGAGTTGCTGTGATGATTGCTTTAGCATACTTCTCACATCTTTTGATAAGTCTCTTGGCCAGGGGAGCCTCTTGTTGACAACATTAATGGCTTTCTGGCATTGCTCTGTTGTGTATTCTCTGCCATGGAGGGTGAAGGATGGTGATGCTTCGTCTTGCTTATAATTCTTATCACTTTCGTTAACAATGTTCTTCTTTATTTGGGGATGTTTCATCTTCATTTTCATTCTCATCACTCTGTCGTGAGTGTTGTTCCTTCCCTAGGTGTGCGATGTCCTCTCCATGTCTGCAATTTTCTTTAAGTCATTCATCTCTGTGAGGTTCTCTTCAATTCGCTTGATTGCGCCACATATGCTGTCAGTTCTACTGTTGATAGTAGAATCTGCTGCATTAGCTCGCACTGCCCATGTGGGGGCCAGATTTTGCGAGTCGTGGTTCTGGTTATGGAGTGCAGCGTGGGGAGTTGTGGTGGTTGGGGGTTCAGGGTAAGTTATGGTGGGCAGGGAT
Source organism: Coenobita brevimanus (assembly GCF_032717465.1). Lineage (NCBI taxonomy): Eukaryota > Metazoa > Arthropoda > Malacostraca > Decapoda > Coenobitidae > Coenobita > Coenobita brevimanus. The sequence continues at coordinate 40,998,217 of NC_136997.1, read as the reverse complement.
GGTGCTGCTGATTGTGGTGTGAATTCATGTGAGGGATGGCCGCGTCTTGTGTTGGGAATTTGAACTACACTGAAGGTCTGTGCAGGCTTTCCACCTGTAGATATGCGCACACAGTTTACAGGAATTGCATTATGATCTGCACAGTTTGAAAACATAGGGGTAACTTTTTCGCCTTTCCTTATTTTATCAATACATACTGATGATGGGTGGTTCTCTGCACAATACCTACATTTAGGTGTACCCGTGCATTGGCTGGTTTCATGACTCCAGCTACAGCAAACTCTACAGAGGGTAGGTCTAGGGATGTATTCCTCTACAGCAAGGTCGTGACCTATGACTGATAGTGTAACTGATGATGATATACCTTCTGTGCACCAGGCGGTGACCTCTTTGTGGTATTTATTTGTTCCAAGTGGCTCCTCTAAGGTATGAATGTTCCTGGTTTTGTAATCTTCTCTCTAGGTGTGGGTTTAAATAGAATTATTCCATCAAAACCTTCCGTTGTAAGTTTATGTTTCGCGCTTGCCTCTTTGCCAATTACCATTGGGCTAGTTTTCCCAAAGAGAGCTTTGACTTTAAGTCCTGCATGATAAGCTTTTGTAATCCATTCTGTTTTTTCCTCCTTACTGAGGTTGCAGTCCCTTGGAAAGTGTAGTACTGTACCTTTCTCTGTGGAGTTTTGTCCGGAAACTTGCTGGGCTTGTAAGAGTTTTTGTCGTTTTTCCTGTTTCTTCTTGCGCCTTGATTGTACTAAAGTGAAGCTGTCAGCTTCGGGGCCCGATCCATTCTCAATTACATCTAAGTTAGTTTCCCTTAGTTCTCCTGATTCACAGTTTGGGTTTTCCATACCACCGTTGCTGTCATTATCATATTCACTCTGCTGAGCTAAAGTTGTTGGGGACCGAGGGTGATTTCCGTCCTGCATCGCCATAGTGGGGTAAGAGTGATAGGGAGAGAGGTCAGGTGGTGACCTCTGACCTCTATGGCCTGCTGATTTTGTGATGTTGCAGAAGGGCTGCTTCAGCAGGCATGCTGGTAGAATGGAGGTGAGGGAGGAAGGCAGGGGAGGGGTGGGGGAGGAGTCTAACCGTCACGCTTTAACCGTCATGCTACTGATAGGTCCAGTTACGGGATTTCGCAATCCACTCACAATTTCTTTTCTTCTTCCTTAACCCTGGAACACGGTCGTGGGGTGTGAGATTCCGACACCACTTTCATCAAGTTACAAGAGCGTGGTGATAGGGAGCAGTCCCGTGAGTCTCTCAGTTGCTTCATGTCTCAGTGTGGGCTAGCAGGGGAAGGTAGTGTCGCGGTGCTTCCTCGCACGTGGTGCGATGTGGGGGGGGGGGTTGGTAAATTGTACCCAAGAAGAATAACCAAAGAATGAATAAATAACGTAATTTACAATGGTAAATAACAGTAAAACCTATTTTTAGAGCAAATACTTATATTATCTTCTATTTCAGTCAAAATTATCGTTCATTAACAATAAAAAAAAAGAAAAAAAAAATATTTTTTTTTTCCTCAAACTTCTTCATTGGCCTCTCAAAACATTGTTCTTACATTTTGATCTCATATTGTTTTCATATAGAGCAAAAAAAAAAAAAAAAAAAATGTTTTTTCCCTAACAGGAAGTTTTTTTTTTTTTTTTCACTCAAAAAATTAGCCCTTTTTTTGCCTCTCTCCCATACATGCTGTGATGTTGCCAGGAGGCTGTGCTGCTCAGAGCTGATGTTCCCACGACCAGGGTGTTTGTGTTTCGTCGGGCAAGACTTCAGTACCAGTATTTTTTTTTTTTTTAATGAATTTTTAGGTGTAGGCATCTACAAATTTTAAGGATTTTTAGCATTTTTATTTAGTAGCCCCTAAGGAACCTAATATACCTCATTATTAAGTACAATATAACGGATTTTGGAAGTACAGATGTTATATTTTCTTGTAATGTTTACAAATTTATTAAATTTTGATTACAACTATTTTTTTTTTTCAAAAAGGGGTATAATATACCCCAGAACCGTGTTAGTAGTAAAAATGCCCACGACCGTGTTTAAGGGTTAAGTGCCGCTGTTGATGTTTGATGCCTTTTAATGTTTCTAGGTGACTTCACACACGCTGTGGTATAGTTGGATAATTGACAGTTCGAGGTATCTTGTATATGAAGTGTTTTTGCGGAGCTCAAGTACGCATGTCCTACGCCGACGGTTGGTGGGTGTGGTCTTATGGCTGTGTTCAGCAGGACGATTAGGGAAATGCGTGCAATATATTCCCCTATCTAGCTGTTCCTGTAAGTACCGATCGTAAGTACGATTGACTCCTATGACTGACTCTCCGTGGCAAGAGTATCCGGAATTAGTAATATATATATCTATATATATATATATATATATATATATATAAATATAATATGTGTGTGTGTGTGTGTGTGTGTGTGTGTGTGTGTGTGTACGAGAGAAAATGTTACCATGAGCGGTGTAACTAGCTTGTCTGTAGCAACACAGTACATAAATCCTCACGTGCTCGTCTTGCTTGTCCTTCAGCGACAACGTTACCCGGAGTATTGGTAAATAAAGAACATAATTATCTCTCATTTGGGGCTTCTTTCTTAAGTCACTGATTTTTAGTATGCATACTGTTTTGTATTAATCTTCCACAGTTAGTTCACCTTAACCCGTCACGTCCCGAGGTTTTCCGCACCTCCGACATCCCCCAGTCCCGAGGTATTTTCGATTTTTTTTTTTTTGGCTAAAACCTTCGCTTTTGGTGAGAAACATCGAAAATTCATAGAGAAATCGCTCACCTGAGGTTTAAAGTGCCCAATCCAGGTAGGAGTTCCTCCTTACCTGAGTGGGTTTTCTAACATGCTGGCACCAAAGAAAACGAGTTCTATGGGAGGGTAACTATTTTATCCACTCATAAACGGTATTTATTTATTTACTTGGTACGAATGTATATGTAGTATGACAGTATATTGGTTTTCAAGCAGTAATAAAGGCATTATATGCATTGTTTCACTCACTAACTAATCACCATACCTGACCTATTTTTGCCACACTACCTGATCATTATTTCTGGCTGTTTCTTCTTCTAATGCTATGTAAACATTGTCCTCCACATTGTCATCGATTGGGGAATCACTCTGGCCCTGAATAACTTTACTAGCCAGGTCACTGGTAACAGGTCCTATGCCAAGACAATGGCATGAGGGGGGGAGGGGGGAGGTTATGCAGTGTAAGGCATTGTCCCTGCTTGGTATCTTGTACAGGAATAGAGGAAGGTGTCCTGTATATACATACGAAAAATCACGTGCGAAAATTGAAAATTGTGCAAATTAGGTACCTTGCAATTGCACGACGTACTGGTACGTCGCCGGGACTGGCAAATGCAAATCATGGTGACGTACCCATACGTCGTCGGGACGGGGCGGGTTAACTTACTAGAGATTTTCTTTCTTTTTGCAGCCATTTCACGTAGCTCAGTGGCAGAAAAAAAAAACAAAAACAAAAACGGCTCTACATACTTTACAATGCCCTTCTTTGTGACTCACCATATATATATATATATATATATATATATATATATATATATATATATATATATTATGCTACAGTTCGGCATTCAAGATGGAGAGTGCCACATATACGGACACAGTTCACTTACTATAACTTAGTTCGTTGTTTTGCCGCTTATTTCTGTGTAGCTCAATGGCAAAACAAGAATATACTGCGGTTCAACATCCTTTCTACACTACTTCTTCGCGACTAGTACCACATTTTGATGCTAATCTCTTTTACAGTTTAGCGTCCGAGATGGAGAGATGGCAATTTTACGCCAAGTTAAAGGCAACAGAGTACAGCTGAAGTGAAATGAGTACAGCCATCGAAATCATGATTCTGATGGAAACTACCCTCTGTCAACAGTAATTTTGTCTCCATGTACTTGTTGATGTGTTTCCCATTTTGTATTTTAGTGTTTTTAAAGTTCATTCTTGCTTGCCCTTTAGGGACAATTTTTCCAGATAACTGAGGCTTGTACTGGTTAATACAAATTATAAAAACAAAATACAACCAAGAAATGAATAAATAATAGACTTCAGGCGTTACTTATTCGTTACTGTTACCGAAACCTTTTGGACTTTTGAAGCAAAATTGTACTGTATATGAACCGCAAGGACCAATCCAGGATTGTACGAGAGGGGGACAAGATTTTTTTTCGCTTTACCCACTGAATATCATAAGACATTCAAACATTCCAGTTAGTTTGTTTGGCCGGACAGAACTGGACTACTCTGACCACTTGAATATAAGTCGTGCCTGCGTGAAATTCAGTAATCCTTAGCTGAGACGTAAGAATGAGTCTCCTTCATTTCTAGTCAAATCAACCCTTTAATCAAACTACACATGGCCATCAACGAGGCCAAAAGGGTCAAAATGCACATTATTTTAACCTACAGAGCTATCAATTCAAAGATTCATCAGCCGGTCTGATTCATAAAGGTACATAGTGTAAAAACCCGCTTACTTATTTCTGTAACTGCATGTATATTTCAGGTCTCAACATAATTAACTGGTCTGGAAATGGATGGAATGATGTGGTAGCATTGACATAATTAGAAGGTTAACTGTCTGATCATAGAAACATCCCACAACTATCTCCTCTTCTTTTCTATCCCTTGAATGGAGCATGCAGACTACAGAAAATGGACAAATTAAGCGCGTTAGAGACGAATCCGGGACCACATCACTTAAAACAACATAGTGTTATTCCTTTATGTCTAGAGGTATTCTCTCTCTCTCTCTCTCTCTCTCTCTCTCTCTCTCTCTCTCTCTCTCTCTCTCCTGCTACCACTAGATGATTTTAATAACCTCAAGAAAGGTCACTCGTACTGAAGGGATTTGAAGGCTATACCTTACCTCCCCACTTCGAAAGTATCCCGAGCTGAAAACGATCGTACAGAGTATGAATTAATAAAAGCATCATAGTGAAAAGCATGAGGTGCTATCATCAGGTACCGTAAGAGATTATTCCTAAAGCACCAAAAACCTTCATTTCAGTGACGGTCAGTGTTAAACTCCTGAGTACCATTTTTACCAAGACAACCAAGGCTGTGACTGAACTCCAGAACATGGCAATCCAAAATTCTTACCCAAACATCGAAGCTAATGATTCAACTGCAAAACATGACAGTCCAAAATTTTATATGGAGTCAACTGAGCCTTAATTCAACTCCATGCCTCGAAAACATGACAGCCCAATATTGAGCAGTCATACTGCTAAAACTATGATTCCACTCCAAAACTTTGAGATATGACGACCCAAAGTTTTTACCCAGACAACTAAGCCTATGATTCAGCTCTCAAAATTCGAGCAACCAAATCACTAAAGCTATGATTCACTCCAGAGTTTTGAAACACATTTCACCCCGGAAAAAAAATCGATCAGCCAATTTAAACTCAGCTTCGATTCCAAGGGTTTAAAACACGATAGCTCCAAAAATTCAAGTAGCCAAACCACTAAAACTGTGATTCAACTCAAGAAATATGAAACACACTTCACCCGGAAAAATAATCGATCAAACAACTAAAATTATACTTCGACTCCAAAGCTTGGAGACAAGAGATTTCTACAAATTTGAGCAGAAAAAACTATTAAAACTATAATTCTGCTTTAAAACTATGAATTCCTCCCCCTAAAAGAAAAATCAACCACTCAGACAATAATAAAACTGTGACGAGTCGAAAGGTTATATTTCTCCCAAAATTCAAGCAACTGAAGGACCAAAAGTCTGATTAGACTCTGAAATTTCGAAACACACACCTGCCATGAAAAAAAGAGAAGAAACAACCATGCTTCGGCTACAAAGTTTCGAAAAAGAGCTCCATAATCTCAGGCTGCCAAAAGATAAAAATTATGCTTCCACTCCAAAGCTTCAAAACACAACTCCCATGGCTTGAGCAGCCAGACCATTAAAATAATCGTTTACAGAGATCTGAACCATGACAACCCCCCAGAATCAGATAATAATACACCCAGTTACCCATGTCTAACAGTGAGCTATACAAACAAAGATGGGACCTGAAGCGGTGGCGTCTTCGTCGCGGGTCTACCCCCCAGAGGCTGTCGAAGAGAAGAGGAGGATAGCATGGGGGCTAAACCACCGCAACCCCCCCCCCGGCCCCCCACGGGGCTCGAGTACCTGGGAGTGGCTTCGGTCGCCCGGGCAAGTACCACATCTCCCAACACAACACACACAACAACACCGTTTTTTCTACACCGAGAAATGACTCCCCGGCTGTCATTTTTTGACGACTTCTTCTATCCGGGGACATTGAGAGCAATCCAGGATCCACCAACAAATACTTATGTCCAACATGCTCAAAACCTATCACGTCGAGCTGACAGACAAAGGGTTCAGTTCAGTGCAACTCCTGCAAGAACTAGACCCATTACACCTGCACAACACATGCATCCAGAAAACATTACACAAACACCTGGACCTGCTCCTTATGCTCCTTCCCCCCACCCATCAACCCCCCTTCCAATCCTACTCCTACTTCCTTCAAACCTCCACAGCCAAACCCACCGACCCTTCCCACACCATCCGGTCACCCAACTCCTCCCATTCCAACCCATCCTAATTCACCTCAACCCTTACCTCCAACACAACCTCCTCCTACCCCTTCCCCTCCACCCACATCACCTCCCCCCCATGCTGCAGCAGCCGACACACATCGCACACACAACATAAACATCCTTCAGTTAAACATAGATGGCATAAACACCAAAATACATGAACTCACACAATTCATCACACAACAGAACATACAGATTGCCATCTTACAAGAAACAAAATTACACAGAGCACAGAAAACACCGACATTTCATAACTTCACCACCATTCGACAAGACCTGGCCGACGGCGGTGGCGGTGGACTCATCACCCTGGTACACAAATCCATCAACTTTGCAGATACCAGTGCACACACAAAGTCACTTCTTCCCCCACATGACACCACAACAGAAATAGTCAATTAAAATACGCACTGGTAACAAATCACACATAACAATCGCTAACACATACATTCCCCCCCAGTCGTTCCCCACAGTACCACACAATTACTCTCCACAGGTACACCACATCACTAACATACCCAACATCATCCTGGGTGGTGATTTCAACGCCAAGTCGTCGGCCTGGCATGTCAACAACCCTGACACAGACAGAGTGCTGGTACTACAATCCCAGACAGATCATCTTTTCATACTAAACAGTCTAGACCAACATACCCATATCCCACACCAAGCTCTTTTCCTCCCATCATCTCCAGACATCGCCTTCTGCTCCCCAAGCCTCGCTCCCACTACATCATGGAGAGTGGTCAAAACCCTAGGTTCTGATCACCTCCCAATCATCATCACTACCAAAACCAGAATCACCCCAGCTAGCCACAAACACACATACACTAATTATAAGAGAGCCAACTGGGAGGCCTTTGTAACTGAAACAGAACAACATTTTGAAACACTAAACAGTACACTCATCACAAACATCAACACCACTGTGCACACTTTCAATACAATCCTACAAAACGCAGACAAAAGACACATCCCTAGAGGCAACAGAAAGAGACACAACCCCATCTTCACACCAGAAATTCAAGACCTCATCAGACAACGGGACACACTGCGACACTCCCCAACACCCCTTACACAAGACACCATTCAACAAATACAAGAACTCAACACTCAGATAAACAGTAAAATATCAGAACAGCAAACACTAAACTGGAAAAATAACCTCCAAACACTTGACCACAAAACAAACATCAGCAAACTCTACAAAACACTAAACAGCATCACACTTTCCAACAGCAGCACCACACAATCACACGCTGCCATCGCAACAACAGACACCATACCTTCAAACAAACAACAAGCAAACACTCTCATCAATCACTTTTCACAAGTCAGCCATTTATCCCCCCATCCCGAAGACCGACGTATCATCAGACTAAGAGACAGTTCCCCACAAACCCAGACTATGCACCTTTCACTTACAACCAGACGAAAAACATCATTAACAACCTCAAGCACTAATCTGCCTGTGGACCAGACAACATAACCAACATTCACCTTAAACACCTAGGACCACAAGGCATACAAGCACTCACCAACATATCAAACTACAGCTACTCACACAACATAATACCCAACATTTGGAAGCATGGCAATATCATCACTATCCCTAAACCCAACAACGACCCCACGTTACCCTCCTCACACCGCCCCATCACACTCCTCCGCACCCCCTCTAAAGACACTGAACGACTGATACTACAACTAGTCACACCTCACATTCCCTTAGCCCAGTCACAACATGGCTTTAGGCCACTACACTCCACAAACACCCTTCTTACAGACCTTACACAAAGAGTTTTCGATGGCATGAATTCAGCTAGGTCACCACACAGAACACTCCTAGTCACACTAGACATTAGCAAAGCTTTTGATGCCATCCCCCGCCACAACCTCACAAACAAAATACTCAACACAAACATGCACAATAACACAAAAAGATGGCTGGGAAACTACTTAACAGGCAGATGTGCACACGTAACATTCGCCGGTCAATCTTCTAACATCAGAAACTTCAAACGGCGTCCCCCAAGGATCTGGTTTGTCCCCTACACTCTTTAATCTAAACATGCACGACGTACCCACACCCCACACACCACAGATACACGTAGCTTCCTATGCAGATGATATAACACTTACATGTACGCATCAAAACGCAAACACAGCTGCACACATCATTCAACCTTACCTCAACACACTACACGAATGGTTCACCACAAACAGGCTCAAAATAGCCCCAGCCATATCTATAGTGACCCTTCTCACAAACTGGACAGCAGAACACAGTCACATCCCACACCTCATCATAAACAACACTCCCGTACCACACACACACACACACACACACACACACACACACACACACACACACACACAAAATCCTTGGTGTAACATACAATACATCAATGTCATTTAAACAACACATCACAAACATTAAAGATAAAATAACACCAAGACTCAATGCTTTGAGGTCACTTGCCCATACAACATTCGGACACAACAAAGAAACCACCACCACAGTATACAAACAATACATACGTTGAGTGATGAATTATGCAAGCCCTGCCTGGGCTTCTAACCTGACCAAAACACTCTACAACACTCTGCAGACCATACAGAAGAATGCCCTAAAAATAATCACAGGCTGAACAGCTACTACACCCACAGACCACCTACATCAAGAAACCAAAGTACCCAAAGTCAAGGATCACCTAGACATGAGAGGCACCCAGTTTCTTGCTGTAGCCTCCACAAACCCACAACATCCACTACAGTACATGGCAGTACATCCACCCACACCAAGGAACATAAAAACAACACCCAGCACACAATACCATACACAAATACTGTCATCTCTCCCCCCTCGCCCACCTCAGACCAGCTTCCAGAAGCATATCCACACTCAGATCACTCGCCGCTCCATTCAGTCACTTAAAGACAACACACAGCTGCATGCACGGCCTCCTGACATCCACCCTTCTGAATCCTATCTTCCTCATGAGGACAGGGTCCACCTGGCCAGGCTGAGATGTGGGCACCATCCAGCCCTCAAGTACCAGAAGAGGCTGGATGACTCCGTCACTGATGCATGTCCAGGATGTAACACAACACCCCCATACTATTAAGCACATTATAGAAGACTGCATTGCACACAATCACCTACCCCAACAACACAACATACACTCTTTGAGAGCTCTGTGAGAAATCCCGGTCTCGGCCATGGCCTTCCTAAGGGACTCAGGGCTGCTCGGCCAGACTGCCTAGGGAACAACTACTACTACTACTACTACAATCAAAGATACGAATCTATTACTTCAAAGCACAAAATACCACCACACGCGATAAAAAAAAAAAAAAAGTTAATTTAAACTATGCTTCGACTAAAGCTCCGAAATAAAACCTCCAAAAATCAAGCAGGCTAACCTCTGAAACTATGATTTCACTGTAAAGCTTTGGAACAACCCCTTCTCCCCTTCAACAAAAGAAAATAATCGACAGTCGAACAGTTAAAACTATACTTCAGTTCTTCGAAACAATAGCTTCCCCAATTCTAACTGTCAAACCACTAAACCTATTTGACTCCAGAGGTATGAACCATAGCAAAAACCCCCAAATCAGATCATAATGCTATCAGTTAGGAATGTCTCACGTGAGCTATAGCATCAATAACTGGAAATATGCACTGTCATAACTATAAATAAAATTGGAGGCACGTAGGTATCAGGAACTCTCTTATTTTTGATAGCCATGAACTAAGTTATGAGCATTAGTTAATTATTCCGAAGGAAAACTCTTGAAAATATATACTATCAATCTCACTCGTAGTTACTGTGTTTAACCTCTGGACGCCGGGGTAAAATCTGCTCTTTCCTCAATTTAGAATGAAAAAAATATATATATATATTTCTCGCCTTAATATCTCAGAAACTACAGCCGTTATGGAAGTGAACTGAAGACCATATTACTCATCAACTCTTCTTCCTAAGAATGAGGGTATCCCAAAGTCTGAAGGTCATTGCATCGATGAGTAATGACGTGCGGAAGAGGACTAATTTTCGACAGGAGAATATGATATGTTTATGTGTCTGCCCAAGGCCCCCAGCTATGGCTTTGCTCTCAACGTGATAACTTCTCTGTTACTAGATGAACTAGACACAGTGGTGTCCAAGGCACGCCCTATGGCCCTATCACTGTGTCCTTCCCTAGTATCCTTGGAAAGAGGCTTGGCAGGGGTGGATGAGACAAAAAGTCCACGTGAGGTGGGAATGAAATAGGACAAGAAAGGTTAAGAAAAGATTGTCCTACACATGGCAATTTCACAGAAGACTGAGGTATGGTTGGGCGGGCTAGTGGGAATCTCTGCCGAGTTTTGGTGACAAGTTATTGTGGCGGCCACTTTAAACTGTGCCAGGAAAACAAGTACAGTTCCAACTGACACACGGCGCTGCCCGGCTACCGATTTTTTGACAGTTCCGATCGACACCAGGAGGTTAGGGGTTAAGGAATGAGAAGAAAAGAAGAGTGCACAGTTAATTCATGTTTCCTATAGATCCTGAAACAATCTTGATTTACAAAAACTGGGTTAAATGTTTTCTACAGGAAGAACAGGGAAGATAAATTGCACAATTTTTTAGTCTTCTCTATGTCTCTAGTTCTTCCTGCAAAGCTGAATCTTAAATGTACATGGAATTAATCGTATTTACGTACGAAAATCACACCCCTCGGTTGAAGTTAACACTATTACAATTATTTTTCTCTTGCAACTACGAATTCTTTTTGCAGGAAATACTAGAGTTCCCAAATTTGTCTTTGTTTCTGAAGAAAAAAAAAAAAAAAACTTTGTCTCCTCCTTTGAGGAGATACAGCGAAATGATAGGGTAAGAATCTCCCACTTCTCGTTCTTCCTGCAAACCTAGTAGGAAGTTACGAGATGGAACCTATCATAAATGTAATAATGAATCCAGGCCATCCACATTTCTTTTTAAAGAGCATAATCAGCAATGATGGAAAGGCATCTAACGAGGTGGTACCTAGGTTTGCCACCACCAGCAGATTAGGGCTGGCGGTACAGGATCCTCGCGGTCGCCATCAAGCGACTGTGCCGGCAGTGACTAGTGCAATTTCAGGTCATGCTCGTCAGCAGAGAAGTGAAAGTGCTGCCTTATTCTTCACCAACATCCGTGGTCTTAGTACCAATTTAAATTCAGTTCATTTTTTTCTACAGTCCATATCCCCTCTGGGCCTATTCTTCACAGAACCACAAATCTCATCCTCTACTGAAATATCCCCATTTTGTTTTCCCGGTTACCATCTCTTCACAAACTTCAGTAACAAGAGCGGCACCTGTTGTTATATCAAATCTCAGTATGCAGTTGACACCATTTTAAGCTTTACTTCATCCAGTTCTGATTACTCATTGTATAAACTAAATTGTCATAATATTACCAAATACATCTGTGTAGTCTATCGCTCCCCCAAGTGCTTCTTCGGAATCCAGTGTATTTGATTCCATATCCACACAGTTGAGTAACTTTAACCTAACCGAAATTACCATTCTGGGTGATTTTAACATGCATAATGCTGAATGGTTGTTGCATTCTGCCAGGACTGATGATGCTGGTCTAGAGTGCGAGCTGTTTGCAGAATCGTTTAATCTCATGCTAAAGCAACCAACTAGAATACCAGATAATCCTGACCATAATGCCCATCTCTTGGATCTATTCCTGACAAATAATCCAGATCAATACAGGATAGAGGTATTGTCTCCACTTTGATCCTCTGACCACAATCTCATCAAAGCCTCATTAGTTAGCTCCCCCAAACCTCCCTGTTCTGAACCTGTCAGGCTGACCCGATGACACTTTGATAGGGCAAACTGGGATGGATTTAGAAATTATCTTGCTGACATTCCATGGCAGTCTTTCTTCTCTAGTGATGCCAATTCTACCCAGTCCCACATTTGTGACTTAATACTAGCTGGTATGGATTTATTCATACCAAGTCAACAGTTCACTAAAAGATCGAACTCTCCAAACTGGTTCGATAGCAACTGTGCCAGAGTAACAGCCCAGAAGTCATTAGCATATAACTCTTACTTAAAATAAAAAACATCTGAATCACCCTCTCAATTTAAAATTGCTAGAAACCATGCAAAAGCTGTATTAAATCTCGCAAAATCAAACTTTCTTCAAAATCAAGCATCAGAGGTACTTAACAACCCTAATGACAATAGAATATTCTGGTCAACACTCAATTCTTTCAATACTACCTTTAAAAAATCATCATCCATTCCCCCACTAAAATCTTCAGATGGCAACATTATAAATGACCCGCGTGGGAAAGCAGATATCTTTCCCAGCACATTTGCCAGAAATTCTACCATAGAGGAAGCCAGCTAGAATGTCCCAGTATTAGAACTTAACTCTCCCGAAACTGTTCCACTTAAAGTACAACCAAGTTACGTAAAATCCATCTTACACAATTATTTACCTGCCAATAAAGCTCCAGACCCAGATGGAATTCCTCCAATTGTTTTGAAAAAGTGTTCCCCAGAACTTGCCTCTGTTCTTGCTAAATTATTCAGACTATACATACGTACTTCTGCATTCCCTAATTCATGGAAAGAAGCCAATATCCACCTAATTCCTACGAAAGGAAGTTCCTCTGACCCCTCTGATTACAGACCAATAACTGTCACTTCTTCTATTGGTAAGGTATTTGAAACTTTAATATGCACATAGTTAATCATCTTGAATCCAACAGCTTAATTAGTGATAGACAATATGGTTTTCGCAACGAAAGATCCACCATGGACATATTCAATCTCCTGACCCATACCATCCATCAGTCAATCGACCTACATGGAGAAACTCATGCAGTAGCCCTTGATATTTCTAAAACTTTCGACTGAGTATGGCACCGTTCCCTGTTGTCTAAACTCCCTTGCTATGGACTAAAGTCTTTTGTCCCTTTGCCTTTCTCATATCTCAGCGACAGAAAAATAAAAGTAAAAGTAGATGATGTATATTCCAATTTCCACTCAACGATGGCGTGCTGCAGGGATCAGTTCTTTGCTCCAACCCTATTCCTGGTTCATATTAATGATCTTTTATCTATCACCCACAATCCCATCCATTCATATGCAGAAGACTCAACACTTCATAGTTCATTCACATTCAGACACCCATTTACAAAGTCTGATATCTCAAACTCTCAACTTAGTACAGCCATCTCCATAAATCAAGAGTTATCTACAATCAGTGAATGGGGACAAAACAACCTTGTCTCATTTAATGCTAGTAAAACTAAATATATACAATTTACTAATAGACAGTTATTGCCAGATTCGTATATTATCTTCAGTTGTACAAATATTCCCATCGCCAAAAGTATTGAATTTCTCGATGTCTCACATAACAATGCCCTCAGCTGGACCTCTCATATCAGATCACTTGCTAGAACCGCTTCAAAGAAACTTGGATGATTATACAGAGTCCGTAACTTCTTTACTGACGAGCATTTAGCTATAATTTATAAGAGTCATGTGTGCTCTCAGCTTCAATACTGCTCACCCTTGTGGAATGGATTTGGAGAGGCTGCAATAAAACAAGTAGACAAAATTCAGAGCAAAGCTGTTAGAATTATTAATAATCGTGCTATTACTAATAAAGTACCTCCCCTACAAGTAAGAAGGAGTGTTCCCTCCCTTGCATTATTTTACAGATATTGTTATAGCAAATGCTCAGACGAAGTTGCGTCCATTGTGCCACCTCTCCATGCCTTCCCTCGTGCTACACTGGCATCTGGTGCGCTCATGACTGGAATGTCATTCAGCCATATTGCAGAACTTTTGCCTATCAGAAGTCTTTCATTCCCTGAACTGCATCTCTCTGGATCTCGCTTCCCCAGAGTTGTTTTTCCTCAAAATTTCAACCTACAGCTGTTCAAGTCTAACTGTTACAGATACTTTATGAACAGAGGAGACCAGTAATCTGGTGTATGGATTAGTTTTTTTTATTCAATTGTTTTTCCTTCCTCTCTTCTGTCTAAAAAAAAAAAATAAATCAAGGTCTGTGTTCTCGTCAGTTAACCCGTTGCGTCCTGCATTTATTCTCGCCAACTCTTCTCACAGCCGAGCATTCCTGAGAAATTTTTTTATTTTTAAACCTTCATATCTCTGCTAATACTTATCCCCCCCCAAAAAAAAAAAATGTCATAATACTCTCCAATCATTCGACTTCAAGCTGATGGTTCCATATTGTCTACGAAGAACCTGTAGTCAGAGAAAGTGAAGAAAAGGGGCATTTCTTGTTTTTTGCCCATGCCTGTATGCAGGGCAGCTTTGTGGTGACAATGAAGGCTTATACTAGCCCTCCACCATAATAACACTTCTGGAAGACTGCAGTCCACCACAAACACAATTTCCATGTACGTTTTTCAAAAATGTGGCGGAGTGCTGCTGTGAATCTCGTAACCATAGCAACGACCTTGAGGCAGGGTGCCTCTGGTATAGACACGTGCACTGGCTCAACTCACCTCTGCATCACTACCACCGCCATAAGGCGCCATCACACTGGGACAATAATGGCTAACATGCCACGTTGAGGAAGATTTCGCTTGCTAGGTGAAATGGATAACAATTTTTGTTCTCAGTTTGTTGGTGGAATTAGAACGCAAATGAACCTATATTAATATTGTAACTGGTGATAAAATATTCTGTTATCACAGACAAAAACTTTACCTAAAATTGTTATGTACATACAGTTTAAATATTGTGGGTTTTATTCATTTCTATTTTTGTGTCTTGTGACATGAAATCAGTGTTCAGACACTCTAGTGACCAGCCGTGGAGGCTGTCTGTTTTGTTTCCAAACAACTGGTGGAAAGGACATTGTCATTGTGACCATTCGATATGGATCCTGTGGGAAGGAAAACTTTAGTAGACTGTCTTGTTACTCTGGAGTTGTTGAAGTATGTGAGGCGGTTGCAGAAACTGAGGAAAAGGGAGTGGGTACGTCCATGGCTGCCAAGGAGAGGTGACAAGAGTGTACACAACACTCTTGTGAGGGAACTCAGGTTGGAGGACCATGACTTGTTCCACTTCTTCCACCGAGTGAACCAGGAACAATTTCTGGAAATCCTGTCGTTGACTGAACCCCTCGTTAGCAAAAAGAATACCAGGATGAGGAAGGCAGTAACGGCACAAGAGCTATTATCAGTTACCCTGAGGTATTTAACCCGCCCTGTCCCGACCACTTTTCCACCACTGACTCCCCCCAATCCCGACCATTTTTGGACCAAAAATTTTTTTGATCAAACCTCTGCTTTTGGTGAGAAACAATGGCCAATCACAAAGAACGTGTTCACTGGGGTTCATAAGTGGCCTAAACAGGTATACCTTCGTTACACCTGGTACCGTGTTCTGTGGACGTGGTCTGTGGCTCTCACGTTTTCTATGTTATTATAAGTCTGGGAAACCAATAAAAGTAGGTAGATATGTATTTATTACAAACACACAAAATGTGGTACAAGAGTAAATTGGATTTTATACAAAAATAGAGGTGAAATAAGCATTGTTCCATCTGGCAAACCTAGCGAAATTGCCCAAACTGTTCACCGATGAATCACTAACATTCCTGATTTATCATACATATCATTTTTTCAACTTACATAATACATCTCCAATAACATTATACCCTTTTCCACTATAGAGAAAAGTTTTTACATATTTACAGGCCTTTCGATAATATTTAGCGTAATGTTAGCGCATATTTATGTAGTGAGTGAACTCGCTGTGACTGTTGTTTCAACTCGCATTCTCTTTTTTCAACCTACATAATATACTTCCAATAACATTATACCCTTTTCCACTTTAGAGAACTGTTTTGAGATAGTTTCAGGCCTTACGATAATATTTAGCGTAATAATAGCGCATAATTACACACCAGGTGAAGTCGCTATGACTATTGTTTCAACTTACAACCTATTTTTCTACTTATATAAAACTTCTTCACTTACATTACACAAGTTTCCACTTTATATACTTGCTATCACATATTTTGAGACCTTACTATTCTACTGAGCGTCATATTATCACATATTTACACTGTCTTTCTATCTATCTATTGCCAGACGCCTCAATCCCGTTTGGGGTGGCCACAAACAAATCACCTCCAAGTCGCTCTGTCCCCCGCCATTTCACTGCCCTGCTCCCAACTCACACCCCCCTCTCTCATATACCTCTCCACCCCATACCTCCATCTCATCCTCGGTGAGTGTAATCGCAATATCATTTGTTTCAACTTCCACTATTTTTCAACTTATATATTTCTTTCCCACTAACATTACACCCGTTTCCACCTTATATCATTGCTATCACATATACTTGTTTCAACTTACACTATTTCTCAACTTATATAATATTTTACCACTAACATTACACACATTTCAACTTTATATAATTCTTATCACATACTTACTGGCCTTACCATTATACTGAGCGTCATATTATCGCATACAGTATGTACAAGCCTTACTTCTACAGTGAGCATCATATTATCGCTATCACACACAGTATCTGTAGTGTAGGTAGCTGTGATATTCTTTGAAACAGGGCTGAAGACACAACGCAATATTGCAGTCTGCACACTCGTACCTTGTGTCTTTTCTCTGAGTGGCTGGTCTTACTGTCGAGTGCTTGCATGCTGGCTGGCAGCGGCGCTGGGGTTTATGACGGTTTGGTTGGGAAGGGATAGTGCTCGGGTATTGGCGTCCTGCGAGGCGTAGGGGAGTCTGGGCAGCCATAGGGGTGCGGGTGCGGTGTGGGGGCCTGTCCTGTGCGTACTTGGCGAATGATTTCACGCGACAGCTCCTTCACAAACCCCTCAAAGGTCTCGGAGATTCCCGTTGTCATGGCGTGGAGGTAGTGTGCATTGAGGACCATGATGTCGAGCAAGTGGAAGAAGAGCTTTTTGTACCACTTCATCGTGGTCCTGGCACAGTCCACACTGGAAATCGTGGAGTCTGACTGATCCACTTGCCTCATGTTGAGATTGTAGTCCAGTACCGTCTCAGGTTTCCAGACTTGGCGCCTCCTCTCTCTGCGATGATCAACGGAGTCTGTGCGGTGCATCAGGGGGCTGTGTACATTCGATAGGAGGCAAACTTCCCTGTTGTGGTTCCACAGGGTGGCAAAGATGTTATTTGCCTGGAAGAAAACCACCTTGTTCTTGTCAAGTTTCCTCCCTACCTTGACCATATGGCGACAGTTTCTCTTTACTGTACCACAGACTCCGGTGTCGTGTTGGTGGAGGAACCGAGTGAGAAGAGGGCTAGTGTACCAGTTGTCCAGGTACAACACATGACCAAGATGAAGGTACTCCTCTATCATTGTCTTCACCACGGCTCCTGAGAGTCCAATACTACGATCTTCTGTTGTGTCTGTCTGTGCTCCCGTGTACAAGACTATGTCTAGCACATAACCAGTCTTACAGTCACACATAACAAAGATCTTGAACCCGAAACGGTGTCTTTTGCTGGGTATGTACTGGCGAAAGGAAATAATGCCTCTCCACAACACAAGACTCTCGTCTATGACGAGGTCTCTGTAAGGATAAAATGACGAGCGGAACATTTCCCGTAGGTGATCAAAGACAAGCCTAATTCTCCTCATTTTATCGGTGTTATTGGCATTAGCAGGGTCATCTGCATCATAAAAGTGGAGGCAACTGAGAATCTGCTGGAATTGATTACGACCCATTACCTTTCCAAAGAAAGGTGTGCTGGTCATTGGGTCCACGGTCCAGTATGCAGGAATTTGATTTTTTCTTACAACACCCGTCAAGAGAACCAGGGCAAAAAATAGGAACATCTCAGCAAGGGTTATGAGATAGTCATATTGCTGGGAGTGCCTGCTTGTTGCACCTAGACGTTCACTTTCACAGCACTGGCTTCTTGCAAATAAGTTCGTCTGCTCCACTATGCACCCCACAAACTCCTCCCCAAAGAACAGGTGGAAGAAATCCACCCTAGTGGAGCCTGCGTGCATACCTCAAGCTGTGCAACCAGACCGCCACTCCTTAGTGAAAGGGTGAATGATGGGAGTAAAATTACTCCCATCTTCCCAGTTCCACAACACACTACCGTCTCCAGCCTCATCCCCATCGTCGCCTTCGTCAGGGTGGGGAGGGGAGGATGGTGGGGGAGGGTGGGGAGATGGAGAGCAGTGCCCTTCATATATATATATAATATATATATATATATATATATATATATATATATATATATATATATATATATATATATATATATATATAAGTAATCACTCCAATATCCAACGTAATAGAGCCATAGGTAGGTCCAGTTATTGGTTTTGTCCGGATATTGGGCCCCAGCTTATGGACTTGTACTTATTGACCCTAACTCAGAGAAACACCTATACAACTCCCTCTGGACATGCATAGCACCTATTTAAGACCCAAATCACACCAATAAGACACATAAATGACTGAAATAAATGCAAAAGAAACATAAAATTAGGGTTTAGAAGTATGTTCATACATTAATAAACATTCTGGTACTTATGGACCCTAACCTAGCCTAACTCAGAAAAACACATTCCTACTGCACATGCATAGCTACTAACACCCTATTCACACCAATAAAGGACATTAAAGAGTGAAATGAGGTAAGTATAGTATGGAAAAAAGTACAGTATGAAACATTCTGGTAAGTATAGTATGGAAAAAAGTACAGTATGAAACATTCTGGCTACTTACAGCAAGTCCCTGGCCACCTCGATGAATAACTGCCTCCTCTCGGACTCTGACAGTAAGAAGGATTTCCTGAAGCACTTGCAGTACACTCTTCCTGAAGTCTTGCACTGAACTTAGTCAATAACACACAGAAGTCCGTTCTCTTCACAGTGTTCACTTTTGTCCAAATAATGCTCCATTGTTTTAACTTTTCCCATTTTTTTTTTTTTTCTAAAGCCAAAACAAAGAAGTCTATTAACGTAAAATTTCTTTTCTATTGAGTCTTTTCTCTCAACTTTAAATCCTTAACACAACACACCGTTTTTTTCACTGCACAACACTCAAAATTCCCGTGTGGTCTAGTGGAGAAGTTCTTGCTGTTTATTCACTGTCAGAGTCCGAGAGTATCACTGGCAGGCGACCTAGGGGTGCATCACTGGGTCGTGGTGATGGCGTACCCACTGCAGAGGACTCTGAAGAAAGCTGCAAACTCACGTCGAGCAGTGACTCCACCGTGGCTGATGTGCTGGGCTGTGGCTCGGAGCATGAGGGCCTGTCTTGGGGAGGCAACGGAGTGGAGCCAGGGCTGGGCACAGCGGGGGTCACAGGCCTGAAAAAAATGTCAATGGTTGATTGACGCAATGACCGACGATTCTGACGATTGATGATGCGCTGCCTGAAAGCACGCACTTCCTCCACGAGTCCCAAGGGCCCCATCTCCCTGTCGCAGTCCGGGTGTTCCAGGTAGTCTAGGACGAACTCTAGATGTTCCCGGAGTGCGCTCAGCTTGGGGATGGCTGGAGTAGTGTCCTGCTGAGAGAAGTCTGCATCATTGTCGCCTTCGTCGTCGGAATCTTCAAGTTCGGTACTGACACCGCCAACCGAAGACACAATCTCGATATCAGACAACGTCTGATACCCAGGATCGCCCTTGTCGTCATCCAACCACTCACGAACATCGTCCACATCAACATCGTCGCCGTGCGTATGTAGCCGTGCATGGAAGTCATCCACGTCAAAGCCCAGAAAATCGTACTCCACATCTGTTCTGAGAAGCAGAGGAGACCAACCATTTTCAAGAGTTTTCACATGGACTTCCTTCCATGCACTAGCCCAGTTGTACAGTGCAGACTTGATGTTGTAGTGGCGAAGGTTTTCCAAAGTCCGCTTGCCTCATGTGTCCCGTCCCTCCCTGCGCTCGTCCTCGTCCTCGAGAACAACCATCACCTCGTCCAGGAACTTCTGACGGTATAGGCGCTTTGTTGCCACGATCACTCCTTGGTCCATTGGTTGAATGAGAGCAGTCGTATTAGGTGGCAGAAACATGCACCTAATACGGCCATTTTCAGCAACCAAGTCCTTGTTGCACAGGTGGGCAAGTGCATTGTCGAGTAGAAGGAGAGCCTTTACCTAGTCGCGCGGGATTTCCAGTGTCTTCGTCTGGTAATGGATGACCTCCTTGATGATGTGATGGTGAAACCAGTCTTTGAAGATCACAGCTGTGAACCATGCCTTCAAAGAATGGTACCAGATGACAGGAAGGACATCCATCACCCCACGAAGGCACCGAGGCTGCTTTGCACGGCCAACAACAACGGGCTTAAGCTGGTGCATGCCGTTAGCACTGGCACAACACAAAGCAGATATCCGTTCCTTGGAAAGCTTGCGGCCAGGTACACGCTTCTCCGTCTCCTCGGCTAGAGTGTTCATTGGCAGCGAGAGATAGAATAGGCCAGTTTCGTCAGCGTTGTAGACTTGACCGAGAGTTAGGCTCTCCCTGTCGATCAAGCCTTTCACCTTGTGCCGAAACTCGTCAACTCCATCCTCGTTAGCGTCCAATGCTTCGCCATGTGCTTTACGGTTGGTAAGGCCATGTCGCAACTTGAACGCGAAGAGCCAACCCTCGGATGCCTTGAAGTCTAGGGCGTCATGAAGCCTTGCGAACTTCTCAGCAGCAGCCTTCAGCTCTGTTCCACGTACCATTACACCAGCTGCACGTTGCTGTTGATACCAAATCAACGTGGATCGGTTGATTTCTGCAAACTTGGGGGTAAACAACCTTCCTTTCCACATTGCGTTTGCTTCTCGATGAGAAGCCAGCCGTGTACTGCATGAGTTTGTCTCGGGAACGTTTGATATCGAACAAAGTCGACCGGGCCAGGTTGTACTCGCGGAGAATGTGGGAAGAAGACCAACCCGCATCAACTTTCTCCAATATCTCCCTCTTCTTTTCCAGAGTCAACACCACTCTCTTCCTTTTCTCAGGTGGTGGGGCCATCATCACACACACTAAGAGGAGGCCCGAGAGCAGCAGGAGGCCCTGCAGCAGGTAGGGCACCACCACAAAAGCGATCACGTGGGCAGCCATTACGAGGAGCGTACACTCGCGGTGAGAGACAGGTGGGAAGTGGGGAGGATGCAGCGGCGCTCTATCGGACGTCGGAGGAATGACGCGCCAAAACAATGCTCTCCCGTGGCACACGCGGCAAGTTCAAATTACGGACGGGAAAAAATCGTTAATTTTTTTTATTTGGGGGGGTTTTCGGACCATTTTGGGAATGTTGGATCCCAGGACGATTAAGTCCGGGTAGTGGGGATGTTCGGTTATTGGGCGTCCGGATATTAGAGCGTGTATATATATATATATATATATATATATATATATATATATATATATATATACACACACAAGTGGAATGAAATCCCCCTACCACCACACAAAAAAATGAGAGAGAAACTTTATTTCCTTGCTGTAGTATCCTGCCATTTATGTCAATGGTTTGTGATTTGGGGAATTAATTACTTTTGGATGGTAATTAGATCCACCGATATTTTTTTTCTTCCTATTCTGTTCCAGGTTAGGTTAGATTAATTATCGTCTTTAATCCCACATTTTCCTTGCTCTTCATAGCCATCTACACTAGTGTGGTGTGTTTCAAAATTGTTGAATAATGAGAAATAAAGCCTTTTTTTAATGTTTTTATTTGCCAGGTTATTGATCTCAATTCAGTATGTGCTATCCTCTTATTTCCAGGGGAATGAAAGCAGTCATTGGACTGTACATATAGAATAAGCCACAATCTTCTCAGTAAGATCATCCCTGAAGTCTGTGAGGCCTTGTATCAGACTCTTCAGCCAACTCATCTGAAGATGCCAGAGACAGAAAAAGAGTGGCGGCAGATTCCGGCTGAATTTTATCACATGTGGCAATTCCCCAACTGCATTGGAGCACTTGATGAGAAAAGAGCGTTAATCGGCAAGCCTGCAAAATCAGCTCAGCATATTATGACTACAAATCCCGTTTCAGTGTCATAATGCTAGATCTTGTAGATGCAAACAGTAAGTTTTTGTATGTCGATGTTGGTGGTGTGGGTCATGGAAGTGATGCAGGTGTCTTGGACAAGTGCACTCTCAATAAGGCAATCAAAAATAACATGCTAAGGATCCCACCACCAAGTGTCCTCCCGTATTCTGAATTAGTGTGCTCTAGTGTCATAGTTGGGGATGATGCCTTTCCCCTTAGGATGTACTTAATGAAACCCTTTCTGGGGAGGGGCATGGTTATTGAATAAAGAGCATTTAATTATCGTTTGTCACGGGCAAGAACAACATCAGAAAATGCTTTTGGGATCCTGGCAGCTAAATTTAGGGTGTTCAGGCAACCAATTTTGACATCACCATCCAATGTTAATAACATAATTTTGGCTACAGTTGTTCCATAGCTACCACCGCAACAAGACCCCAGAAGAGTATGGAGCTGAGGATCAGTCTAGACAGGAAGGACAACATGGCAGCATAATCCCAACAGTGGGGCAACCGCAAGAGAATGGAGCCATTCAGGGTCATCAGCACACTGCTCCCAGAGCTAACCAAGATGCCAAGGCAGTGAGGGAGGCCTTCATTAAGTATTTCAGCAATGAAGGTCGACTTCCCTGGCAGGACCTGAGTGGCATGCTACACTAGTTAATAAGGTAGCATTCCATCACTGATGAAATTAATAAGCTTGTGCATTCCTATCATGTGGATCAGCTTACCACTCACTGGGGACGTGTTCCTCCAGCGCCATTCGAAAGCACACCACTAATCTCTAAGCCATTTAATAGAAAGGACAGTGGCAGTGTGGGCGCAGACCTGTTGGTTCCACAAGTTTCGTCCAGGACCTGTACATACACATATACCAAGGTTAAGGGGGAAGTTAAAGAACCCCGCCCAGGCATTCTGAGGCTGTATCTGAAGTACCCTGTGATGTCAACTTTCATTGTGTGATATAGTCTGTTTTTGTTTTTTTTCTCAAGGTATTGTACATGACTACTTTCATTATATCTATCTATCTATCTATAGCCCGACGCCCTAATCCCGCAAAGGGTGGCCGCAGACAAAACGCCTCCAAGTCACTCTGTCACCCACCATTTGACTCCCCTCCCCCCAACTCACCCCACCCTCCCTCATATACCTCTCAACTCCATCCCTCCACCTCATCCTCGGTCTACCCCTCCCTCTCCCTCCCTCCACCTCACCTACATACACCCTCTTAGTCAGTCTCTCATTCTCCATCCTCTCCACATGTCCAAACCACCTCAGTGTATTTCTCCTAATCTTTTCAACCACATCCACATCTACCCCATAACGTTCCTTCACTTCTTCATTCGTCAACCTGTCCCTCCATGTCACTCCACATGCTCCTCTCAAGTAACTCATTTCCACTGCTCTCACTCTTGACTTGTTCCCCTCTTGCAAGGTCCACGCCTCGCTTCCATACGTCAGGGTAGGGATCACAATACCATCATGCAGTGACTTCTTAACTTCCATACTCACCTCCCTATTTCTCATCACTGCTTTCAGTGTGCCAACAACCTTCCTTCCCTGCTGTACCCTTTCACGTACTTCATCCCCCAAAGTTCCATCCTTACTCATCACACTACCCAAGTACTTGAATGCACTCACATTCTCCATATCCTCACCATCCAACCTCACTGCACACTCTGTGACTTCATTCCTCTCAAACACCATAACTTTACTTTTGTTTACATTAATTTTCAGCTTCCTCCTCCTACACACTGTCCCAAATTCATTCACCAAACCTTGAAACTCCCATTCATCTTCACTCAACAATACTGTATCATCAGCAAACAGCAACACCGGAAGCTTCCAAATCTCACCCTCATTCATTAGGTCCACCCCCACATCCACTGCCCTATCTTGTACCTCCTTTACGACCCCATCCATATATATATTAAACAGCCATGGAGACATTACACACCCCTGTTTCAGTCCCACATTGAGATCAAAGAACTCACTCAGCTCACCATCCACTCGCACCGTAGCCCTAGCTTCCTCGTACATACTCTTCACAGCACTCAACAATTTCCCCTCCACTCCATATATTCTTAATACCTTCCACATACCTTTCCTATCTATTCTGTCATAAGCTTTCTCCAAGTCCATGAAGGCAGCGTACACTTTCCTTCCCTTCTCTAGATACTTCTCCACTAAACATCTTAGAACAAATATCTGATCTACACACCCTTTTCCCTTCCTAAATCCCCCTTGTTCTTCTCCAACTAGCTCCTCTGTCATATGCCTAACCCTATCAATGAGTATTCTACCATATATTTTACCAGTCACACTAAGAAGGCAAATACCCCTATGGTTACCACATACTTCTCTCTCCCCTTTTCCTTTGTACAGAGGAACAATTATACCTGATTTCCAGTCCTCTGGAACCCTTCCCTCTTCCCAAGCCAATCTACACAACTTCCATATCCACTCCACAACAATCTCACCCCCATACCTAAGCATTTCACCACTCACTCCATCAATTCCTGGGGCCTTTCCCAGCTTAATCTTCTTCATCGCTTCCACTACTTCCGACCTACTGATCTCTTCCTCCCTCCTCTCATCTCTTTTTCTCCCAGCCATTCCCCAACCACTTATACTCACACTGCTCTCACTCTCTACATTCAACAAATCCTCAAAGTGCTCCTTCCATCTCCTCAATTTCTCTCTCTTCTCCACCAAGAATCTATTATTCCTATCTTTCACTCCCCTACTATTTCCCCTTTCACACTGCCTTACTTTCTCTACCTCCTTCCAAAGCAATTTCTTACTCTCCCTCCATTTCACACTCAGATTCCTCCCAAACTCTTCATCCACTTTCTTCTTACTCTCCTTCATCAGTCTCTTAACCTCCCTTCTCCTGCTCACATATACCTCTCTCTTCTCTCTCTCATCTTCTCCCCTACCTCTACTCGCCAACCATTCACCATATGCCTTCTTCTTTTGTTCCACAGCTCGTTTCACCTCATCATTCCACCATGCTGTCCCTTGCACACCCTTGCATCTCCTCCTCACTCCACAAACCGCCTCACATGCTGCGCTTATCTCTTCCGTGAATATCTTACATACGTCTTCCACCCCTTCCATCTGCTCTAGCTCATACCTTCCCAATCTTTCTTCCACTATGCTCTTCTACTCTGTCCTCTTCTCACTATCTTGCAATTTCTCCACTCTTCTCACAGGAGCTGCTTCCTCCTGTCTTCCCCTTCGCCTCCTCAACCACTTTCTTTGCAACTCCACCTTGGCCATCACTAAGTGATGGTCCGAGACTCCATTCCCCCACCCTCTCCACACCCTTGCATCCAACACTTGTCTTCTCATTCGCTCATCCACACACACGTAGTCTATCATTGCCTTTCGTTCAAAAAGTTCACCATCCATCCTCCTCATTACTCTCCATGTATACCGGTGGATCATCTTATGACGAAAGTAGGTGTTGGCTATTGCCAACCCCTTACCAGCACAGATGTCCACCAAAGCACTACCATTCCCATCTACTTCCGCTGGCACACCCCACTGACCAACCACTCCATCCACTCATACATTCCCGACTTTGCCATTCATGTCTCCAATCAACAGCACTCTCTCGCTCCTCTCAAACTTGTCCATACATGCTTCTACTCTCGCCCAAAACTCATCTTTCACTCTTGCCACTCGATCCTCTGTTGGAGCATACACACATACAATCGCCCATGCTTGTATACCTACTTTCATCCTCACCCATACAATCCTTGCACCCACAGTTCCATACTCTCTTATATTCTCCTTCCACTTCTTGCTTATCATCAGACATACTCCCTCTCTTGCCCTCTCATTCTCACTGACTCCAGCACATATACCTACACCGTATTCCCATTCTCTCATCCTTTCACCTATCCATTTAGTTTCAGTCAATCCACATATATCCACTTTTGCATCCTCAAGCACCTGGACAATCTCTCTCTCTTTCACTTCATCATTCACTCCTCTCACATTCCACGTTCCTACTCTCAGAATGTCCTTTGTCCGTTCCTTAGTCGTCAACGTATGGTCCGTCCGGGTCATTATATGATATACAGTATTTTTTTTTTTTTTAATATTTCCCCATAAACTGCACATAACTACTTTCACTGTGTGGTACAATTTTTCTCATGTTTATATTTCACAAGGTACTGTACAATGACTACTTTCATTGTGTTTTATATATATATATATATATATATATATATATATATATATATATCATCATTCTTCGTCAGACCACTTTTGTAGTCTATTGACTGTTTGACTGCTCGCTCAGCAGAGTCACTGACCACTTTGAGATGGGTATGACATAAGGAATGGGGCAGAGGTCATTGATGCTTGTCGGAGGATTCAACTTCAAACAATGGAAGAGGTTTTTCGACTTATCAATCGTCTACATGTTCAGATGATGCAGAGCCTTCTTCCTCGTCAGTGCTGTGGTCATATTTTTTAGCATTTCCTGCTTTTTCCTCAGCAAAGACTTTGTCACAGTACACGGCTAGTGGAGCCAGGTCCTCACTGAGGTACCAGAGGGGGCTTTTGACTTTGTCCAGTGCCTTCTTTGCTACAATGAGATCCACCTCTTTGAATTCTTCGATATTCTTCAGCAAACTGAGGTCATTGATTGGAGCGTCGATAGCACTTGGGGCTTCAAACTAGTGCATCATATAGATGGTGACGAGGAAGACAAAGATGTGTTTCACGGCCTCATTTTGATGCCATGTGAAGGGGAAGGAGACTGCATCCTTCTGTTGATTTCTGAAAAAGAAGATCTTGAAGCAGTAAAGGCCTTTGGCCATCCAGCGTGCTCTGTGATAGGCACTTGAAGGTTTCACTGAAAGGTCATCCGTGCTAGATTGCCAATGAAAGCCAAAGACAGCTGGAGGAGCTCAAGGTAGTCATCACGGGGTTGTGCACGATCCATGTAGCTGAGTATGATGTGTTCAATGTCCTCGACTCTGTTGGCAATCCACAACTGAGATTTTTCATCTAGGTAATCATCGTAGGGATCGAAGGAATCTGTGTCAAATTTGTTCCAGAACTCTTTGAATCGACAGAAGAGAGGAATTTCAGGACCAGAAGAAGATAGAAAGAGGTCAAAGATCCCTGCCACTATGAGTTCACACATGTGATGCCTGCATGAAAAGGACAATAGCGGGACTTGGAGACCTCTTTCAATGACAAAAACAAGCTCTGCTGTGAACCCCGATGTTAGAAGCTTCAGTATCGAAACAGAGCCCTGCAATCCAGGGCTTCACTTCCGGCCATTCACCTAGAGTCCTTAGCACTGCTGCTTCCATTGCTTCGCCAGTTCCAGCATGGATCTTAGGGATCGCCAGTATCTTCTCCGTACCAATCCCTGTAACAACAAATGCCAGACGACCACTGCTGCCGCTACCATCGATGTTGAGCAAGAGCTTTCCATCAGAATGGAGAATCAAGGGTGTTGGTGGATGGAATATTTTTTTTCGATCTTTTCAACGATCTCAGTCCTTGATTCCTTCCAAACAGAGTGGAGAGATCTGACAGACAACGTGAGTTCCTCCACGTCAAGCCATGTGATCTAGGCGGGAGTTAACACTTGCATTGCAACTCGCTTTGAAATGAGGCATGGGTTTGAGAAAGCCAAAGAAAAATTGCAAAGTATGGTGTAGTTCCCACCAGTAGTGGAACTGAATAAGCACTTTGCCCTTCAGGTTCCTGAAGGATCGATTTTTCTGAAAACCCTAATATATATATATATATATATATATATATATATATATATATATATATATATATATATATATATATATATATGTCATAAAGACTTTGTGGTCACTTGTAGAGAAGTATATTTTAGACTTGTGGTCGAGCGGCTTTTATATCTTGTAGTAGTTTCCCCACCAGATGTCATGTAGTGACGGGAGAGGTAAAGAATAGTATGGGACTATTTTTATTTGTCTTGGAATATTAAACAGGTCTCTTTATGGGAAGAGTATAAGTCCCGGGTAGCTACCTCCCTGTCTCGCTATCTCTCTCTCTTTCTGTTCTAAGGCTAATCTCCGTCTCGACCTCTCTCTAGGGTCGCTTGTCTCCTTCTGTCTAGCCTGTTCGGTGGCTAATCTCCGTCTCGACCTCTCTCTAGGGTCGCTTGTCTCCTTCTGTCTAGCCTGTTCGGTGGCTAATCTCCGTCTCGACCTCTCTCTAGGGTCGCTTGTCTCCTTCTGTCTAGCCTGTTCGGTGGCTAATCTCCGTCTGAGCTCTCTTTCCTAAATTCTGGTGTAGCAGGGGTGTGTCACGTGTGTTCCTCGTGGATCTTTGTTCACGAGAGGACTGCTGACAGCTAACTGCATCATCTCCTTACTGGCCGCTGTCGTCAGCTTTCCTCAGTGTAAGCATGTTTAGCATTGCTCGATTCTCGCAGACACAACACCTCTCATCATCTGACTCCCTGCTTCTATCTATCTCTCTATCTATCTATTTATCTATCTATCTATTATGATTTGCAATTATAATATGGAGACCTACCACATTGCTCGGCCGCGCAAAAATGGCGTACCATCGACATTTAATAGTTATAATATATTAATACATACTACATACACATTATAATGAACTTATAAGCTAATTAAGTGAAATACATAATATTGTAAAGTAACATAATTGTATGAATATTGTATACATATATTATTCATAGTAAATAGTGATTATTCAGTAATATTACATTTTAAATAAGTTGTATACATATTTGAATAAATGCAATGGTTGTTGTATAACACTTGTAAGACGTGCATGTACAACAGACGTACGCATATAATTGTGCAATGGTAATACTGCTAGGTTATACATTACATAGAGTTATCACTTTAGTAATGTCTAATATTTCACCTAACTTGTATGATGATACTGGTAATACAGAATTGTGCTATAATTGTATGACTTATATTGTGCTAACATTGTGGTACTACATAATTGTAACATTTTATGAATTGTTACTAAATATTGTGTTAATGCATAATTGTGTTGGCCTTATAATTGTAGTTACATTTTGTTAATGCAACTATTACATAAGTGTCTTGGCCTTATAATTGTAGTTAAAGTTACATAAAAGTTACATCTTGTTAATGCAACTGTTACATAATTGGCAAAGTGTAACATAATGCAATCGTTTGTCGTTACATAATTATTACATATCGTTTGTAGGTACATAATTGTAGTTAGTGTAACATAATGCAATCGTTTGTCGTTACATAATTGTTACATATCGTTTGTAGTTACAAAATTGTAGTTAAAGTTACATAAAAGTTACATCTTGTTAATGCAACTGTTACATAAATTGGTACATATTGTTTGTAGTTACATAATTATAATATGGAGTAACAATTGTAATAACTGCAGTCCTAACATATGCTGCGGTCGATGATAGTGATGATGTGTCATGCCACTTGTTTGTGGAGACAACAATTTGCTTTTTTGTTTGTAGATTATGTGGTATTTTGGCATATGTAGTAACACTTACACTTATTTTCATTTGTTTGTTATGTGATCTTACTCTATTTCTCTTTTTTCCTTCTCACTCTTCTTTCTTTCTTTCCTTTCTTTTCTTTTTTTTTGTTTTTTTTTGTTTTGTATGTATTGATTTTCTATAGTTTGTTTCTCTTTGCTTGTGTACGCTTTTTTCCATGTTGTTCATGGTTACATAATT
Source organism: Coenobita brevimanus (assembly GCF_032717465.1). Classification (NCBI taxonomy): domain Eukaryota; kingdom Metazoa; phylum Arthropoda; class Malacostraca; order Decapoda; family Coenobitidae; genus Coenobita; species Coenobita brevimanus. The sequence goes on along the minus strand of NC_136997.1, from coordinate 40,967,806 downwards.
ACTGGCTAATTTCCTTGGGATACTTTTTCAAAGTTTAGTTTATATTGCACAGATACTATAAAATGATATTATATAGTCCCATATTTTGTTATTTTATATAAAAAATATATACACTATATACAGTATTAACTATACACACTGACTTGTTGTTCACCTGTACCTATCGTGGGTAATATGTGTGTCAGCACTGTGTGGAAATCATTGTCTTCACGATTGTGTTGAGGATGTTCACTCTTGCTAACGGCATTTGTGTTGGCCATTTTTTTTTTTCTCTAGTTTACCTTGTAACTTAATTTATATGTTTCCACTAGGTAGCTTTAATTAATAAATGTTTAATACAGTTCTTTTAATCGCTCACTGAGTAACTGTGATGGTATATTTTCTTTATCACTTGTAGATGTACTAATGTATAGTTGTATATATGAAACACGTATTTTATGTAGGTATAAATGGTAACACTCGTTGGTAGTAAATAAATGTTATAATAAATGAATGAATATATACAGTGTAGAATATTTATTGTTGGTGATTATTTAGTATTTGAGTTATGCAGATAATTGAAGTAAGTATGTGTATTTAAACTGTAACTATACAGCACGTTTTATATGTTTGTGCAGAAGCTTATTGTCTATCACTGTGTATTGTATAAATGAAGTAACTATGTAACTCACTAATTTTTACCGTGGAGGAAAATAGTGTGAGTGGTGTTGCACGTGGTGATAGCGTTGTCCTTCGCGGGTTGATTGGCGTGTTGTCGTCTCAGCACATGGTGACGTCGGCTTCCCACACTGGTAGCTGTGGTGAGTGAATGAGTAGCGATGAGTAACTTGAGTGAAGACGAGTGAGTAAGATGAGTTGTGAGTCGTGTCTCACTCTTCGTTTGTTTGTTCCGTTTTTCTATCTGGAAGTTTTCTCGGTCCTTTTCTCTAGTGATTTACTCGTTGTGGGATGAAGACTGCCGCTACTTGTAGGTGCGTGTAGAAGATTATACAGACGACGTAGAGTTGTTAATTGTAGTTGATTGTAGATGGCTGTAGTTGATTGTAGATGGCTGTAGACTTTGTAGACTATTTGCACTGTAGGCTGTATTTTGTAGGATTCAATGTAGAACTGAAGCTAATCTTGTAGTCTCGGTTGCTTTTGTAGAAATTTGCTTTTAATTCGGAGACGATGTCCGCAGATTTGCTGGTTTGTCGTTAAGCTACTTGCAAGGCGTCGAGTGATCTCTTGACCTCTGCATCAGCGTAATGATCTGGGAGACGGAGGGAGCTGGATGGAGAGAATACTGTCAGGAGCTGATATTGTTGGTTGTTTTCAATCTTGATATTTTGTAGGAATTTAATGTTGATTCGTAGACGAGGTTCGTATACGTTCGCTGCTACCAAATGTCATAAAGACTTTGTATCATAAAGCAGCGACTTTGTATTTGCTTGTAGAGAAGTATATTTTAGACTTGTGGTCGAGCGGCTTTTATATCTTGTAGTAGTTTCCCCACCAGATGTCATGTAGTGACGGGAGAGGTAAAGAATAGTATGGGACTATTTTTATTTGTCTTGGAAATATTAAACAGGTATAAGAGTATAAGTCCCGGGTAGCTACCTCCCTGTCTCGCTATCTCTCTCTCTTTCTGTTCTAAGGCTAATCTCCGTCTCGACCTCTCTCTAGGGTCGCTTGTCTCCTTCTGTCTAGCCTGTTCGGTGGCTAATCTCCGTCTCGACCTCTCTCTAGGGTCGCTTGTCTCCTTCTGTCTAGCCTGTTCGGTGGCTAATCTCCGTCTCGACCTCTCTCTAGGGTCGCTTGTCTCCTTCTGTCTAGCCTGTTCGGTGGCTAATCTCCGTCTCGACCTCTCTCTAGGGTCGCTTGTCTCCTTCTGTCTAGCCTGTTCGGTGGCTAATCTCCGTCTGAGCTCTCTTTCCTAAATTCTGGTGTAGCAGGGGTGTGTCACGTGTGTTCCTCGTGGATCTTTGTTCACGAGAGGACTGCTGACAGCTAACTGCATCATCTCCTTACTGGCCGCTGTCGTCAGCTTTCCTCAGCGTAAGCATGTTTAGCATTGCTCGATTCTCGCAGACACAACACCTCTCATCATCTGACTCCCTGCTTCTATCTATCTCTCTATCTATCTATTTATCTATCTATCTATTATGATTTGCAATTATAATATGGAGACCTACCACATATATATATATATATATATATATACACACCAAAGTGGTAGAGTCTGTGTCTCGCACACTGGTTGATGCGGGATCGCCTCCCGCCAGAGTTTTAAAAACTTTGGGAACCGTTCACCGAGCCACATACTGCTTTGGCGACATAAGGGGTGCTGTGGTTGAACCAGTGTCACATACTTGTATGCTTTCACTCAGTCTTTGAAATAAAACATGATCATGTTATCCTCTTCTTTCTTTTCTTTTTTTTTTTTTTTGCTTGAACTGTATAATTGGTTACATAGGTTTTTTTCTTCACCGCTAATGTGTTTCCTAGGTTGTATGTTTCCTTCGATCATTTCTACCATGTTCACATATTTATTTTTCCATCCCTGGAGTAGTATGACGTAAGAAATTAAAAAAAAAAAGCGAGAAAGGATTGATTACGCTTTTCCTACGTATAGACACACACACACACACACACACACACACACACACACACACACACACACACACCTTCCTTTTGTATTCTTGTTTAACTGTGTGCGCCTCATATTTATAGAACTTGTTTTTATGTACCTAAAATAATGCATATGGAAAGCAACACATTTATGCGTTCTAACATAATTGTTTCTATTATTTGGTTTTACTGTCTGGTTAATCATCAAATTTAATATAAAAATGTACCTCTCACGCAAAGTACTTACCTCTCCCTTGAAAGTCAACATAGCATTTGACTGATCGCGAATGTTACTAATGTCACACTGTTATGCTTCCGCCATTACTGACTGCTCACACACACACACACACACACACACACACACACACACACACACACACACACACACACATTCAAATGACTCATAGCAAGAAACAATTTGTGTTCGATAATGCAGAGGAGAACGGTGTTGTTGTGAGATGATAAAGTTCAGGTGTTAACTGAAGGTTATGTGTCGGTAACGGCGACATACATCTTATGGGAATAAAAATGGTTACACGGGTTAATGTTTTGACATCAAATGCGTTATCGGGGTATTGTACAGGACGAGATGTTTACGTGCAATATGCTTGTGGAGGTGACATGCAGTGTGTACAGTGCATGTCACATTGTAAGGTGATGATAACGGTTGAGATGTTGACTTACAATAATGTTTTTCACTTGTGAAATGCGTTAAGGGGTCTGTCTATCCACATACCTAGGCTGCTTCCCCCAAGGAAAGGGAGGTAGCCGAGGTAGGACGACACACTCCCGATTTACTCATCCCCTCAACACATTCTTTCGCATCTAAGCCCCTAGGGTCGTTAAGGGGTAGTGAAAATGAATGTCAATATGTTTGGTGAAGGTAGTGTTTTTCACGGACACGAGCAGGAGGAGTATCGTGTTGTCTGTGGAAGTAATGATTTGATACCGTGACGTGCACACTTGAAAGATTACAAAGGTCGATGTGTTTATGTGCCTTGTGTTTTTCCCACTGGCATGCGCAGTAGGGATGCGTTAATGGTTGATGTGCTGATAGTAATGCGTTGAGATCGGTGGTGTGGCTGTGGCTGCTTCACTCACCATGTCGCTCCCCGCCAGGCAACTCAGCCTCCTCCTCCTCCTGCTTATACCCGTCCCTGCAGTGGTTGAATTCTGCTCCCTAAGTCTGTCATCCCTCCTCACAGGTCAGGCAAGACCACCAGTAATCTCATCAGTAAGGAAGGCTTCTAAACCTTTACTTGCCGATTTATTTCCATATATGGCACATTAACATTGTCTTGTATGGCAGCGTTTTCCAAATTGTGGAGTGCGTACTATGGGCAAGAAGGGCGCAGTGTTATGGAGAAAGATTTAAGAAGTAACTTTAAAAGTGTTTGCTGAGAATGACCTGAAAGTAGCATTAACATTTTTCTGTTGTTATATGTATATTAAACTTAAACTCCTTTAAGTAATATTTCATCCTACAAAGTGTTGTCCGATGAAGACGTGCTTAAAATAATAATCTACCGGTAAATTATTCTGAAGAGTATTGGAACATGTGTGGTAGTCGTCATAAAAGCATTAATCGCTTTCAGTTCTTTTGTGTCACACTTGGCAAATTGGGAGTTACAGTCTTCATCACAATTTCCCTGCAAGTCTGCTCGTGTGATGTGGGTCGTTTTCTCTGGCAAGTGTACTGTTTAGGGACTAGTTGCCATATTGGTTTTTATTCGCTTGAAAGGTATGTTTGCAGCTATTAGTACTAGAGACCCCTAGAATACGATTTTCATTTTATCTGATTAGCATAAAAATGCGCAAAAGGTGACAGACGATTATGGAAAACTCCTGTTCTCTCCTCATACTACTCCTGTTGTCCCTCCCTAACCTCACCCTTGCCTTTCTTGACCTCTGCTTTTCACTTTCCCCATCCTTTCTACCTTATCTTATCCACGGCGCTAACCTTCATAATTAAACCGAACTCTTCTGCATTTCTTATCTGTTCCTGTAACCTTTTTGCTCCTCTACATTCGTGAATATGAGGTGAAGGGGAACTTTTCCGAGGGACGAGAGAGAGAGAGAGAGAGAGAGAGAGAGGAATGGGCACAGATGCTTGTTAAATTCAGACTACTGAAATAATAGTCATAAATGCAAAGTTCACTCAAACTCTGTTAAGGAAAACATCACAAGAACGAGACTTAACGTTCCCATACCTCTCGGCGGTTGACAGTGACAAGGGATGGAGAAAAGAAAGACAACAAGAAAGAAAGGAGTGGGAAGGAGACAGGGACGGTGAGAAAAGAATTGAACAAGAAATAATATTGATAATAAACCTTGGATACAGATGGTTTTTATTAATGTATTGTGAGTGTTTGGGAAAGCATGTTAAGCTTAGTAATCAGCTAAGAGAGAATTGCTATGCACCAGTCAAGTTAGTGGCATGAATATATGAGCGAAGGTAGAGAGGGTGAGGAGAGGAGTATGTGGAGAGACATGTGACGCGAGAAAGTGGAGATGCATGAATGAGGAGATGTGGAGAGGCACTAGGGTAGGCGGGGGGAGGAAGGGGAGGGGAGGGGGGGCTGGACGGACATCTGGAGGAGTAGGGGCGAGAGAAAGAAGGGGAGTGTTGAGACGGTTATAATAAGGAATAAGAGAGTATTATTGTCATACGTCATTCCATAACATTCTTCTTTCACCTCCTGCACTTTGTTATGCCAACCAGATACGGTATATAAAGTACTGTATTCTAGACAGTCTCTAGGTCTACTTCTTAGAAACACGTCTTTAAAGCGTATAAAAGCCTAAGTGACAACTAGTACCCTTACACTGTTGCCAGACAAAACGAGTCATCACACGAGTGGACGTGAAGCGAATTTTTGTTGGCGACTATACATTATTTGTCATCACCGTATGTTGTTTTCTGACAGAAAAATATTAAAGTGTTTTCACGTATTTTTTTATTACTTATATTTTTTCTAACTTAAACGCATAAAAATAAAAGGGAAATGGAGACACGAAAATCTTTACATGCAAATTGCAGACGTGAACGGAAAAAAAAAAAAAAATGGAGGCCTATATGTAGTCAGTCCCTTTATCGTTATGTGATAAAGTATTGTACGGTGAAGACTACATTTTTTTTTGCTCTGTTAGCTATCAGTCTGGCATAATAACGTGGGGTCTATCAGGTTAATGGTAAGCTAGTGGGGCGTTATGGCTGAAGTTAGTTAAGCACTGCTACTGTATATCGCATTTATGCAGTTAATGCCGATATTTAAGGAGCCTGATGACATACAAAAAAAGAATGGGGTGCATATTGCCTCTCTTGCAAAATATGCTTACAAGAGGTTAGGTGTGCCAAGCCGACTTCGTGCTTTGTTTATCCCAGCAAAGCTGCTGACTTTATACGGAAAGTTTTATTCGTTCCTGTGTAGACGGAACACTGCAGGCTTGTAGCGTTTGGTTCATTATTCTGCGCATTAAAACAAAATTGTAAGAAGACTAGGATATAATCAAAGAGAACGAATCTGAGGATCGCATTCTTGTCTTCTTACAGGGTATGAGGACCTACTGCGTACTACCTCTCTCTTACCGGTTTATTTCTGCCAAAGGCTGAGAAGCTGCAGGATTTGAGTTGTGTATACCTTCATCGTGTTGTTATTTGCATGATATGGTAGTCACAGGTATCAGTCTCTTCTTCCTGGTTATATTTATCTTTGTCCCTCTAGATGAGTTTGCAAAATATCACGGTGTGTGAATGAGAAAGAAAGCATATAATCATTCCCTCAGAACACAAAAGGCAACCGCTGATTTATACCCATGACCCTGATTTCACTTCTAGGTAACGAAAAGATTGGGGCAAACAAAACCCTGTTCACAGGTCTCGTGGTGGGCCCGGGAACTTATTTCGGTACCTCTTGCTTGCCAGGCGAGTGTGCCTCCGGTTACAACATCGTATGAAGTGCACTGAACACGTTGCTCTTAGCTATGCAAGCACTCGACTGTAATGTGCTGTTATTCACGAAATATCAGCTGTTCTTTCATAGATAAAAGTAAAAATTGCAATGAAATAGTATCCTTTGTGTTTGATAGCTTTGCATAGATAGAAAGTTGAATCACATGACACCGATTGACGCCAACAATTTCACGAAGAATCGCAAGGTCGTATGGTGCACCATCTTTTTGGTTTCCCACCACATCTTAACCGACAGTGACGCTTGCAGTCAGGTACGAAAAAGCTGTATCAGTTATTTGTCTGACCTAAAGTACTCTTCAGTCTACAGAATGCTGGTAACTCGAGCAAATATTTAGCAGTTTAAATCTCAACTAATAGCCTACTTAGCCTGCCATACTTTCCGAAGCTTGCTATATCCGACTAGTGGGTGCCAGTAATATTTAACTTTGAAATAACCAAGCAAAACGAACGTATCCTGACATTTCGTATATCGTACTTGTGTACAGCATAACCAAATCCCCGTAATTACAGCTCTGAGGACAGTTTTCTTTCATTCCAGGTATCAGTACGTAAACTATTTATTCCTTTGAACTTTTCAATGGAATTTCTGTGCCAGGTTTTCTGAAATCCGTTATGCCCCTTCATACAGAATCCAGTCCGAGTTGTTGAGTTGAATGGAAAGCATTTCAAGCCTTCTTGTTTTATTCATCTTCAAATCTACTACACTCTTTGGCAGGAAGTAAATACTCGGTATGGACCAATCGGCCTACTGGAGTTATCGTCTTCCCTTCTCTTCTTAATTCGTGAACAATTCAGTCTCAAGACTCGCCCTGTCATGATTCACAAAGATATCCACCTGGTTTTATATTTTAAATGAACCATTTAGGCCTCAGGGAGAATGGAATTGAATGTTTAAAAAATAACATTTCGCAGGAACATTGTCAAATTTCACTGAAAGAAATAAACTGTTAAACCTTGCATCGTAGAACAAAATCAATAGCTGCTTCCATAAACAGATAATACAAAAAAAAAAAAAAAAAAAAAAAAAAACGATTTAAAATCAATTTGCCATAAAAATGTATAAAAGCCCGTCTCTTCCAAAACATTCAAACGTCACCCGGTTAACTGAAGGTTCCTCCAAACAAGGAAGACAGACAGGGAGCACCAACTGACCATGTGTCTATCGAGAAACCTTTGACGGAGGTCCCCCATATTCGTACACTGGACCAGCAAGTGACGAACAGTATGGAGAAGGAAAAAGCCTGCAGCTTTATGCTCAGCCTGTGTTAGGCTCAGAATCATATTTACAAACTCTCTTAATGAAGCTGTGTCTAAGACTGTTTGTATATACTGTACTGTACATCTGCCTTCATTCATACAGCATCTGAACACTTTACAGTCAAAATACAGTGATCATCAGATACCATATTAAGATAAAAAAAAAATCTGATATGTTATTAACCGTAACGGAGATCAGTTTCAAGCAAAGAGTGGTTAGATCATTCGTATACACGTCCCTTACAGTTGTCTTTTTACCCCCCACCTGACAAAGTCAGAGGAGGGTGTTGTTATCACTGGAATCAGTAGGTGTCTTCCCACTGAGATGGGCGGCAAGGCTGCTGGCCTGGCGTAGAGATTTCGTTTCCAGGCCAGAACTCAGAAAATATTCACTATACCCATGAAATTTCACATGGTTATTTGCCTTATAGTGAGCTGGTGCCTTTTGATAGGTAGAATGCTGTGTCTGATTTTTTTTTTTTTTTCAAATAATGAGAAAGTAAAGAAAAAATAATTTTTCCAAAGATTTCAATGCGACCTGCTCAAGGAACTTGGAGGGACCAGGTTATGTGTCCTCAAGGCGCTCTCCATACGCCCACCATTAAAAGAGAAGATTCGGGAGGGGGGTTAGGCTGTTTTGTGCTTGGTTAGGTGTGCAGGGAGGTGGGGGGTATGTGATTGGTCAGTTGGAGTGTTGCAACAGCGTAGTTTTTTTTTTTTCCTACAGTCCAGTGCCCATAACTGCCCAGACTGTAACAAGTAGCTAATGTCTATGACCCACGAGAGAAAAGGATATCTTAAAACACCGATAGCAGAAAACAAAAATGCAAAGACATATCCATACACAGTACTTCAAAATGGTTAATGCACGAAGCATTTATGATTTTCCTGAGAATTTGTGTTAATATATATATATATATATCTATCTGTCTATCTATCCATCTATATATATATATATATATATATATATATATATATATATATATATATATATATATATATATATATAAAGAGAGAGAGAAAGTGTGTTAAAGAAGTTAGTCGGGGAGTGAAAGATAAAAATGGTAAAATACTAGTGGAGAAGGGACAAAAAGTGAGCAAATGGAGAGAACACTTTATGGAATTGTTGAACATAGGGAATGAAAGTAATACGAGTATGAGTGGATGGGGGATGGCTAGGAGAAGGACAAATGGGAGATGAGAGGAAGAAATTAGTAAGATGGATGTTGTGGAAGCAATGAAGATGGCCACAATGAAGAAAGACCCAGCAACTGATGGAGAGAGTGGTGAAATGCTGAAGCATAGGTAAGAGATAGTAGTAGAATCGGTGTGGAAGATGTGTAGATTGGCCTGGGAGGAAGGGAAACTCCCGGAGGATTGGAAATCAGGTACAATTACACAGTACAAAAGAAAAGGGGAAAAAGAGGTGTATGGTAATCATAGGGGCATGTCTTCTTAATGTAACAGTAAAAGTATATGGTAGGATACTTATTGACAGAGTTAGTTGGAGAAGAACAGGGCCGTTTTAGGAGGGGAACAGGTTGTGTAGAATAGATATTCGTTCTTAGGTCTTTAGTAGGAAAGTTTTTAGAAACGGAAATGAATTTGCATGCTGCCTTCATGGATTTGGGGAAAGCATATGACAGGGTAGATAGACAATGATTGTGGAAAGAATTAAAAAAATATGGAGTAAATGGGAAGTTGTTGAATCCTGTCCAGAGCGTGTATGAGGGTACTAAGGCTGCAGTGCGTCTGGATAGTGAAATGAGTGAATTCTTCTATTTGAAGGTTGGGTTGAAACAAAGATGTGTCATGTCCCGATGGTTGTTCAGTCAGTATATGGATGGGGTTATAGAAAAGATACAATGTAGGGAAATGGATGTTGGAGTTTCCGTAATGAGAGAGGGCAGTGTGTGGAAACTCCCTGTACTGTTGTTTTCAGATGATACTGTGTTATTAAATGAAGACGACGGGGAGCTGCAATGCTTGGTGAATGTGTTTGAGAGAGTGTGTAAGAAACGGAACCTAAAGGTGGACGTAGGGAAGATTAAAGTTATGGTCTTCGAGAGAAATGAAGTCACTGAATGTACAGTGGAGTTGGATGAGGACGAAATGGAAAATGTGAGTACGTTTAAGTACTTGGGTAGTGTGATAAGTAAGGACAGAAGTTTAGAGGGTGAAGTGCTTGAAAGGGTACAACAAGGAAGAAAGGTTGCTGGTTCCTTGAAAGCTGTGATAATAAACAGAGAAGTGAGCATGGAAGTGAAAAAGTTAACCATGACAGCATTTTGATACCAACTCTAACGTATGGAAGTGAAGCTTGAACCTTGTTGGAGGGACACAAGTCAAGAGTGAGAGCAGTCGAAATGAGTTATTTGAGTGGAGTATGTGGAGTCACGTGGAGAGAGAGACTGACAAATGAGGAAGTCAGGGAGAATTTTGGTGTGGATGTGGTTGTGACAGGAAGCGTTAGGAGAAACACACTGAGGTGGTTTGGCCATGTGGAGAGGATGGAGAGTGAGAGACTGACGAGAAGGGTGAGTGAGGTGGAGCGGGGGAGAGGGAGAGGGAGGCCAAGGATGAGATGGAGGGATGGAGTGGAGAGGTATAAGAGGAAAGGGGATTGTGAACTGGGAGCAGGTCAGTGAAACGGAGGGGGACAGGGCGACGTGGAGGCTATTTGTTTGTGGCCATCCCTTACGAGATTAAGGTGTCTCTAAGTATATATCTATATATATCTATATATATCTATCTATCTCTCTCTCTCTCTCTCTCTCTCTCTCTATATATATATATATATATATATATAGACATTTAGATATATATATATATATATATATATATATATATATATATATATCATCATCAGCCGTTGAGGTCCACTGCAGGACCGGCCTATCCCAACAGAAGCAGGGACGATACAGCCAATGTATCTCTACCCAGTGGCTTAGGCTGTCTGGTAGAGACTCTATGTAGGGTGAGAAGTGCTTGTGAGTGTGATTGTAGTGTTGTAGTGGCTTTGGATATGTGTGTAGTCTGTGAACCAAGTGTAATCGGCCCGCCTTAAGCCGACTAGGTGCAAGCATACTAGTATGCGACACTGGTTCAACCACAGTACCCCTTGTGTCCGCCAAAGTAAAGGGGCTTGGTGAAGGCTTCCCAAACTTTTTACAACTCTGGCGGGAGGCGAACCCGCGCTCACCAGTGTGCGGTACCACAGAGGCTCAATATATATATATATATATATATATATATATATATATATATATATATAAATATATATCATCCAATCCTACGTTGCCCCATGAGGAGCGTACGAGCCCGGGGTTAGGCAGCTGGTCCTGACATTTAAGATGAGAATGGCAAGCCTCACTCATCCTTGAGTGGCATTAGGTGAGCAATAAACCCCAACTACCCCTTGGATATAAACCTTCAACTGCTCAATCCAACGGAAGCGCAATAATTACCCACTAGACCACCAGGCGGCATAATTACGTTATATAATTACCACCCAGGGTAGTAATTGGTTTCCTGGTGTACAGGAAACCATTTGGCTTGTTACTCATTGTAGAGTCACCCACAGGCAGAAGGACGAGAAAAGAATGAAGGAAAGAAAGACGGAAGAGGATCGAAGGAAAGAAGGATGGAGGAGAGGAAAGGGCAGACACCCGAGAGCAGCAATACATCGAGTGAGTGGATGCTGAGCGCCCTCACCAGCCACGAAATAATATATATATATATATATATATATATATATATATATATATATATATATATGCATACAGGCATCTATATAATTATGTGTAATTATATAATTTATCCCTTCCAAAAAATGCTAAACAGTAAATATATACAAACGAAAAAATAGATTGAAAATTTTTTTAAAATAAAATTTGTCCCTTACAATAAAATACACTAAACTGAAAACATACTATAATTTGTCGCTTCCAAAATAAATTGAATAAAAAAATCAGGAATCAATAACACCTTCAATTGGGTAACATCGATTTCAGTTCAGTTTTCCTTCCTTCAGACGATTTTATTCAGCTCAGGAGAGGGTTCTGGAACTGCAGGGATAGATGTTTCCTTCATTAGCATCTTCACTGCAAAGACATCATTTTGAAGCTGTATAAAAACTGTTCGGTGGTAGCAAGAACGAAATACAGCAATCCGTAATTGGACTGAAGGAGTTAAATCCGGAATGTCTGAACATTATATTGTGTTGAAAAATCTTGAGGTCCTTAAGCCTGATATTCAGTGTAATGTCTTCTACGTTTTGTTTATCTTATCTTTATATATATTGGTACATAGCCTATGATTTCATCATCCTTTGTGTAATTCTAACGTACAGTATGCTGCATGTTTGATCACGAGCGTGTTCTACCTCACTCCCCCCCCTCCTCCCTTACAGTAGAGTAAGTCGTTCTTTCTGTTGTTCAGAGCAGGATTGTCAACTCTTTGTCCCCATGGCTTCATTTGCGCGTCCTTCTTACAAGTTGTATCAAGCTCTACCGGCTTCTATATAATGAGCTCAGTCTCTGCATTATTGCCACTTAGATCTACTCCTCATTTTGTTCACATCTCTGTCCTCCCCTGTACAGTTGTTATTATTGTGAGTGCTCAGGAAGTCTCCAACCACCTAGCAGCTGTGTAATTTGAGTATAACTGTTATTACATTTTTCCTTGTACTGTATAGCATAAGGTGTTGATTTGTAGGCCTAGTGAGGTTTTTGTGATTCATGTGTTTTGGGTGTCAGCCTTTATTAATAATATTTTGTATCTGTAATAATATATCTTGCATTCACTGAGTATTATCTGGTATTGTCATTTTATCAGGGCTGACTTAGATAAATTTACTCTTACTAATTTCGTGTTAATAGAGGCTATTGCAGTTGACCATATATTTAACCTGTTTTTTGCCATTACATTATCCTTATGAGTCCTGAATGTTTTGTTGTTAGTTTGAGCATTAAACTTTAACTTGTAATTTTACCTAACTCTTTTGTTTTGAACCTGGAACTTTACGGGACAGTAGTGATTTTTAGTATTATCACTTAAAGTGTACATTATCTTCCTCTGTTCTGTAACATAAATTTGGTGACCTCTTATCAGGATATTCAGAAAATTATCATAAGGATATTGCTTGATATTTTGCGACTGTGATTTATTCATGATGTCTACTATTACTACACTTGATGAAGCCAAAGATTTTTGTCAAATGTGCAAACAGTGTGTGATGTAGAAAACAGAACAAAGAATGAACTTAAGCTTGTTGCTCAACAATTGGGAATTGCAGTTCACTCTCATCATTCTAAAGATCAAATTGTTGACATGAATAATAAAAGCTTGTTTAATGTAACTCCTCCAAATGAGCAAACGCAGATTGAAATAGCTAAGTTACAGCTAGCTCTGCAGGAGGCTCGTGTTAAGGAGGCTGAGTTTCAGGCTCGTGCTAAGAAGGCTGAGTCTCAGGCTAAGGAGGTGGAGTCTCAGGCTCGTGTTCAGGAGGCTGAATTTCAGGCAAATGCTCGTATTCAGAAGGCACAGGCACAGGCTCAGGCACAAAAATAACTAGCTAGGATTCAGGCAGACCATGAGTATCGCCTGAAACCAGGTGGAACTGGATCATCTAGCTCTGACGATTTTGATGTGGCTAAAAATGTTAAACTTGTCCCTCCTTTTAATGAATCTGATTTAACAAAGTATTTTCAGTTGTTTGAGAGGGTAGCTACAGGTTTTAATTGGCCCAAAAAGTATTGGCCAGTACTCCTTCAGACTGTTCTCACTAGTAAAGCTCAAGTAACTTATGCATCTTTGCCTCAGGATCAATGTGATAATTATGATGTAGTTAAGAGCTTGATTCTTAAGGCCTATGAACTTTTTCCTGAAGCCCATAGAGTAAAATTTAGGACAACTTATAAGCAAGATAAGCAATCCCATGTTGAGTATGCAAAAATCAAAGAAGATCTGTTAAAGCAGTGGTTAAATTCTAAGAATGTGGATTCTGATTTTGACAAATTTAAGCAGATGATTTTGCTGGAGGACTTCAAAAGGTGTATTAATAAAAATGTAAGCCTATATCTTGATGAGAGAAGAATAGATAATTTGTTTGATGCTGCAGTTTTAGCTGATGAATTATGTTCTCACTCACAAGAGATATTCTAAAGAAAAAGGGAAAGCTGAGAGTAAGTACGTTGCCTCTACTAAGAGTACAGATAACAGGAAAGAGAATAAAGATGATGTTTCTCAGGAAGTAAATACCAGCTCCACCTCGAGATTTCAGAAAAGTAAATGTACTTATTGTAGTAAGCTTGGTCATACTACGGAGAAATGTTTCAGGAGACAGCGTGATGTGAACAAAAAGGAGTCTTTAAATATTCAGTCAATTGGTCTAGTGTCCACCCTTGAGAGTTCCCAGAATTCTTTAACCGAGTTAGCTGAACCTGCTTTGAGGGGTAAATTAAATTCTCATGATGAAGCTCCTCTTTTGAGCAGTAACGTGGGTGACACTCTCAAGAGTTCATGTGCTAATTTCCTGACTGAAGGTTTTGTCAGTCCTCTGGACAGTAATGACAGGAAATCAGTTAAAATACATCGTGATACAGGTGCTTGCCAATCCCTTATGCTGACCAGTGTTCTAGGCTCTAATGTTAATTCCTCTGATGAAACTGTAATCTTACAAGGTGTAGGGAATAATTACTTCTCTGTCCCTCTGTGCAGAGTGAATTTAGAGTCTGGTTTTGTTAATGGTTCCGTTATGGTTGGGTTGGTTGAGACACTCCCAATGTCAGGTGTAACTTTCTTACTTGGAAATGATATTGGTGGAAGTCAAATGTGTCCAGCTCCTCAGTTGTCTAGTGAACCAGTGGCTGCGGCCCAGGATTGTGATGTCCCTGATGTGTTCCCTGCATGTGCTGTCACTAGGGCTAAGTCTAAAGTTACGGGTGACTTAGAGGATAATGATGATCATGATGTTATCCTAGCTGACACTTTTCTTGCAAATTTGGACCACTCACCAGATGAGGCAGTACCCCGTAGTGTTGATAATTTGTCTCGTCAAGAGTTGGTTGAGTTGCAGGTTGCTGACCCTGAGTTGAAAGGTCTAGCTAACTCTGCTTGCAGTGAGGAAGAGTCAGCTGGTGCTTCTACTTGTTATTATATAAAGTCAGGAGTACTTATGAGGAAGTGGAGACCCCCAACAGCATCAGCCGACTGTGAGTGGAAGGTTGTACATCAAGTTGTCATCCCTCGTGTTTGTAGGCAGGATATCATTAGAGTGGCTCATGATTCCAGTTTGGCAGGACACCTTGGAGTGAGGAAGACTGTGGCACGCATTTTGAAACACTTCTACTGGCCAGGTATCTTCAGGGATGTTTCCTGGTATTGTAAGTCTTGTCACACCTGTCAAGTTGTGGGGAAGTGTAATCAGACCGAAAAGGTTGCACCTCTAGTTCCCATTCCTCCTTTTGAGGTGCCTTTCACCCATGTGTTGGTGGATATTGTGGGCCCTCTTCCTAAGACTTCTTCAGGATTTTCTTATGTGTTGACCCTGATTGATATGGCTACTCGTTATCCTGAAGCCATTCCACTTAGAAATATCTCAGCAAAGAACGTGGTTAAGGAAATGCTAGGGTTCTTCACAAAGTTTGGTCTGCCCAAGGAGGTACAGTCAGACCGGGGAAGTAATTTCATATCAAATGTTTTCAAGCAGTCTCTGAAAGAGTTGGGCATCACCCAGATCACGTCTTCAGCTTACCATCCCCAGACCCAAGGAGCGTTGGAGACATATCATCAAACACTCAAATCGATGCTCAAGAAATACTGTTTGGAACATCAGAAAGACTGGGATAAAGGTCTTCCATTCGTTGTATTTGCTGCAAGAGAATCTCCAAATGAATCACTGGGCTTCTCACCTTTTGAACTACTGTTTGGCCATGAAGTAAGAGGACCCCTTAACCCGCGCCGTCCCGAGGACGTACTTCCACGTCCTCACGTTTTGTCACAGCTAATCCCGAGGACGTACTTCAACGTCCTGCAATTGCAAGGTTCATAATTTCCACAATTTTCAATTTTCGCGAGTCATTTTTGGTACGTATACATGGGACACTTTCCTCAACAAGATGCCAGGCAGAGACAATGCCTTACCCAGCATGACCTCCTCCCCCCCCCCTGCAGGCCCTTTTCTCAGCAATTCACCTGTTATCAGTGACCTGGCCAGTATAGCCATGTCATGCCACGGTACGAAATTCAGGGCCAGAGTGATTCCCCAATCAATGACAATGTGGAGGACAAACTTTACATAGCATTAGAGGAAGGAACAGTTAGAAATGATGATCAGGTAATGTGGCAAAAAAAGGTCAGGTATTAGTGAGTGAAACAATGCTTATAATGCCTATATTACTGCTTGAAAACCAATATACTCTTGTACTACATATAAATTCGTAACAGTAAATAAATAAATACCGTTTATGAGTGGTGTGAAATAGTTATCCTCCCATAGAACTTGTTTTCTTTGGTGCCAGCCTGATAGAAAACCCAGTAAGGTAAGGAGGCTCTCCTACCTGTAATAAGTATTTTAAACCTCAGGTGAGCGATTTCTCTGTGAATTTTCGATGTTTCTCACCAAAAGCGAAAGTTTAAGCAAAAAAAAAAAAGGTCGAAAAATGCCCGGGATTGGGGGGTACCAGTGGTCGAAAAGTGGCCGGGATGGGGCGGGTTAAGCTACTCAAGGAATGCTGGCTGTCGGAGGAAGATGACGTCAACCTGCTGGAGTATGTGATGAAGTTCAAAGAACGGCTGTCCACTGCTTTACAACTGGCGAGAGAGAATTGCTCAGGAGAAGATGAAGACTTGGTATGATAAGAAGTCCTGGTTACGCCACTTTCAGCCAGGAGACCAGGTTTTGATTCTGCTACCGGTGCATGGGCAACCTCTTCAAGCCAAGTTTAGTGGTCCTTATTTCGTGGAGAAGAAACTCAGTGATGTCAACTATGTCATCGCCACACCAGATCGTAGAAAGAACAAGCAATTTTGTCACATCAACATGCTAAAGTTATATCACAGGCGGGACGAAAATAACCCAGTCTGCACTGTAGCTGTTCCACCTGAGTCTGCAAGTGAAGTTCTCCCATGCAGCATGAGCCTGAGTGATAGTTTGGGGAAGAATCCTGATATCATGAATGATCTCCAGACTAAGCTTTCTCATCTACCTCCCGAGGAAAGGCAGGAGTTTTCGGCATTACTGCAGGAGTACCCGCAAGTGTTCCGTGCCACTCCAGGAAGAACCACTGTGTTGATGCATGATGTCGATGTTGGAGACGCAAAGCCAATTAAATTGCCTCCTTACCGTGTGAACCCAGTGAAAGTTCCTCTCATCCAGAAGGAGCTTGACTACCTGTTGGACCACAAGATGATTGAGCCCTGTCAGAGCGAGTGGAGTTCTCCTGTCACTCTAGTCCCTAAGCCAGGTTGGTCACAGCGGCTTTGCATCGACTACAGACGTGTTAATCAGATAACCAAAAGAGACACTTACCCTCTCCCTCGTGTGGAAGATTGCAAAGACAAGATCGGAAAGGCTAGGTACATAAGTAAGTTTGATTTGTTAAAGGGATACTGGCAAGTACCTATGACTGAACGTGCTAGGGAGATCTCATGTTTTGTAACACTAGCAAAGACTTTTGCATGTTCTGTAATGCCATATGGTATGAAGAATGCACCAGCCACATTTCAGAAGCTCATGAATGTTGTAACAGAGGGTTTGGCAGGGTGTGTTGTTTATATTGATGATGTATTAATCTTCAGTGACAACTGGAAAGATCACCTATGCCTTGTCAGTAAATTTCTTGAGCGTTTGGTTCAGGCTAATCTTGTAGCTAATTTATCAAAGTGTGAGTTTGGTTAAGCTAAAGTTCAGTACCTTGGGTACGTAATTAGTGATGGACATGTTGCACCACCAGGAGCTAAGGTTCAGGTTATAAGTGATCTTCCCAGACCTAAAAGTAGGAAAGAGCTACAAAGATTTTTGGGAATGGTAGGTTATTACAGGAGATTTGTTCTTAACTTTTCAATTCTTGTATCATCACTTACAGACCTACTGAAAAAGGGAGTTGAATTTGTCTGGACAGATAACTGTGACTCCTCTTTCACCAAACTTAAAGCTATCCTATTAAGTCAGCCAGTGCTCGCTACTCCAAATTTTGCTAAGCCTTTTAAGATGGCTGTTGATGCAAGTGATACAGGAGCTGGGGCTGTTTTGCTGCAAGAGGATGATCAGGGTATTGAACACCCTGTATCTTATTACAGTAAGAAGTTCACTCCACCTCAAAAGAACTACTCAACTATTGAGAAAGAGCTTTTGGCCTTGATTTTGGGTTTACAGCATTTTTCATTTTATTTGTGTTCTGGTTTTGACCCCATAGTCATTTATACCGATCATAACCCTCTGAAATTCCTTAGTAAGTTTAAAGATAAAAATCAGAGATTGACAATATGGAGTCTACTTCTTCAGGAGTATTCATTAGACATACAACATGTCAAGGGGAAAAAAATGTTATTGCAGATTGCTTATCTAGACTTTAGACAGATTGTTTTAGAGTAATAAGAAATTTCCTTTGTAAATTTCTTTTTCTTTGTGAGGAGGTGTTACATAGCCTATGATTTCATCATCCTTTGTGTAATTCTAACGTACAGTATGCTGCATGTTTGATCACGAGCGTGTTCTACCTCACTCCCCCCCTCCTCCCTTATAGTAGAGTAAGTCGTTCTTTCTGTTGTTCAGAGCAGGATTGTCAACTCTTTGTCCCCATGGCTTCATTTGCGCGTCCTTCTTACAAGTTGTATCAAGCTCTACCGGCTCCTATATAATGAGCTCAGTCTCTGCATTATTGCCACTTAGATCTACTCCTCATTTTGTTCACATCTCTGTCCTCCCCTGTACAGTTGTTATTATTGTGAGTGCTCAGGAAGTCTCCAACCACCTAGCAGCTGTGTAATTTGAGTATAACTGTTATTACATTTTCTCTTGTACTGTATAGCGTAAGGTGTTGATTTGTAGGCCTAGTGAGGTTTTTGTGATTCATGTGTTTTGGGTGTCAGCCCTTATTAATAATATTTTATCTGTAATAATATATCTTGCATTCACTGAGTATTATCTGGTATTGTCATTTTATCAGGGCTGACTTAGATAAATTTACTCTTACTAATTTCGTGTTAATAGAGGCTATTGCAGTTAACTATATATTTAACCTGTTTTTTGCCATTACATTATCCTTGTGAGTCCTGAATGTTTTGTTGTTAGTTTGAGCATTAAACTTTAACTTGTAATTTTACCTAACTCTTTTGTTTTGAACCTGGAACTTTACGGGACAGAAGTGATTTTTAGTATTCTCACTTAAAGTGTACATTATCTTTCTCTATTCAGTTACAATATATATATATATATATATATATATATATATATATATATATATATATATATATATATATATATATAAAAACCAGACGCTATAATCCCGTAAGTAATGGCCACAATCAAATATCCTCCTCTGTCATTATGGGGGAATGGTGGCTCAGTGGTAGAGCATCAAGCTCGTAATCGGGGGATTGAGAGTTCGAGCCTTGCCCGGGAGAATGCCGTGCCGGGAGTGGTAGCGCGCTCCTGTAATCCAGCGGGGCTATATGATCCATTACAGGGTCTAGCTGGGGGGAACGCCATTTCTCCCATTTCCTCTGTCATTAGACTGCCATCCCTCCAACAGACGCCCCCATCCCATATGTAATTCCCCACCCATTCCCTCAACATCATCCTCGGTCTCCTACTGCCCCCCTCCGCGTCATTCACCTAACGTCCTTTTAGTTCGTTTCTCATCGTCCATCCTCTCCACATGGCCAAACCATCTCAGACGATGCATATTTCATGTAGCAAAATGGCACAATAAAACATCACTTTGGCTCTGCATTATCCATACAACCGTGTTTGGATGTACATTTTGTACTGATTTAGTTACGTTAGTAGCTTTTGGTCCAGCTTTGGAAATACCAGTTGCCTTGAAAAGTTTCTGATCGATCTACTTTAAATTTTGTAACCTCATCTGCCCAGGGAAGTTCCCGAGTGGTAATCACAAATCAATGCGTGATGACTGGCAACTCGATGTACAATGTGCCAAGCGAGGTACCGCAACTTCCATTCATTATGCTGGCACCTGTTTTGTGTGTATCTCAGCTCCATAAAATAATTATTAGGTGATGAAACATCTTATTTACGAATTATTTCGTCTTTTTTTATACCCTAATCTAAGCTTGGCCGATCATTATTTTTTTTGTCTGAATACTGAGTCATTCAGGAACGCATTAACATTGGACTTGTCCTAATATTATGCCTCTTTTCCCACACAGACTATCACACTAAGATTACCCAGGCTTTGTCATCACTGGTTAGTGGTGCACTGCACAGACATGACCTCCTGATGGTGAATGATAATCATAGCCAGCATCTGCTTGACATGAATCAGGTGTTGGCGTCTGCTGGAGCCTTCCTCAAGCCCGTCTTCCTCACCACCCAACACGCACTCCTCCACACCGCCCTTCCTTCACACCACACCAAAGGATCCCACCTCACTGCCATCATCATCTTCCACAGCGACCCCACCACCTCCCTCCTCCTCCTAGGGAACAGCAAAGAGTGGAACCCTAGCCACCTCATCCTCTTCTGTCTCAACCCCCACCTCAGTACAACGTCAGTGATCAATCAACCTGTTGTCCAGCGTTCAGAGTTCATTTTGTTGCTGCAGCCACAAGAACGAGCGGGTCATCAACGCTTAATCGCCTACACAAGTATACCCACAAGCACTAGGGCACCACTGGGAGTCTGGAGCAGCGAGAAATTTCACACCAGACATGCACTCTTCCCTGATCGCTTCAAGGATTTTGGAGGAAGGGTTCTAGAGTTATCAGTCTCCTGCTACGACCCACCGTTCTTATACTACGGAAAAGATGGTAAATGCATTGGCGGAAACACTGACGTGATTCAGATCATTGGTGATAAATACAACTTCACTCATAAACTCAGCTTCAACAGCACAGATATATGTGGAGTCAAGGAGAATGGAACTTGGAATGGGATGCTGGGCGATGTAATGTACAATAAGGACATGGTTATCAATGGAATGTATCTTAACATGGATCGGTTCAGTGACTTTGACCACATCTACCCCTACTGGCGAAACAGCTTTGTGATTCTCCTACGTGTCCCACCGCCGATACCCCGCTGGAGGAGTATCTTGTTCCCTTTTTCTGCTCTATTATGGGGCTTAATTCTGGCTTCCACCATCGCTGCTGCCTCTCTGTTCTCCTGCTTACTCCACTACCTCCATCACCTCAGTGACCCCGTCGACATTATTCTCAAGGTGATTAACCCCTTTGATCTGTTACAGCACCTGGTGTTGCTGGTAACGTAAACATTTTATTTACCTTAACTATGAGATACTGGCTGCTAAAGTTTTGCTTTGACTGTACTAGAGATGCCAACACACTGGAAAGGACAGTCTTATGTAGAATGTGACAATCATGGTGACTGAATTTACTGTCAGTTTGAGACATGAGGTTAGTGAAGACAATGTCATCTCTCTGAAAGCATTATGTAATTCTTAAGTAAAATCTAGTCCTTGAAATTATTTTGTACTTCTTGACCATAACCACTAAGGATTTGTTTTGTCATTCTTGCTTATAAATTTATATATGATATTATGACTTGCAATCTAAAACATTTGCTTGACAGTTGAAAAAATATAATATTTTTGCCCTTGTAGGGCTGTCCTATGCAGGCAGCGTAAAATTATCGACTGGAATAAACTAATAACAATGTCATATTGACTGCAATTAATATTATTCTAAGTTTCAAATGTACTTGCATTGTAATTAATTGTACTTGAAAACCCATGTATTAAATTATATCAGTTTATTAATATTTTGAAGCTCAGCTCAACCGTTAACAAGACAAAGTCGAAAGTTCAATAGTATTACCTGGTTTTAATTTAGAAAAGCAGACATGCATAAAGTACACAAATCAAATATATTGTATTTGCAAAAGTTTATTTCAATTTTCACTATAATTATGGTTATCATTTTACAAATTAGTTATAAAGAGGACGCTTACAGCCTACGGGATCTCTTCTGAAAATAATAAAGTCATCTAACTGTATACGAAAAAAGTGAAGGAAATTTTCTCTGAGTAAAGGCATAAATTATTACACGACAATTATAAGTATAGGGATGACATGGTTGCAGTTCCGTCTCAGTAGTCTCAAAAATACCTGGCGAATAAGCGGTCAAGTTTATCATTCTGTATCGAATAAGTGTAGGAAAAAGAAGAGGCCTGACTTCTTGCAGTCCAGTCGAGCGATATTCAGTCAGCTGAATCACAACAGTCTGGATTCACACACATACGGTCAACTGTCTCTGGTAACTAAAGTTTGTTTTCGTAGGAAGAATTAGAAACGCAAAAGGATTTTCCTCTTTCGTTTCCTCTGCCCTTCCTGTAAAAACCAATCCTAGCTACGCCAAGGTTTTGATCGGAGAAGTTATTTGGTTATGCAGGAAGATCAAAAGACATGTGAAGTTTTTAAACTCTCATTTCCTTCGTGAACGAATCCATGTTACAACACAAAATTGACCATAAGCTTTTTAAGAAATCAGGGCCCAGGCAGACAAATTCATGGATGTTATACATCAATCTAACTTCATTTGAATTGCCACTCTGATGTCTCATGTATCTATTAATTATCTGTGATAAGAAATATATCATCTACCCATGTTGCAGTCATTGGTTTTATGAACATTCTTTTTGTGCCTTTGTAAATAGAACTTTATTTCAGTTCATCCACGTGATACCCAACACTCTTTTGTGAGGAAAAAAAAAAAATGTCTACCTTAATGACCTTTTTGGATTTGAGAGGTATAATATAATTCTAAGTCTTCAAGCGAACATTACCTTCATAGTACGGCTTAGTTTATTATCTGGAGCTGTGTGAGAATCAGGTGCTGTACTCTAATCGAGAATTTTGTAGAAATCCATATTTCTGTTACTTAAGTTACTGCTGAATAGGAAGGGCACAGTTTTTTTTTTTTTTTTTTTTTACAAGAATGACATTTCAAATGTCTTAAATTTCTGTTAAGGAAATCCTATTAATCGATCTCAAGCATTTCCTTTGCACGATGTTTCTGGCGTGAGTTCGGATAATATATGTTGGATGATATATTCGTATGAGACACATTATGCAACTCTTGGTAAAATCCACCTGGACGCAAATGGTACACAGGTAGTGGTAAGGAGCACTGTCTGGCGCAAATGCCCTTTGGCATATATGAACAGATACTGCAGTGAAGTTAAGGGAAGAGTCAAGGATCTGAGTTTGTATGAACTCTAAAGAAATGCACTATGATGAGAAACTGCTGGGACAATTTTATCCGTAATTACCAATCTATGGTTATTGAACTATTATAAGCAGGTCCTCCAGTCTCTGTGAACCTGCAGCTTTGGTGTTTTAGCAGCAATTTCAATTAATCATTTCAAAATGATGCCAGGTAAAAATACGTACATACACAAGTTAAGGGAGACCTCTTTTACTCCAAGGTTTAAAAGATTATTTCTCATTTATTGCGAGGAAGAGATAGTGTCCATGGTGATGAATCAGGCCATGTATATCAAGACGGTTACATTTTCCACAGCATTAATTACCATCTTACATCCCAAAATATAAATTGTCCTCAAATTTCCCGGTCCAAACTTTCTCAGTCGCCTTCTTTAAATCCGCAGATGACTAATTCCTACATAAACTCCCAGGTTGTGTCGGGTCTGCTGGGTCAGTCCATGAATGACAGTAGGGTGCGGGTGTTTTCGTGGGCGCGTGTGTGGCTGATTTTCTGGTGGGTGGCTGTGGACATCTTAGCAGCGGCCTACATGAGCAACCTTATGTCAGTGCTTACCGTGCCCGTCTACCCACACCGTATACAGACGCTGGAGGAACTGGTTGAATCTGACATCATGTAAGAGCAGCACAATTTAATGTTTTATAAATTTTCTTTTATCTTATCATTATCAGTGCACCTTTTTTTGCAAAGTTTATGTTAGTACTCACCATACCTGTCTATCCGCACCTTTTCCAGGTGCTGAAGGAACTGGCTCATTCATATATGTTTTTTTTTCCTTGTCTCCATTTTCTCTTTTGATTTAAACTGTTGATAGAGAGGAACACCTTAATGTGATGACACCGATAAAGCTGGGTGCTCACCTGCTTGGTTATGCAAATGTCCCTCAGGTATTTTCCTATTCCCCCAAAGAAGGATGGTGGACTGCAGTTGGGCAGCATCTGCAGTACACTTTATTCCCAAGTCAGATGAACCAAAGGCAGCAACTACTGCAACCCTACTAGCTTGGGACTTTGGAACAAATAAAAGGCTCAGATATAGTGTGAGAGTAGCATCATCTCTAATCATTTACTTTTAATAGTCACGTATTTTAATCATTTTACTTTGATGTTTACTTTATGTGTCAGCTCACGGTGCCTCTCTACCCCCGCCTTATTGTCACTGGAGGAACTGGCTGAATCCATTATAATGTGTGAGTCTATTTGTAAATTTGTGTTGCAGTTATTCTTTGCGTCGCCATTTTCACGCTTAAAAGTTTCACAAACTCTGTCAACCCTGAAATCACAAAGGGGAAGTCAGGCACCCAATGGATGATTTCCTTAATAACCTTTGTGTTTTAACTAGAGCAAAAACTTGCCATTCCTCTGCACTCTGGTCACCCTTCACCTAGACCCTGTGTGGAAGACCATGGAGGCTATATTTCCAAGATTTTACAATGCTCCAACAACCTGGTCTACATCAGATTGATGAGAGGAATGTAGTGACAATCATGAAAGGCTAACTTTCTCTTTCCCTGTGGTCTTCCTACATTCTCGCATTATATGATGGAATAAGAAAGCATAGTTCTTAATATCTTTTCTCCTTCCTTCCGGCTCCCAAACATACATTGCTCACAATGGACCTGTTCACACTGCGGCCAGATTACAATATATTCTGATGTTAACTTCATGATCGTTTAGGTTCTAATGAAAACTAGAAAAATGCCCTGTTTCACTGGGCCAAATTCTGGACCCTTTTCTATCACTGCTTGATGTACAGTAATATGAGTGACAGTGAGAAGAGAAAAGCCATGAAGGTGAACCAAAGGAGGAGAATGATCTTTGTTTAGTTTTCATCCTGACTTAAATTATAACTAGTTCTGGCTTCATTGAAGATGTTCCCTAACACACAACACTACATCGTACACCTCTGTCTCCCGCATCCAGACCCTGTAAAGCAGACTTCAGAGACTTCATTGACCACCCCCTCAATAATCCAGCTACTGTTTATCTCTCCATGGGATGTTGGATGTACAGTAAAAATCGGAATACATTTGCCACGAAATACTCTGACCTTATAGACGTTGACAACTAAATATAAAAACTTAAATAAATAAATAATAGATTTATAGTTTATGGTAGGATTCTGCGCGAAATCCAATATTATTAATCATTTTTACACGTAAAATAGTTTGAGACTTTCAAGGATCTGTTACAGCATAAGCTAAACCTTATACTTATTCTGATTCTTCTTCATCCAGCCCCAGCATGGTGGACTACGGGTCGTTTCTTCCCCAAGCCCTCCTACAATCAACCAATCCTGTGTACCTCACTCTAGGGCGTCGATTGTACCTCGACCCCATGACCAACGCTGACGACGCTGACACCTTCCTCCTGACGCAGGTTCAGAAGGGCACTCACGGCTTCATCGACGTTGTTGATTATGTTATTGTCCTTCAGATAAAAAGGGACCTTGTTCGTACCACGTATATTATGGATGAGAAGGTAGGACACTCAGTGTGGGTTTATAAGCCTCTGTGAAAATTACTAACTAAATATGATACTGGAATCCCACTAACGCAGGCTAAGGTGTTCAGTGCAGACAGTTAAAATCATTCCCTTTCTCCTGACGGGTATTAAATAAGCAAAACATAAACTAACATTCCCTACGTCTTCAACCTTTACGGGATAATTCCGGATGAAGAACCTTAGCCCACTAGACCACCTGGCCTCCACTTGTTGGGTTTATCGTAAAAAGATATTAAGAAATAATTTCGCTAAAATAATTATAATCATGCCGACACTTACTCCCACCTAATGATGGGATGGGAGAAATTATTCTTAAACTAAGGCATATTCCACATTTATATTGCTTCCACCCGACTACTGGATATTGTTTACCTTGAGAGAGCTCTGACTTCACACACACACACACACACACACACACACACACACACACACACACACACACACACACTATGAACTTAAAACTGTCCTTTTGCTAAAGAAGACGATGCATCTTATACTCTCACTGTTTTGGGTGCCAGTGGGTGTGACTGTATAGACCAGCCCTGGATCCACAAACTTTACAACACAGTCGGCATGCCTAGTCCGGCTTTGCTGGTAGAACAGTGTTTTGGTCGTGTCTCTGTTATTTATGTTCCTTTCGGGCCACGTTTCAAGCTTATTCGAGACGATTATTTC
Source organism: Coenobita brevimanus (assembly GCF_032717465.1). NCBI lineage: Eukaryota > Metazoa > Arthropoda > Malacostraca > Decapoda > Coenobitidae > Coenobita > Coenobita brevimanus. The sequence goes on along the minus strand of NC_136997.1, from coordinate 40,941,361 downwards.
GTTTTCTTGATGATGACCGGACCGTGTTCAGAGGATAAGGAAAGCAGTCTAAGGCCATTGTTGTTCATGTTACCGACATAATGGCAGCCTATAATGCCTTGCCAGAGGTGATTATCTTTTCCTACCCTAGCGTGAAAATCTCCAGAGTAAGTTTGTCATTACGTGGCACTGATCAAATGGAAGCATCCAGAGAGGCACAAATGGGATCTTTGACAGTGTCCTCAGAGTCAATAATTGGGGCATTGGCACTGAGCAGTGTTGCATATTGGCCGTTAGAGAGTGGTATGTGCCAGGACATCAGCCTCTTTGATACACCGAAATGTGATTCTTGGATCTTCTGTAGTAGATTCCTCCGGACTGCAATCCCAGTATAATGGTTTCTTTTTACATTATCTGGGTATCGCCTCCAGAAATATGTATACCATTATCCTACTGTCATTAGACTGCCCTCTCCTGACAGGCGACTCTCAGACAAGGCAGAAATGTCAATTTTATATTTTTCAGTTCATGTAGAAATAAGGGCAGTTCTCCAGCATGTTCATGTGTCTTGTTCAGCATCAAGCAAGGTTCATATATTCAAGGTAGCAAAAGTCAGAGGGATTCTTTTGTTTTTTTCACTGCAGTTTGGGATGTCTTGACAGACGTGGCTTTCTGCTGTGGTCCGGAGCAGCATATGTTTAGGTTACCTTTTCTAAGCCCATTGCCGTCAGGGGTAAGGAGTTGGACGTTTGTTTCGGCTGCTTAGTAGCACTGGATGCTGCCGGAGGTATGACCTGCTCCTGTGTCATCATGCCAGCAACCACTGGGCCAGTGCCGCCTATGCTGGGGACTCGAGCTAGAGACTTCCAGCCACATCCATGACCTGTCACTGTCAACCTATACAGTCACCATAGATCTTATGATTTGGATGAGAGGATGAATTGGGAGGTGAGTAAAGCAGAGGGTTTGCGCAATAAATGGATTTGGTTTGATGGTGAGGGTGTGCAGGCTTTACCACAACATGGCTTTGCCCTTCTTAGCCAGTGATGGTGGCACGAAAATTCTCGATGACCATCTGAGCTGGGTTGCAGGAGTTTGGTGTGAGCTGTGTCTGTCAAGCCCCATCTTCCGTCGGATTCCACTCACGGATTTTTCTTTCGAGGTGTACTCCCGTAGGATTAACCCATCCAAGGGTAATAGACAGGGCAATGGGTTTAGGAACACTTAGTCTGACCCCTCAATGATGACCCTTCGAACATGGGCAACCCTGTCCTCTTGATGAGTATGGGAGGAGGGGGATTTCTCTCCGCTGGTTCGGGCCACCAAAATTTCAGAGTAGGCAAGCCCTCAACCAGAACAATGTGGTTCTTCCCCCCCCCCACCACCACCACAACAACACACGCACTACGATGACGCCTCATATTAAATTCATACCAATTCCTGACGCTTGTACTCAACTTCAGAGAGACGACTGGAAGCAATAGAGAGAGAGAGAGATTCAATAGGGCAACTGTAACCATGAGATGATTGTTCTTGAAGCTTTACCTGTATAAGCATGTCTTATCTTTCTGTCTTTTGCACAATAGAGTGGATGAGAAACAGGGGGTGGAAGAAGTTGAGAGACGGAAGAAAGAGATATATGTAGAGAGGAAGAGAGAGGTGAAAAGATAAGTAAAAGGGAGTAGAAGAGAGTGGATGAGGAATTTGGAAGGAATTTCAGTGTAAAGTGGAGGGACTATAACAAAATGTTCTGGAAAGAGGTAGAGTTAAACAGGGTGGAAATGAAGTTAATCAAGGAGTGAAAGATAAAAATGGTAGATTACCAGTGGAGAAGGGAGAAAAAGTGAACAGATGGCGCGAACACTTTAAGGAATTGTTGAACATAAAGAATGAAAGTAATACGAGTACAAGTGGCTGGGGAATGGCTGGGAAAAGGAGGGATGTGAGAAGAGAGGAGGAAATCAGTAGGATGTAAGTTGTGGAAGCAATGAAGAAGGTCAAAGTGGGGAAAACCCCAGGAATTGATGGAGTGTGGTGAAATGCTGAAACATGGGGGAGAGATAGTAGTAGAATGGATGTGGAAGATGTGCAGATTGGCCTGGGAGGAAGATAGAGTCCCAGAGGATTGGAAGTTGGGTATAATTATTCCCGTGTACAAATGAAAAGGGGAAAAAGAAGTGTGTAGTAATCATAGGGGCATTCGTCTCTTTAATGTAATGGGAAAAGTATATGGTAGGATACTTAATGATAAAGTTAGGGAAATGACAGAAGAATTAGTTGGAGAAGAACAGGGAGGTTTTATGAAAGGAAGCGGTTGTGTAGATCAGATATTCATTCTTAGATATTTAGTGAAAACGTCTCTAGAGAAGGAAAAGCAGTTGTATGCGTCCTTCACGGATTTGGAGAAAGCATATGACATGGTGGATAGACAAGGATTGTGCAAAGTATTAAGAATATATGGAGTAGATGGGAAGTTGTTCAATGTCGTGAAGGGTATGTATGAGGGTGCTAAGGTTGCACTGCGTGTGGATAATGAACTGAGTGATTTTTTTCTATTTGAATGTTGAATTGAAACAGGGATGTGTCATGTCTCCATGGCTGTTCAATCTGTACATGGATGGGGTTATAAAAGATATCCAAGACAGGGCAATGGATGTTGGAGTGGCCCTAATGAGAGAGGGCAGTATTAGAAAACTCCCTGTACTGTTGTTTGCAGATGATACTGTGTTGTAAGGTGACGACGAAGGGGAGCTGCAAGGCTTGGTGGATGAGTTTGGGAGAGTGTGTAAGAAAAGGAATCTTAAGATGAATGTGGGGAAGATTAAATGTATGGACTTAGAGAGAAGTGAAGTCATTGAATGTACAGTGAGGTTGGATGAGGAGGAAATGGAAAATGTGAGTACGTTTAAGTATTTTGGTAGTGTGATGAGTAAGGATGGAAGTTTGGAGGGTGCAGGGCTTGAAAGGGTTCAACAAGGAAGAAAGGTTGCTTGTTCCTTTGAAAGCAGTGATAAGAAACAGGGAAGTGAGCATGGAAGTGAAAAAGTTACTACCTGACAGTATTGTGATACCAACTATAACGTACTGAAGTGAAATGGACCTTGTTGGAGGGACTCAAGTCAAGAGTGAGAGCAGTGGAAATGAGTTATTTGAGAGGAGAATGTGGAGTCACATGGAGAGCAGTTTATCAAATGAGGATGTGAAGGAGCGTTGTGGTGTGGATGTGATAGGAACCTTAAGGAGAAACACATTGAGGTGGTTTGGCTATGTCGTGAAGATGGATAGTGAGAGACTGACGAGGAGAGTGTATGTGAGTGAGGTGGAGGGTGAGAGATGGAGGGGGAGGCCAAGGATGAAATGGAGAGATGGAGTGGAGAGGTATATGAGAGAGGGGGGTGTGAGCTGGGAGCAGGGCAGTGAAATGACGGGGGACAGGGCGACATGGAGGTGATTTTTTTTTGGCCACCCCGTATGGGATTATGGAGTCTGGCAATTGATAGACAGACAGACATTTTCACTGCTGTCTGATGTAGGATAACTGATAACTGAACGAGTGAGGCGAATAAGGTCAGCAGTTGTTTTTATCATTTCCTCCCGTATGAATAGCTCTTTCCGACAGGGAGAGTATGTATTCACCCCTGTTTGTTTGTTTGCTTGTAAGATTGTTTGGCTGCTAACAGGATTACTCAAAACCTAAAGGAGATTTGAACCAATTTTGGTGGGTATATAACCCGTGTCCCAGGAAACAATAGATTAATTTTTGGGACCGATCCGAATCGTATTACAGGTTTTGGATCCGGAAAACACATTTTCCGAAACCGAAATGAATGATGAGAAAACCTAACCCACTATGAAGAGTGGTTTGGAAATGACGTTGCCCGTGTTGGAGAGAGGCGCTTCACTGAGTGCCCCTCAAGTTGCATTTGCTTTTATTATGAATACTACAAATTCACCATACATTTATGTAAAACCTGGAACACTATTAGCACTGGGTCACATGTTTCAGTCCTACAAAAGTATTAGCCATATAAGTAATGCTGCCATATTAAAGCTGTGTGTGTGTGTGTGTGTGTGTGTGTGTGTGTGTGTGTGTGTGTGTGTGTGTGTGTGTGTGTGTGTGTGTGTGTGAAGCTACTCTCTCTCTCTCTCTCTCTCTCTCTCTCAAACCAAACCACTACTGACCCTCACAGCTATTCAAGGACTACATGACGTGGTTTCTACCCCGCAACACAGCCTTCACCCCTCTAATATCCAAAAGCCTTCAGCGCATCCTGGAGACAGGCATCCTGGGAAAAATATATGAGACGCATGTCAGAAATTTCGCCGTACCTACCACACAAGTAAGCTTTGATGCACGACACTCTTTTCACCTTCAACTACGCAATTACACTAATTGTATCGTCGTCGTAGCAGGACAAATTAGACATTATTATCATCAACAAGGTAGCTGTACACTTCAGACCATTATTATTATTATTACCATCATGATCACCGTTGTAGGGCAAATCAAACTAGTATCATCATCATGGTAACGGCACAAGTTAGATATTATCATCGTCACCAATCAGCGAAAATTACACAACTATCATCACCGTAGCGAGACAAACCATACCACTATTATCAATGTCACTGTAGCAGTACAAGTCGGACCATTATTATCATCACCACAGCCGCATAAATCAGAGATTATCATCATTCACGTAACAACGCTAAATAGACAACTATTATCATCACCGTAGCAGCACAAATAAATGATTATTTCATCACCGTAGCAGCACCGATACCCGATTATTTCATCACCGTAGCAGCACAAACAAGACAGTATTATCAACGCCGTAGCAACATAAACATTATCATCATCATCACCGTAGCAGTATATCAGTATGAGTGTGAGGCATTGTCTTCCTTTCCATCGCCTAATCAACTGCATTTTTTATCATCAACATCAGCTACGTTTAACTTGACCTGAACATCACCTGACAAGGATAACTTAGAAGAAATTTAAGGTCTGACGAAACATACTCCCAGTTTTTTATCATTAGGACTTCACGAATGCTGATAAGAAAGCTGTGATTGAAATTAATACGATAATTGTTCACTCTGCAAAACATCAGAAATATAATATTTATTGTCAAGAGGTGATGAGAAACAGAAAACTGAGTACCCAGATTGTTCTTGTTTTGTACAGGTTCGTGGGACGGGTGTGTTGAACCTGGAGCATCTACAGGGAGCATTCATAGCACTGGGGCTGGGAGTTGGTCTGGCTGCCTTTACTCTGGTAATGGAGTGTATTGTGAAGAGTCAGTAGGTTACTTCCTTCCACCGACAACAACGTCAACACCATCACCACCATCATACAACATCACCACCAACAAAACAACCTGGAGCATCAACAGAGAGTATTAATAGCACTGGGGTTGGGTGTTGTTGTGGCTACCTTTACCATGATGTTGGAGTGCACTGTGAAGAGTCGTTAGTCACTCACCACCAAGAGCACCATCAGTACCACCACATATCAGTATCATCACCACTACCACACAACCTGAAGCATTTAAAAAGGCTTGTTCATTGTACTGGGTTTGGGTGATGTTATGACTGCCTTTACCCTAATTTTGGAGTGTATTGTTAGGTGCCAGTATGTTGTTCACCACCATCACTAACAGCGATATCTTCACCACACAACAACAACAACAAATGCAGCCTGCAACATACAACAGGGCTCCTTCATAGCACTGGGTCTAGGTGTTGTTCTCACTACCCTTATCGCAGTGCTAGAGTGTATTGTTAAAAGGTAATGAAGCTTCCTCATCGCCACCAGTCCAGTCCAGCATAACCACACAGGCCATCACAACATCGACCAAAGAAGACGCGGTGTCAAGGCAAGCAAACCCGTCCCCGGCAGTCATTTTAGTGCTGACGTATGAACACAACAGGATGTCTAGCCAATGGTGGAGTAAATCGGGTGATAATTGACGATTTTATGCCCATTTCAATATTTAGGCCCGACCCACCTGACACTGACCCCCTACCGCTAACTGGGGGATGACCCCCGTGATGTAATGAGGCATGTTATACAATGCAGATTTGAAAGATACACCTTTAGGTTTTGGTTTCATGTCGATATGACGAATTTGAAAGGAGTTATAGCAAAAAAAAAAAAAGTGTTTTTATTCTTTACATTTTGGGGGCTTACAACCAGGGCCTTGGTCCAATTTGGCGCAAAATTTAGTCAGATGATCAGGTCAAAGCCCATCATCCTTGTTATTTTAGTCAAAATCACACCAGTAGTGTTTACGAAAGGTTGTTACCAACCAGCCAGGCAGCCAGCCAGCCAGCCAGCCAGACAGACAGAAAGACAGACAAACAAACAGGCAAACCGAGTGAAAACAATACCCGTCCCAGAGACCCTCCGGGGCGGGAACAGGAAAAAATTTCACCAGCATTACATACTTAACTTCAAGCGGTGGTGAGGAACGCCTTCACGTGATGGCACCACTATGACCGGGTGACTTTGCTGCTTGGTTATACAAGCGTCCCTCAACTCCCACTCTCTCCAGGAAAATGATGATGATGGGCTGCAGGATAGGGGCAGCTCTAGCCGACAATACATTTAGTTCAATTTCATACAATCCTGAAGTTACTACTACTACTACTACAACTACTACTACTAGTACTACTACAACTACTACCACCACCAACGCTACTACTACTTCTACTACTACTACTGCTATTACTAGTACTAAACACTATCCCTCGACAGCCACCATCACTACTACTACCAGTACACAATCCCACAACTTCAACATCCAGGCAACACCACTACTGGACAACTAACACCACCTTCACACCACCACCATCACCATTTCCACCACCTCGAACAACAACAACACACACAATAACCAAACACAATAACCTTTGCTTGAGGACCTGGAGCAGTAGCGTCTTCGTCTTGAGTCCATCCCCCACAGGCTGTCGAAGCGGAGGAGGAGGACAGCATGAGGGCCAAACCATCGCAATCCCCCCTGTCCCCTCAAGGGGCCCGAGATCCTGGAGTGGCTTCGGTCGCCCGTGCAAGTACTACATCGAACACAACACACACAACAACACTGTTCTCCACACCGAAAAATGACTCTCCAGCGGTCTTTTCTTGAAGACTTCTTCTAGCCGATGACATTAAAAGCAACCCAGGACCCATCAACAAATAAACATGTCCAACATGCTCTAACACGTGAGTCGACAGACAAAGGGTTCTGTTCAGTGCGAGTTCTGCAAGAAGTGGACCCATTTCACCTGCACTACACTTGCATCCAGAGAACATGACACAAACACCTGGACCTTCTACTTATATTCCTTCGCCCCATCCTCTAATCCTCCTACCAGCCACTCTCTTCCTTCACATCCCCTCAGCCTAACCTACGTATCCTTCCCACAGCAACGAATCCCCCAGCCCCTCCCATTCCACCCTAATCTAATCCATTCCAACCCTTATCTCTGTCACAACCGTCTCTCACCCATTCCCCTGCACCCACATTCCCTCCTCCCCCATGTGCTGCAGCACCCAGCACACATCGTACGCACAACATAAACATTCTTCAAATAAAAACAGATGATAGAAACACTGAGAAACAAGAACTCACACAATTCATCAAACAACAAAATATACATATTGTCATATTACAAGAAACAAAATCATGCAGAACACAATAAAACACCTACATTTCATAATTTCACCATCATCAGTCAAGACCGGGCCTACAGCGGTGGCGGTGGACCCATCACCCTGGTACAAAAATCCATTAACTTTTCAGATACTAGCGCACACACAAAATCAATTCTCGCCACACATGACACCACAACAGAAGTACAATAAAAAAAAAAAATTGCATAGGCAACAAATCACACATAACAATCGCCAATACATATACCCCCCCCAAATCGTCTCCCACAGTACCACACAATTATTCTCCTCAAATACGAGTACACCACGTCACTAGCATACCGAACATCATCCTGGTTGGTGATTTCAACATCAAGGTGTCGGCCTGGCATGTCAACAATCCTGACACAGACAGAGGGCTGATACTACTATCCCTAACAAAGAATCTTTTCATCTTCAAGAATCTGCATCAACGTACCCATATCCCACACCAAGCCCTCTTCCTCCTATCATCCCTAGACATCGCCATTTGCTCCCCAAACCTCGCCCCCACAACATCCTGAAGAGTGGTCAAAACCCTTGGCTCTGACCACCTCCCGATCATCATCACTAACAAAAGCAGAATCACCCAAGCTGACCACAGACACACATACACTAATTACAAGAGAGTCAAATGGGAGGCCTTCACAACTGAAACAGAACAACACTTTCAAACATTACACAGTATAACCATGACAAACATCAACACCGCTGTGCACACTTTCAATACAATTATTTAAAATGCAGACAAAAGACACATCCCTAGAGGCAACAGAAAGAAACACAATCCCAAGTTCACACCAGAATTTCAAGGCCTCATTAATCAATGCGACATACTACAACACTCCCCAACATCCCATACACAAAACACAGTACAATAAATACAAGCACTCAGCACTCATATAAACAATAAAATATCAGAGAAGCAAATGCTGAATTGGAATAATGATCTCCAAACACTTGACCACAAAACAACCACCAGCAAACTCTACTGTACAAAACAGATCCTTGGGGGACGCCATTTGTGAAATTTCTGGTGTTAGAAGACTGACCGGCAAATGTTACGTGTGCACATCTGCCTGCTAAGTAGTTTCCCAGCCATCTTTTTGTGTTATTGTGCATGTTTTTGTTGAGTATTTTGTTTGTGAGGTTGTGGTGGAGGATGGCATCAAAAGCTTTGCTAATGTCTAATGTGATTAGGAGTGTTCTGTGTGGTGGCCTAGATGAATTCATGGCATCGAACACACTCTGTGTAAGGTCTGTAAGAAGGGTGTTTGTGGAGTGTAGTGGCCTAAAGCCATGTTGTGACTGGGCTAGGGGAAAGTGAGATGTGACTAGTTGCAGTACCAGTCGTTCAGTGACTTTAGAGGGGGTGCAGAGGAGTGTGATGGGACGATGTGAGGAGGGTAACGTAGGGTCTTTGTTGGGTTTAGGGATAGTGATGCTATTGCCATGCTTCCAGATGTTGGGTAGTATGTTGTGTGAGTAGCTGTAGTTTGATATGTTGGTGAGTGCTTGTATGCCTTGTGGTCCTAGGTGTTTAAGGTGAACGTTGCTTATGTTGTCTGGTCCACAGGCAAATGAATGCTTGAGGTTGTCAATGATGTGCTTCGTCTGGTTGTAAGTGAAAGGTGCATAGTCTGGGTCTGTGGGGAACTGTCTCTTACGTCGGATGATACGTCGGTCTTCGGAATGGGGGTTTAGATGGCTGACTTGTGATAAGTGATTGATGGGAGTTTTTTTTTTTTATGCGAGGAAGAAGGAACCAAAGGCCATGAGCCCACAGTAACAGTTCCCTCAAAGAGAAAAACAAAATACAATAGAGAGCCAAATTCAAGATTCGATCATTTTGAGATGCCTGGACACACTGCGTTTGAAAGACTGGAGATCATAGGCAGCAGGAAATACAGACAGAGGGAGACAGTTCCAGAGCCGACCTGTTGCATAAATGAAAGACTGGGAGTAACGGTTAACTCTTGCATTAGAGAGTTGGACAGAAAAGGGATGAGAGTTTACTGCCAGACGGGTGCTACGCGCCCGTCGTAGAGGTGGAGGAATGCAAGCAGACAGTTCAGAGGAGCAGTGACCATTAAAGTAGCGATGGAAAAGAGATAAAGATGCAACAGTGTGGCGAAGAGACAGAGGTTGAAGGGAGTCAGTAAGAGGAGGAGAGTTAATGAGACGAAAAGCCTTTGACTCCACCCTATTGAGAAGAGCTGTATGTGGAGAGCCTCCCCAAACATGCGAGTTGTACTCCACACAGGGGCAGATAAAACCCCTGTATAGAGTCAACAATTGTGCAGGGGTAAAGAAAGAGCGGAGTCGGCTTAGCACACCCAATCTCTTGGAAGCAGATTTTACAAGAGATGCAATATGATCTTTCCAAGATAAGTCCCGAGTAAATGAAACCCCAAGCATGTTCAAGGATGATGCAGGATTAAGCTGAATATTATTAAACATTAATGGGTATACCTGTGGAAGATTTTGTCGGGTTGATAGGTGTAAGAACTGAGTCTTAGATGCATTAAAAACAACCATATTATTTTTACCCCAGTCAGAGATACGAGCCAAGTCAGACATTAGGTGTGCCATAGCCTCATCCCTTGTTTGTTGAAGCAACTGTTGAGATGGGCGTTGCGGGAACCGAATGGAAAAGTGAAGGGTGGAGTCATCAGCGTATAAGTGGATAGGGTTAGATGTACAACTTAGAAGATCATTGATGAATAAAAGGAAGAGAGTTGGTGATAGGACAGAGCCCTGAGGAACACCACTGTTGATAGATCTAGGAGAAGAACGATGGCCGTCTACAACAGCGTCTATAGAACGACCAGAAAGGAAGCTAGCGATGAAGGCACAAATAGAAGGATAGAAACCGTAGGAGGGCAGTTTGGAAATTAAAGATTAATGCCAGACTCGATTGAAAGCCTTTGAGATGTCAAGTGCAATGGCAAAGCTTTCGCCAAAGTCCCAAAAGGAGGATGACCAGGAGTCTGAAAGGTAGGTGAGAAGATCGCCAGTGGAGCGTCCCTGACGGAACCCATACTGACGATCGGAAAGAAGGTTGTGATAGGAAAGATGCCTTAAAATTTTTCTATTGAGAATTGACTCGAAAACTTTTGAAATACAGGACGTTAGAGCAACTGGACGATAGTTGGAGGGTTGGGAGTGGTCACCCTTCTTTGGGACTGGCTGAATGAGAGCAAACTTCCAGCAAGAAGGAAAGGTACAAGTTGACAGACAAAGGCGAAAGAGTTTGCCTAGGCAGGGTGTAAGCACAGAAGCACAGTTCTTGAGAACAACAGGAGGGACCCCATCAGGCCCATATGCCTTGTTAGTACTGAGGCCAGTGATGGCAGAAAATACATCAACTGAAGAAATTTTAATGTCAGCCATGAGGAAGTCAGAGGGGGGAAGTGATGGAGGAACAGCACCGGAATCGTCTAAGGTGGAAGTGGAGGAGAAAGTCTGTGTGAAGAGATCTGCTTTATCAGTAGAAGAAATAGCTACAGAACCATCAGATTAGAAAAGAGGAGGGAAGGATGATGAGGTAAAGTTGTTAGAAATATTTTTGGCAAGGTGCCAGAAGGAGCAGGAAGAATTCGAGTTGGAGAGTTGAGAGCATTTAGTATGGATGAAATTATTTTTAGTAGAGCGAAGAACAGACTTAGCATGATTCCGGGCAGAAACGTAAAGATGATGTGATTCAGGGGTGGGTTGGTTCCGGTACCTTTTGTAGGCCCTCTCCTTGTTGCGGACAGCATTAGAACAAGCATGATTAAACCAAGGCTTTCTTGCGTTAGTCAAAGGATATGAGAAAGGAATGTATGCTTCCATGCCCGAGAGAATAACCTTCATAATGCGCAAGGCACACTCAGATGGCTCCCGGCCACGGAAGCAATAATCATTCCAGGGAAAATCAAAGAAGTACTGCCTGAGAGCTTCCCAGTCCGCGGCTCCAAAATGCCACAGACGACGTTTCCCTGGAGAGTCCACAGGCCGTACCGGAGTGATAGGACAGGTTAAGGTAATAAGATTGTGATCGGAGGAGCCCAACGGAGAGAAAAGATTAACAGAGTAAGCAGAAGGATTAGTTGTGAGGAAGAGGTCAAGTATGTTGGAGCTCTCTCTAAGGCGGTCAGGGATACGGGTAGGGTGCTGTACAAGCTGCTCTAGGTCATTAAGGATAGAAAAGATGTAGGTTTGTTCACCAGGTGGATCCGTGAAAGGAGAGGAGAGCCAAAGGTGGTGGTGAACATTGAAGTCTCCTAGAATGGAGATTTCAGAGAAAGGAGAAATGGATAGAATGTGTTCCATCGTAGAAGTAAGATAGTCGAAGAATTTTTGATAGTCAGTAGAATTAGGGGATAAGTAAACAGCACAGATATATTTAGTCAGAGAATGACAGGAAAGCCGAAGCCAGAGTGTAGAGAATTCAGAAGAATCGAGTTCAGGAACACGAGAGCAAGATAAGTTGTTGCGTATATATACACAACAGCCACCTTTGGCTTTGAAATGAGTATAGAGAAAGTAGGAGGATACAGAAAAGGGTTTGCTGTCAGTTGCCTCAGACAGCTGAGTCTCCGTTAGAAAAAGAAGGTGAGGTTTAGAGGAGGAGAGGTGGTGCTCAACAGAGCGAAAGTTAGAGGAAAGGCCACGAATATTGCAGAAATGAAGAAGAAGAGAGCCAGACAGTGGTTCCAGGCACCTCGAGTCGTCATCGGGAGAGGGGCAGATGGTGGGGGCATTTATGGTCCCCCTCCCTGGGGACTCTGAGGCTGTGTGTTGTGACGCCATGATTTTTGATTTTTGGAAAAGGAAGTGTAGTGTGTACTGTGCATGTAGTTTGGTGTAGATAGTTAGAGAAATTTGTACTGGAGAATATGCTGGCCTACTCTCTGTGTAACTGAGACACTGAAAAAGTTCAGCAAAGGGGGATGGTCAGGAACTAGTCCTGAGGGCTGATGAAACGGGAGCTCCAGCACTCCCTGTCGTCAGCTTTCCATCCACCTCGGGAGTACTGCCCTGCTCGACTGGTGCTACAGTCTACTTTTGCTTGTTGTTTGTTTGGAGGTATGGTGTCTGTTGTTGTGATGGCAGCGTGTGATTGTGTGGTGTTGCTGTTGGAAAGTGTGATGCTGTTTAGTGTTTTGTAGAGTTTGCTGATGTTTGTTTTGTGGTCAAGTGTTTGGAGGTAATTTTTCCAGTTTAGTGTTTGCTGTTCTGATATTTTATTGTTTATCTGAGTGTTGAGTTCTTGTATTTGTTGTATGGTGTCTTGTGTATAGGGTGTTGGGGAGTGTCGTAGTGTGTCCCATTATCTGATGAGGCCTTGAATTTCTTGTGTGAAGTTGGGGTTGTGTCTCTTTCTGTTGCCCCTAGGGATGTGTCTTTTGTCTGCGTTTTGTATGATTGCATTTAAAGTGTGCACAGCGGTGTTGATGTTTGTGATGGGTGTACTGTTTAGTGTTTCGAGATGTTGTTCTGTTTCAGTTACAAAGGCCTCCCAGTTGGCTCTCTTATAATTAGTGTATGTGTGTTTGTGGCCAGCTAGGGTGATTTTGGTTTTGGTAGTGATGATGATTGGGAGGTGATAAGAACCTAGGGTTTTGACCATTCTCCATGATGTAGTGGGGGCGAGGTTTGGGGAGCAGAAGGTGATGTCTGGAGATGATGGGAGGAAAAGGGCTTGGTGTGGGATATGGGTATGTTGGTCTAGACTCTTTAGTATGAAAAGATGATCTGTCTGGGATTGTAGTACCAGCCCTCTGTCTGTGTCAGGGTTGTTGACATGCCAGGCCGACGACTTGGCGTTGAAATCACCACCAAGGATGATTTTGGGTATGTTAGTGATGTGGTGTATCTGTGGAGAGTAATTGTGTGGTACTATGGGGGACGACTGGGGGGAATGTATGTGTTAGCGATTGTTATGTGTGATTTATTACCAGTGCATATTTTAATTGATTGTATTTCCGTTGTGGTGTCATGTGGGGGAAGAAGTGACTTTGTGTGTGCACTGGTATCTGCAAAGTTGATGGATTTGTGTACCAGGGTGATGAGTCCACCGCCACCGCCGTGGGCCCGGTCTTGTCGAATGGTGGTGAAGTTATGATATGTCCGTGTTTTCTGTGCTCTGTGTAGTTTTATTCCTTGTAAGATGGCAATGTGTATATTCTGTTGTTTGACGAATTGTGTGAGTTCATTTATTTTGGTGTTTATGCCATCTATGTTTAACTGAAGGATGTTTATGTTGTGTCAAGGATCACATAGACATGAGAGGCACCCAGTTTCTTGCTGCAGCCTCCACAAACCCACAACATCCATTACAGTACATGGCAGCACATCCACCCACACCAAGGAACATCAAAACAACACCCAGCACACGATACCATACACAAATACTGTCATCTCTCCCACCTTGCCCACCTCAGACCAGCTTCCAGAAGCACATCCACACTCAGATCAGTCGCCGCTCCATTTAGTCACTTAAAGACAACACACAGCTGCAAGCACGGCCACCTGACATGCACCCTTCTGAATCCTATCTTCCTCGGTAGGACAGGGTCCACCTGGCCAGGCTGAGATGTGGACACCATCCAGCCCTCTTAAGTTACCAGAAGAGGCTGGTTGACTCCGTCGCTGATGCCTGTCCAGGATGCAACACAGCACCCCATACTCTTAAGCACATTATGAAAGACTGCATTGCACACAATCATCTATGCCAATAACACAACATACACTCTTTGAGAGCTCTGTGGGAAAGCCCGGTCTCGGCCATGGCCTTCCTAAGGGACTCGGGGCTGTTCAGCCAGACTGCCTAGGGAACAACTACTACTAGTACTGTACAAAACACTAAACAGCATCATACTCTCCAACAGCAACACTACACTATCACACGTTGCCATCACAACAAGAGACACCATACCCTCAAATAAACAACATGCAAACACTCAACAATCACTTTTCACACGTCAGTCATCTAAACCCCCTTTGCAACGACCTACGTGTCATCCGATGTAAGAGACTTCACCAATGACCCATTATTTCGCACCCTTCTCTTACACTTAGATGAAGCACATCATTAACAACCTTAAGCACTCATCTGCCTGTGGCCCAGACAACATAAGCAACATATGGCCTAGACAACATAAGCAACAAACATCTTAAACATCTCGGACCACAAGGCATACATGCACTCACCATCAAACTACAGCTATTCACACAGCATTATACCCAGCATCTGGAAGCATGGTACTATCATCACTATCCCCAAACCCAACAAAGTCTCCACATTACCTTCCTCACACAGCCCCATTACATTCCTCTGCACCCCCTCAGAAGTCACTGAACGACTGGTATTACAATTAGTAACACCTCAGATCCCCCTAGCTCTATCACAACATGGTTTTAGGCCGCTACACTCCACAAACACTTCTCACAGACCTTACACAATGAGTTTTTGGTGGCATCAATTCAGCTAGGCCACCACACAGAACACTCCTAGTCACAGTAGACATTAGCAAAGCTTTTGATGCCATCACCCTGCACAACCTCATTAACAAAATATTCAACCCAAATATGCACAATAAAACACAAAGATGGCTGGGAAACTATTTAGTAGGCAGATTTGGACATGTAACATTTGCCGGTCAGTCATCGAACATCAGAAACTTCAGAAATGGGCTCTCTCAAGGATCTGTTTTGTCCCTAAACTCTTTAACCTATACATGCACGGCATACCCACACACCACAAATACACTTTGCTTCCTATGAAGATGACATAACACCAACATGTACACACCAAAACGCAAACACAGCCACACACATCCTCCAGCCTTACCTCAGCACACTACACGAATGGCTCACCATAAACTGATTCAAAATAGCCCCAGCCAAATCTACAGTGACCCTTCTCACAAACTGGACAGGAGAATATAGTTACATTCCACACCTCACCATAAATGACATCCCCCTACCACACAAACACACACACACACACACACACACACACACACACACACACACAATCCTTGGGTGTAACATACAATACATCAGTGTCATTTAAATAACACAACACATTAAAAATTAATTAGCACCAAGACGCAATGCCATACAGTCACTTGTCCATACAACATTCGGACACACACCAAGGAACATCAAATCACCACCCAGTACACGGTATCATACACAAATACTGTCATCTCTCTCCCCTTGTCCGCCTCAAACCAGCTTCCACAAGCATATCCATACTCAAATCACTTGCCGCACCATTCAGTCATTCAAAGACAACACGCATCTGCATTCACGGCCTCCAGATACCACCCTTCTGAATCCTACCACCCTCGTGAGGACAGGGTCCACCTGGCCAGGCTGGCATGTGAGCATCATTCAGCCCTCTTGAGTTATCAGAAGAGACTGGATGATTCCATTGCTGATGCCTGTCCAGGATGCAACACAGCTCCACATACAATTAATCACATTATGGAAGACTGCATTACACACAATCGCATGTGCTAAAAACTCAACATACACTCACTGAGAGCTCCGTGGGAAAGCCCGGTCTCTGTCATGGCTTTCCTTAGGGACTCGCAGCTGTTAGGCCACCCTGCATAGTGAACAACAACTACTACTACCTTTGCCTAACTGAACTTTATGTAAGAATAGTCACGTAAGTACAACTGCAGGAGAGTTTTGTTATATATATTTTAATTTTGGAATAAAGCATTATATAGATTCGATGTTGTGATCATTTGACAGACATCCTGGTATGTAAACTTAACAGGGATATGACATGAGTGAAGATAATGTTCTGCCTGACACTAAGAACTAGAGGCCCTATAGAAAATGAGACTGGACACCCGGCATGTTGGTTCAGCGAATAGATATTTGCTGGGCATCACTCAAGCACGTATATGAACCAGTGATCACTGCTTGATAACAGCAGGCCACTTAACTATTCTTCATAATTTATGGCGTATTTTGAACATTCATTATGCTGTTTCCAGAAGTGGTGATTTGTTAATATGTAAGGCTGTATAAAAATGAAATTATCTTTTGTGTGTCAGCTGGGTGAATTTCGAAGCACACAAAGATCTGGGATGGGTTGCCAGACGATGCTCGATCGATTAACACTATAGTCGCGGCAAGCTACTCTGAAGTTATCGTGCTCTGGCAACCTATCATTCAAAAGTGAGTCTGATTTCGTGTATAAAATGAGACGCATGTGATTCGTATATAATATATTCATGTGCAATAATAATCGTGTATAATATATTCGTGCATAATAATGATTCTTGTATAATATGATACGAAATCGGACGCATTTTTTAATGGTAAGTAGCGTGGGTACGATAATAACAACCTCAAAGTCGTGCGTCGCGACAATACCAGCGTTTACTTATTTTGCATCGGTTTTCAAGTGTGATGGAGTTTTGGTTGAAGTTAAAGATTGTTGTTCTTCCTTATATCTGTAATTGTGGTTTCCATCGAGATATTATCAAGGCTTACCTCCCCTATGTGGATGTGGCCCAAATACATGTAAAACAAATAAAACTTGCCTAGCAATGCAGACGATGCTCACTAGTAAAACAGCTTGTTTTCTTCACATTAATATCCCATATTTTCCCTCTTGGTGGATCACAAGAGAGTCGGAAAAGTCGCATAGAGGTTCCATCAGTTTTATTTCACCCAAATACAGCACAATGAGACCTTTTAGAGGGGAAAAACAGTAAAAGAACACATCACCATGAATTTTGCGTCTCTAACAGTTTGGTTTGTCAAAATTATAATTCGGCGATTATCTCGGTGTTTACCTGTACTATACCTTGACGTAAAATCCATATGTAGAGATGAATAGTAAAACTGAAATCATCAGCAGCTGAAATTAACGAAATATACCACAGTTATTGAGACATTTTAGTGATCAGCCAATCTTGTATCATAGCAGACGAGATATGTGTTTAGACAAATCTGCAGTCAGTAACACCCGGGCTGTGAGCCGTTTCAGCTAAAATACCGCCATGTCAGCCGACTAATCAGCGAGCAGCTGAAAACATTGGTTGTCCAGTCTCTTTTTCTATAGGGTTTCCACTAAGAAATAAGATAAACAATACTGACCAGAGACAGAAGAGAGGCTGCTAGGGACTGAGCAGGGTGACCACAGGACCTATGCATGCTTACATGTTTCCACCGCCATTAGGCGACCAGGAACTACGCATGCAAGCATGTTGGAGCCTTTATAAACGAAACGAAACGATCACATTGATTCATATCAAGAAACCTTCTTGGTTAAGGAAACAAGTACTCTAGTACCACTAGAGTGAAAAAATAGAAACAGACATTAACCCTTTCAGTCTTTAAAAAAGTATTTCTCCACTTTATTTTTGCTACTGGCGAAAGACTTTTGCTCGGCTTAAGCAGAGATTTTTCGAAATGATGGCGATAGATACAGCCTTGACCAACTCATTCAGTGCAAAAGCTAGATAAAACTGCTGACTGAAAACGTCTGAAAATATCAAAAATAAATTGAAATATATGTCATCCGAGTGAAAGGGCTAATAGGCAACCATTTTGTAGAACGGATAACAGACAAGTAGTTACGATAACAGACTGGCAATCCAAAGACGAAGTATGCGAACGATAGGTAGAGGACTAACTGGAAGGTTGGTATGCTCAAAAGAGAAGTAATTGGGCAGTAACTAACAAGTGAAAATGAAACAATCTGGGAAGTATGAGTGAAAAACATCGGCTGGCAAAGTCGGTTCGATCCTCACACAGATGAGAGTGCTTTACGGAAAGATGCTCATCGATATGTCATCTTGTCAACCATCGTGACAGGAAAAGCTTAAATTCATTACCATCCACAATGCAGTAGGTCGGTGTGTGTGGTTCGGACAGGAAAAACGTCATACTCATGTGACGGCCACACATCTTTTAGACCTACAGTGGGGAGGTGGGTTCGAGCCCCACACCGAAGAGGTTGCTTAGAGATGTAATGTTATTACAACCTGTTGGTAATATACTCAGTATTGGCTGACGTTCAGGCAAATAAGACAAACGTTCATCATGTATGTACAATTTGGATTCTGTAAATATTTCAAACGATTTCTTATTCAACATAGAAAAGATGTGCAACAAGGAAGGGGTTAGTGCAGGTCATATTTAATCCCCACAGCTCGAAAAGTCTCTCCAGTTCTGAATAAAATCTTTTGAAGTTACCAAAAACATGTCATCGGATTCAAGAGGTTAAGAAGGTGGTACCTGTCCCTGCCCACGAGACCTCCAGAGTAAGCCAACGATGTGGATATTTTTATACAAGGATTTGGAGATGTCGTAACAGCCATTCCTTAGCGTTTTATTCCATACATTATACCTCAGTATTTACTTGTATTATTCTATGGAAACTAAGTTGATAATAAAGCGATATTGTAAACTTCTTTTTCTTCTTCTACTCGAATCTTGTGTATGGAGTCAATGTGTCTGACCAGACTTCGCCATACCAACCAGTCCGAGGATATCCTGGTTTGTTTTGCTAACTTGCTAATTTCGTTTTGGCAGGTTAATGCGTAATAGGCCAGATAAATCGCTAAAAAGGTGGTACTACTAAGCCTCGTAAGCCTCATACTATATAATTATAATACTTTCCATGAGGTTTCCTGAGAAGCCTTTGTATACAACTGTAAGGAGAATAAAGGATTCAACTTGAATGCAAAATTTTTAAAATAACCTCTTACCGAATAAGTCAATAGCAATAAACATCAAACATATTTTATTCTTCTATGTAATGTTTTAATGCTGCAGAATTTATGTTTGGAAGTATTTCACCTGACCTAAAAATAAAACTCCAACGAACAATATAGCATGAGATGGATGGATTTAGTAAAGACAATAACATTATTAAGAGCACAATTAAAAAAGGAGCGAGGTATACATTCTGTGTTTTTTCTAAGTTATGGATCGAAAGCGTGCAATTAAAATCCTTGGAACGTAAATTTGGAGTGCTTCAAAAAGAATGAAAAAAAAAAAAAGTTAGATGTCAGAGCGAGAGAGAGAGAGAGAGAGAGAGAGAGAGAAACAAACAGAGATCCTAGATAAAAGAACCAACCAAATTAGACAATATATTAACTACAAAAAAATAAGCATAAGTGGATGAGGGCAGGCCATGCCCCTCGTAAACCATATAACACATACACATCAGAGTAAATGACTGCCAGCCCAGAGACAGACTGAGAGGAATGAGCAGACGGGACAGAGCTGTATTTTGGAGTTTCACTAGGATTGGATGGAACCAGCTAACAGCAAAAAATGTAAGACAGATGGGAGAGGCCTTCGACTTGGCATGGACTGTCTCAGAGTGTTATGTTTGTTGATGATGATGATGATGATGCGAACTGGCCAGAATAGCAACGTTCAGATATAACTTATACATATATGTATATACATGCCTGAAAAATTTGGAACTTGTCGGTACATCACATAGACAGGACTAATAAATGAACACAGTATATAAAAGTGTCCACACTGACTTGAAAGCCACAAGGTATCCTAGGTTGTAGTACTATTTCATTTCAGTAACGGAACACTGAAGTCTTGATCCTGCTGAGGGTTTTCCATTTTGTTTTCTGGGATGAATTGTATAATCCTGAGGGTTGTCGACGAAACACGCTACTGTAGATGGCGGTTCTTCATTAACTTCGGTGTATCTCCACACATACTGGTTGACACCAGGGATAGTGGACTTGTTCCAGATAGGGTAAGGCTTGAAAAACACTTAAAACCACACAATGGCCATGTTGGACCCAGTTTTAAAAGTAGAATCCTATACCAGAACTTGGCTGAAGTCCACACCTAGACTTGCATTCCTGAGAGTGTTGAATTTCCAAGTAAATTACCAAGGTGAAACTGGTATACTTAAATTTGAAATAATAAATAATTAAATACATAAAAATCTTCGGACTTCTTCAAAGTGATTTAATATAGCTGTCCTTTAACCACTCTAACCTCCCGTCTTTAGTGACACTGCTCAGGATAAGAACTCATCACCGCATTTCACAACTGCAAAATATATTTCAGTACCAGAATAACGTACAAGACTGCATATGTTTAGGCTGGCAAGATAATGGCACAACTATTCTGTACCTTTTACCATATTTCACAACTTCAAAACATTACTAATACAGGTATAGTAATATCAAAATTCTTTTCTTGAGTAGAAGTAAATGTATTAATCCATACTCTCCCCATAGTGGGGAGAGAGTTAAAAAAAAAAAAAAAATCCCCGCTGAAGGACGGAGTGTCACCATTCAGAGACAAAAAAAAAAGCCTTTGTCTCCTCGGGGAAGCGCGCTGGCTTTCTCACGAGGAACCCTGATGATAAACTTGCAAAACTGAATATTATTTGCTTTAGTTATATGGGTGTATATATATATATATATATATATATATATATATATATATATATATATATATATATATATATAAGAACACATTGGTAATATTCTTAGTCTCAAGCGTCATTTTTTTCATCATCATCATCTAATCAACTGAGAAAAATACTTAAACACTGTATATAACACATAACACCATGGGAAAGATGTACAAATATATGAGATAATATGTATAAAGAGCAAAACTATTATATGTGTTTATTTACAACCAGTAGCCTACATACTGTGATGATTTACAACAGAAGAAAATAATGACATTTAATTAATGACCAATTTTAGTCTACCATAGAAACAACCAAACACTAGTTTTCTTTCAATACTGCGACGGGATATTCGCTCTCTGTGGCTAACTTATGACCAACAATTATAAAGAAAAGAGGGAGACATGGTCTAACTTCTGCATGAAATGGGCAGCTTTAATTCTTTGATAACGACAGGCTATGTTTGCAGTATATTCCGGCTGTCAGATTGGTAGCAGCAGTAGTAGTAGTAGTAGCAATAGTAGTAGTAGCAGTCGTGGTAGTAGTAGTATAGTAGTGGTTGCGACCCCAGGCTCATGTGAAGTTCTGAACGTGAACCCAGTGGATTGCAGGCTGAAGTTACCCTCTTCTTGCAATCCAGCATCTTCTTTTAGGTGGACTGGAATTGAGTTAAAGGCAGTTTGACTAAATGGGCAGTGAAGCCACCCAATTTCATGGATGTCACCACTTAAATGCCTCCCTCACCAGCATCGTTAGGTAGATAATTATCCAAAACAAAGCTGTCCCTATGAGTCAGTTTAAGTTAGGCTAGGATGGGTTAGGTCAGGTTTGCTAGTAGGTTATTTTGTTTTACTTTCTGGATTCTTGTTTACAAATCGGCTCTGAGACGATATCGATGTTTTTTATATTTTTATTTTTTTGCTTTTAGTAAGTGGTAGTCATGAATATAAGTGACTTCTACGCCATTTCCTTCGCAAATTGTTCTTAGATGATTAATAAAAATTGGGAGGGGTCTACGTGTCGCTTAGGATAGAAAACAATGTCAAAATCGAATGAACCACACACACACAAGCACCCTCCCCTCCACATAAACACACAAAGTAACGGGGATAGGTATGAAAGTTAAAATGAGTGTGTGGAATTGTAAGGGTTCGCCATTTTTACACTGCTTCTAGACAAAACTGCTGGAGTGTAAAAGTTGGGTTAGTTTCTGTACTTATTTTAGACAAACCTGGCTGATACTGAAAAGTAACCCGTCCTCTCCTAACAACCTAACTTATAAGGGAGGGGAGTGTTCTATCTCTCTATCTATTGCCAGACGCCTCAATCCCGTTTGGGGTGGCCACAAACAAATCGCCTCCAAGTAGCCCTGTCCCCCGCCATTTCACTGCCCTGCTCCCAACTCACACCCCCCTCTCTCATATACCTCTCCACCCCATCCCTCCATCTCATCCTCGGCCTCCCCCTCCTCCCTCCACCTGACTCACATACACTCTCTTCGTCAGTCTTTCACCCTCCATCCTCTCCACATGGCCAAACCACCTCAGGGAGTGTTATTATGGATATATAATTATCTCATTCTGGGAATTGGAGAGGGTCGCCTTCATGTGGTGGTACCAGTATAGCCGTGCTGCCCCACGGCTTGGTTATACAGAAGTCTCATCACTCTCTTCCTATCCTCCGAAGCGAGGATGGTGTGCTTCACGAGTGTATATATAGCACGCCAATAATATTTTGTATTTTAGTTAAGCAGTAATGCTGATGTGAAAAAAAAAAAGGCAGATTAAATACCCTGCATTATCATTATTATTATTATTATTATTATTATTATTTTATTATTATTAATAATAATAATAATATTATTATATTATTATTATTATTATTATTATTATTATTATCATTATTATTATTATTATTGTTGTTGTTGTTGTTATTGTTATGCTAAGTGTTTAAGGGGGCGGTTTCCCGTCCCTAGAATGCCTAGAGTGCAGCTGGGTTCCCTTTCTAGACCGGAGCTTAGACAAACAAGAGAGGGCCAGGGCATACAAACACAGAACAACAACCTTACACGTATTTTGACAAATTCAGTGCTGTGGAACAGGTAGACAGTCTTACACAATATATTAGGCAAAAATCAATACATAGGCTGGTATTAGTGGGCAAAGTATCGCACAGGATTCTAGATGTACAGGAGTCTAAGTCTGGTTCAGGAGGGCAAGGCACTATTTCACTGTCAGTAGTGAGGAGGCAATTCCGTGAGACTCACGCTGTTCTGGTACTAAGTTTTAGACTGGGCACGGGGGGGGGGGGGAAGTACTGACTCTGCACAAAGAGGGGGAGTAGATTTTGACACTATGTTACAGGCACTGCTACAAGGGGTGCGTGTGTCATCCGGTGTTCGTGTACATTATACTGTCTGTATAGTCACTGTTTGGTATCACTGAGACGCCAGTTCCTTACACTCACTAGTAAGCGTTTTTTCCTTGTCTCACTGTACACTTACATTACTGTACGTTACACTCACTCTCGTGCCTCGCGTGTCGGCCTCACTGTTCACTTATGTTTCACTGTCTTTATCTCATCTCATCTCATATCATCAGCCGTTTGAGTGTCCACTGCAGGACCGGCCTATCCCGACCGAAGTGGGGATGATACAGCCAATATATCTCTAGCAAGTGGCTTAGGTTGTCTGGTAGAGACTGTATGTAGGGTGAGAATTGCTTGTAAGTGTAATTGTTGTGTTGGAGTGGCTTTGGATGTGTGTGTAGTCTGTGAACCAAGTGTAATCGGGCCGCACAAGCCGACTGGGTGCAAACATACTATACAGTATGCGAAACTGGTTCAGTCACAGCACCCCCTGTGTCCGCCAATGCAGTACATGGCATGAAGAACGCTCCCAAAGTTTATTTCCCTGGCGGGGCGCGAACCCTCGTTCTCCAGTGTACGAAAATGCACACTTTACCACTGTACCACAGAGGCTCCTATTCACTGTTATATCACGTGTGGGACAGAGGGAAGGGGAGGTCCAGGGCTCACAACTTTCGGCCTGGGGAGTTCCTTCGTCCCGCGGCCACGGGACCACTCTCAGGGGCATCGTCTCTCGGCTGGGGCTTGGGCTATGTGTGGTGAAGGGCCCTCTGGGGTTGGGGACTGGAGTCTGGCCCTCAGGACTAGGACCAAACAGGTGTTGAAGGCACTAACTCAGGTGCCAGGTGGAGGACGGGCGTCACCTTCATCAGGGAGGGGAGAGGCCCCACCCGGGGGTCCTGGGGACGTCCTTAGAGACACGTCGGCTGCGGTCTCCTGCTGGTGGCGTCGCCATCAGGGCTGGGCTGCGTTGTCTTTCCCTACTGGAGTCCATCAGGTGGGCGCCCTCTTCCTCCGGACGGAAGGAGAATAACCCCGGGGACAATACAGGGCCTCTCCACCAGTCCTCAGGGCTGGTGGTGGCTCAATCGGTACAGAGGTGCCTGCGGTCCTACCAGACCCAGGTTCAAATCCCTGCTGGGACAGGGAACAGTCTAAGGATTTGAATTTCCTGTAGAGCAGACTTTACCGATCTACCAGAAGACCCGCCGACATGTCGTAAAAATACCCCCACTAATACCAATACACCAGTCCTGTATGAGACAGCCCTAGCATGTATTCAATATGGACGGTGGGCGATAGCGCCGAAGTGGTGACATGTAGAGATGTATGATATGTAGGAGGACTACTGGGCCTTGGGAGCAGGCTGTGAAGCCTATGCCCAGAGTCGAGCACATAAAAAAAAAAAAAAGTGATCCTCCTCCTGGAGGTTGCCTCGGTCTTGATGGACAGAAGGGCAATCTGTGCTCCTGCCGGAGGGCAGGACTGAGTGCAGCTCACCTTCTTGCTGTGGAGTTACAGGGGGCAAGGGACTTTGGCATCTCTCCCCTGTGCGGCTACAGGCCATCGCTGGGTTCCCTTGGGCAACAGATGGAGGGCAGCTACAGGCCATCCCTTCGCTGTCAGTGTGGCTACAGGCCGTCGCTAGGGCCCAACTCCCTGGCAGGAACACAGTCAAAGCATGGCTACAGGCCGTCACCAAAGTCCAGCAAGAAGGACGACATGCAGGCAAGGAGCAGCTTTTTTTTTTTATGTGAGGAAGAACGAACCAAAGGCAATGAGCCCGCATTTATTGTTCCCTCAGGAGAAAAACAAAATACAAGAGAGAGCCAAATTCAATATCCATTCATTTTGAGATGCCTGGACACACTGCGTTTGAAAGACTGGAGATTATAGGAAGCACGAAATACAAACAGAGGGAGACAGTTCCAGAGTTGACCTGTTGCATAAATGAAGGACTGGGAGTAACGGTTAACTCTTGCATTAGAGAGTTGGAAAGAAAAGGGGTGAGACTTTGCTGCTAGACGGATGCTACGTGCCCATCGTAGGGAGGGAGGAATGCATGCAGACAATTCAGAGGAACAGTGACCATTGAAGTAGCGATAGAAAAAGAGATAAAAATGCGACAGTGCAACAAAGAGACAGAGGTTGAAGGGAGTCAGTAAGAGGGGGAGAGTTAATGAGATGTAAAGCCTATGACTCCACCCTATTGAGAAGAGCTGTATGTGGGGAGGCTCGCCACACATGAGAATTGTACTCCACGCAGGGGCGGATAAAACCCCTGCATAGAGTCAACAACTGTGCTAGGGTAAAGAAGGAATGGAGTCGGCTTAGCACACCCAATTTCTTGGAAGCAGATTTTACAAGAGATGTAATATGATCTTTCCAAGATAAGTCCCGAGTAAATGAAACCCCAAGCATGTTCAACGATGATGCAGGATTAAGCTGAATACTATTAAACATTAGTGGGTATACCTGCAGATGATTTTGTCGGGTTGATAGGTGCAAAAACTGAGTCTTTGATGCATTGAAAACAATCAGATTATTTTTACCCCAGTTAGAGATACGAGCCAAGTCAGACATTAGGTGTGCCATAGCCTCATCCCTTGTTTGTTGAAGTAACTGCTGAGATGGACGTTGTGGGAATCGAATGGAAAGGTGAAGGGTGGAGTCATCAGCGTATGAGCGGATATGGTTAGATGTACAGCTTAGAAGGTCATTGATGAATAACAGGAAGAGAATTTTTTATAGGACAGAGCCCTGAGGAACACCACTGTTAATAGATCTAGGAGAAGAACGATGGCCGTCTACAACAGCGGCTATAGAACGACCAGAAAGGAAGCTAGAGATTAAGGCACAGATAGAAGGATAGAAACCGTAAGAGGGCAGTTTGGAAATTAAAGATTTATGCCAGACTCGATTGAAACCATTTGAGATGTCAAGTGCAATGGCAAAGCTTTCGCCAAAGTCCCGAAAGGAGGATGACCAGGAGTCTGAAAGGTAGGTGAGAAGATCGCCTGTGGAGCGTCCCTGATGGAACCCATACTGATGATCAGAATGAAGGTTGTGATAGGAAAGATGCTTTAGCTACAGGCCGTCTCCTGCCTACTGGCGCAGCTACAGGCTGTCGTTGGTGTTGTGCCCTCCAAGGCAACTACAGAAGGAGAGGGGACATACTGGTCTCTCCCCAGCGCAGCTACAAGCCGTCGCTGGTTTCAGCAGGGGATGTTAGCAGCACTTGACGGAGTGGCTACAGCCGTTTCCAAATTGGCAGCCTAGCTACAGGCCGTGGCTCTTAAATCAGCGTGGCTACAGGCCGTCTCCTTTGTCTCTGAGTGGCTACAGGCCGTCTCAGGTATTGCGCGGCTACAGGCCATCTCAGATATTGCACGGCTACAGGCCGTCACTGGGGTGCTGCTTGGAACTGCTACACCAGTTCCACCCAGATCCTGTCGGTGGTCAGCTCGTCCGGGAGGTAGTGTACTTTGACTAAGGTGGTGGCAGCGGGTGAGTTCCGGGAAATATGGGCGCGTGGCCCGGGAGAACTTATATTTGTATTGCCTGAGAGCGTTCTGCGCGCCGTCCAGCCCTCTGTGTTCTCCTCGGGGTGTGGTGGCGACCTGAGCTGCCACAGCCGGCATTTTAATTATTATTATTATTGTTATTATTATCACTTTCTAGTAGAAAGGTGGCAGCAGCAATTCTTGATGTTTTTGTTGTTGTCACAGGTTTAACTGAAACGTGAACCCGGTGAAGCGCAAGGTGAAAGTGTCGTTCTTCAGTCTACTCTCTTCTTTTCAGGGACAGAGAAGTTATGGGACGTTTGTATAACGGGGCAGTGGAGTCACCCCGTTATATTGCTGACCCCACTTGAAGGCGTCCCTCTCCACCACCTAATGAGGACGAAATATGGAAAATCAATCCATGTGAAAAGGCTGTAGAAAAAATCTTAACCTGACAAGAATGCTGTCCTTGGAGGTATCAGTGACATGAGAAGGAGACTGACATGAACGAGGACTACTGTGCCATAGGAAACGGGTTATCAAGTACAAGTTATGCTAAAAAAAAAAAAAAAAAAATCAGGATACGGGGGGGTGAGTGGGACGCAGGACCCAGAAATCCTTATCCCCATTTTCAGGTGAGCGATATTATTTTTGAGAGAGAGAGAGAGAGAGAGAGAGAGAGAGAGAGAGAGAGAGAGAGGGGTCATTTATTAGCACAAGAAACTAACGCAACCGTAGGGAATTTTATGAGTTAAAAAAATGCAACACATAATTCCCTATTGTTTCTCATTTGAATCTGATAATGTCGATGAAAGTCTTTGGTTTATGGTAAAATAATATAAAAACTAAGTATACGTATAGTGAAAGAAACAGATCTTCCCAGTGCCATCTGAAGACAATTTACAACTGGTGAAATACAATGAAAACCCCATTTCCTAATAGCGCGTGTTTCAGATCTTACGTATTTCCCGCTATGTATTCGTTAAGGTTCGGGAAGGTAGTTATTTCTCCGTCTGTACGTATGTCTGATAAATTTCTACTATATCATTAATGGCTTATTGTCGACAGTATACAAATATAACACTGAATCCCCCTCTTCTTGATGCTGAATCCACCTATGCATTAACTTTTAAAATTTAAGATCGTTACTTCGGAAGTGTAAACACTCACACACACACACCTCGTAACCCCCTCTCACTTTACACACACACACACACACACACACACACAGGTCACCGAGAATTAAAATAACTTGTCATTAGGTTCCAGGAAGAAGATCCAGTGAGTTTAGGTCAGGGTGTTTGCTGACTTGAAGGTGTGTACAATAATGCATTACGACATTCTAGCACCATTTCCTCCTCCGTCGGATCTTAGTATCGACCAAAACCTCTCCAAATGTCAGAGAGTCGTGGGATATTATTTACTGACTATTATTATTATTATTATTATTATTATTATTATTATTACTATTGTTGTTGTTGTTGTTATTATTATTATTATTATTATTATTATTATTATTATCTTTATTATTATTATTGTCATGTGAACTATGGCATACCAGCACGGGGAAAATCCTACACATTTATACTGCAAAATCCACTAAAATCCCCTTATGCCATTGATGCTAAACGTATCCGTATTAAGGTTAAAATAAGCAAAATAAATTGCCAAGGAAGAGGTGATTCGAATTCTCCAACATGGCCTCGTAACATTACTAGTATTTTATAGGTTAAGTAAAATTTTGGCAGAGGAGAAAAGTTACATTTTGCCGTACTCTCAGTGTCATGGAGAGGTTCGTATTACCTCTTCCTTAGCAATTTATTTTGCACTGAACATCTTGGCAGTAGTCTCGTCGGTTGAGGAAGCTCCCTAACACCTTTTCCAAAGTGAATTGTTTAGTTTAATACATCTTACTGTCCTCTCTTTGTTATATAAATCATTTTAAAATCGCCATACTCTATATATATGTATCATAAAAAAATATATTAATTGACCACACCCAAAAATAAATCGCTATGGGCGCGTCCAGACGTGTGATGGAAGAAGTGCTGGCAGCATGTAAGCAACAGAATAACCAACAAGCTGCAAACATGTTGGGAACAGCAGCGTCCAGAACATGTTGGCAAAATCGTGATGAAGTCTCAGCTGCTTTGTTTGGACACATTTACCCAATCGCCCTCCTGCCAGTGTTTGAAGCTGCACTGAAACATGTGTGCATACCTCTGTCCAAATACTGTTGTCTACTGTACATGTACCAAACATCTTGCCAGCTGTGTTTTCAACATAAGTTGTAGGGCACGTGTGGATACGCCCAAACGAGTAGGTGTCAGGGAGCACCCTTAAGTGGCGACAGTACGAACCTTTATTTAACCACTTATCACACTCTTCTTGCATATTTGTATCAGTTTAAAATTAGTATAATTTGGATCAATAACGTTCAAGAGGATATTGTGGTGTACTGTGCAGAATAAATCGCTAAGAAAGGGACATTACGAACTCTCCAAAGCCACTGAGAAGACGACCCTAAAATTCATTGTTATTAAAAGTATGCAAAGGAGAGTATTTTTGTGTATTTACTTTTTCTAGCAATTTTTTCTACCCTATTTATCTCTCCATAGGAAACAAGAGTATTCTTCTTTACATAATCGTGAATAAAGCTGTGGAAGTGTATGGTACGTAGGAGGATTCACTAGGTCACGAAACTAGAGTCGGACATATGAATTGTTACGTCCCCGTCACCACAATCCCCACAGGCTACAACAGCAGTAGTTCAGTACAGGAAGGACGTTGCCCACTGAGTTGTTCTTCCTATGGTCAGACTTAAGATGTACAGTACACAGGATCAGCTAAGGTCTCATAAATAAACATTAGCTTCTTAGGTTCACTGACTTTATTATCCAAATATTTACTCTTAATGCTTTCCAAGTTCACTTCACTATTCTCACAAACACTAGAGCTATAGAAACTTAACTGCAATTACAGTTAATGCTTGACAACATTATTTTTCACAAGTACTGATGATATATAGACTTCAAAAACACTTCACTGTTTGTCAACAATACTTCATTATTTTCACAGGTACCGATGATATACAAACTTCATTGACACTGCACTACACTCACCGACTGACTATCTAGTCTCTTCCCCATCTTTATATTAGCTTCCTATATTCTAGAGTATTCTACATTTTTCAACAGTTCTGGTGTATTCCAGGGAGAGAGAGAGCATAATTACAACAGTTACCAACATGGAAAACATCCCAGAGTTTTCTTACATAACATTTTTAAATTATTTAGCATACAAATTTAAATAAAAATATATATTTTAACAATCACATAAATAAAACATTACAGAGAAAGAGAGCCCAAAAATTAACGTTTAACTTACGAAATAACTACGCTCACAAACAGCAGGCAAAGTGGCGACTATGACTCGTACCGGAACTTCTGTAAACATCGTGAATCAGTGAGAAACTTCGAGACCACCTAACTACCAAATCCCGCTTCTTGGCACTACCCCCTCCCTAGTTCTTTGTTGTCCCGACAAAACAACACAATGTATATAAACATAAACCTTGATCCTAATGAAACATCCAAAATAATCCTTCAGCTTATCAGGTC
Organism: Coenobita brevimanus; assembly: GCF_032717465.1. Lineage (NCBI taxonomy): Eukaryota > Metazoa > Arthropoda > Malacostraca > Decapoda > Coenobitidae > Coenobita > Coenobita brevimanus. The sequence continues at coordinate 40,910,773 of NC_136997.1, read as the reverse complement.
TTCTTCTATGCTGATTCTGACAACGTCCTTGCCCCTCCACAGTCCACCCTTCCAGGAAAGTCCTCTTCCTGATTCACTTCTTCTCTTGGGAAACTGTCACCATCCTCTTGCACTTCAGCTCCTTGGTCCTCCTCAACATCCTTGGTCGTGGGAGAGCAAAATTCCTAGGAAATGTCCCAGCTGTACTGTCCTGGCCCATGGTACTGCCACAGACGATTCACGTGCACCACCTTTGGACGAGAATTCCTGCCTCCCCGACTCTGATACGTTACATCTGATAGGCAGTCCAGCACAGTGCAAGGCCCATCTCATGGGCTCTGCAGCTGCAGTGATTTTCCCTTCTCTCGCTGACGATTATATAACCAAACTTGGTCTTTGAAGCTCAACTCAGTTGCTTTGGCATCGTATTTGCACTTCATAACCTCTCCTGAAAACTTGAGGGCTCCTCACACTTGATGATGTACCTCGGCCAGCCATTCCTGAAGATGCTTCACATAGCTGGAGGTCTCTGTATGCAGCTCTTCAACGGGTGGTCTTCCCAGTAACAAGTCAACAGGTAAGTGTAACTTTGGCCCAACATCAGCTTTGCAGGGGTGTATCTGGTAGACTCATGGGATGCAGACTGATATGACATCAACAATGCAGGTAATTTCTGGTCCCATTCTGTCTGTCCCTCTATGCAGTACTTGGCCAGTTCTTTTCCTATGGTCCTATGTCATTTCTCCACCATCCCATCTGACTGTGGCCTTAAAGGGGTGGTCCTGGTCTTCTTGATCTCCTATAACTTGCAGCACTCACGGAACACAGCAGACTCGAAGTTTCTACCCTGGTCTGAATGTAGCTCTTGAGGCATTCCAAAACGACAGAAGAACTAGTCAACCAACAACGAAACAACTGTCGCAGCCTCTTGATCGGGGATGGCATAGGATTTTGGCCACTGTGTGAAGCAGTCCATGGCAACATATAAAACCGGTTGCCTCTTTCAGTGAGTGGCAAAGGTCCAGCAATGTCAATCGTGACTCTTTCCATCGGTGCACCCACTTGGTACAGCTGAAGAGGGGTGCAACCATGTTTCTTGAGTCCCTTCTTGGCACAATACACATCACAGGCCCGACACCACTCTTCAACATCCTGACACATGCAAGTCCAGTAGAACCTCTGTCGCAGCCTGCTTAGTTTTCTTCACTCCCAGGTGCCCACTAGTGATCTACTTATGGGACTCATCCAAGATCTCGGACCTCATCTTCGGAACCATCAGTTCCCAATACTTGCTGAGGCCATCGAGTGTCTTCCACTGACTCTCCAGTAGTCCGTTGTTCAAACGAAGAAGGTCCCACTGACTCCAGTAGCTCTTGGTCACAGGGCTTAACCTGGACACTTCTTCCCAAAATGGTTGCATTATACTTCGCTGCATTGTACTCTAGCACTAGTTGTAAGTTTGCATCATCCATATGCATCCTCTTCAGGTCTTCTTCATCTGACACTAGCCCTGTCACAACAGCATGGTGGCATCTCTTGCTAGAATTCCCATTCCTGCTGCTCTGCTTGCTGTCTGTTCTTCCATTCTCTCGCACACTATTCATCAAAGTTCTCCTGCATATCCTCAGTGGTGATTCTTCTTGGTAAAAACTGGCTGGTTGTTGCCTCTCGTCACCTGCTTTCACTAATTTACCCTCATCCTTCTCATCTGGACACTCATAGCAAAAGTGTCCCATTTCATAACATGTCCAACACCTGTTTATCGTAATCAGGGATTTCCTTGCTCTGTTCCGTTCTTGCTTCTTCTTCCATTTGTAACAATCCACCTTGTTGTGTCCCAGCTTCCTGCAGAACCAGCAATCTCCTCAGATGTTCTGTTCTCCCTTCCACTTGTTGCAGTCCACTTTCCGATGTCTTGGCTTTTCACAATACCACCAACTTCCTTACGATTTTTCCACATCACGTACCTGCACCTGTCATGCCTTGAATCCCACACTGCGACCAGCCAGAAAGGTGGATGTACTGGACCTGATGTAGGACTCAAATGCTAGAGCCCTGGCTAGTAGTGGTACTTGCATGTTTCTGGGTTGTATCTGCATCACTTGCACTTTAAACTCTACACCATCAAGAGCATCAATGAACTGGTCCCTCAGAAGAACAGCCAACAGGTTAGGTGCTGCTCCAGGGTATGCCTTGTATGCCATACTCTCCAGGTCTTGAGCAAGCTGCTGTAGGGACTTGCCTCGAGCCCATACACAGCTCGGGAATCTTGCTCTGTAAACCTCAGTCTGGCACATGGTCCCATATCTGCACTCCAGCACTTCTACTAAGGACTGATAACTGTTCCTCTCCTTTCCTGACATCTGGCCCAGAATTTCCATTGCAGCACCCTTAAGGCTAGTATCAAGCTGTACGGTTTTCTGTCTATCATCCCAACCATTGTGAGCAGCAAGTAACTCAAACTGCGCACAGCAAGCTTCCCAAGATACTACACCATCAAATTCCTGATGTTTCTTTTTAATTGTACCCCCCATTATAGCCCTGCACTTCACTGGTTTGGGGCCTGAAAACTGGGGCATCATTATTAATGCCTGGACTTAAATCTCCTACATACTGATTATTCAGCCCTGTAATGCAACCTTTAGATGCTTGGGATCCATCAAGAGTCACCATATGCTGTCCATATGCTCCCTGCACACTAACCTGAGGCTCAGCAGTGCAATATTTGCCTACAGCCTCAGTTCTCTCACTGATTGTCTTCACATGGTTGACTACATGCTTCAGCTGGTTATCTACATGTTGTCTGCACTCCATCACCATTACCTCGCTAATCTTCAGCTTGTCATATACATGCTTCAGCTGGTCGTCTAGAAGCTGTTTGAACTCCATCAAATTATTGCTTACTTCACACTTCTGCTGCCTTACCTCAGCTTATACTTCCTCCTTCAGTCGTTCCTGTTCTTCCTTCATTTCCCCCATGAAAGCAACTATCTGTCCTTGCATCCTCACTTGTAATTCCCTCTGTTTATCCTGTAATGTCTCTTAATGTTTGTTCATGTCGTTCTTTTTGTTCGTCACATTGTGCCTGTAGTTGTTCACTCTGTGCTTGGAATTGTTCTTCGATTTCTTAATTTTTTGCCTGTAATTGTCACTTGAGTTCTTTCTGTCCTTTATTCTGTGCCTGTAGTCCCTCATTCTGTGCTTGTATTAGTACACTTTGTGCTTATAATTGTTCTTTGAGATCTATATTTTGTGCCTATAGTTGTCCTTTAAGCTCTTTCTGTCCTTCATTCGGTGCTTGTAATGGCTTCAAGATTGATGCCACACATGCCTCTTCTTGTCGAGCTTGGCCTCTAGTACGTACACCTTCTGCTTCCATGTGAAATGTTAGACTCACTGCAGCATTTAAATTATCCACACTCCTGACACCAGTGTTACATCCCTCTCCCACACTGCCACAGGCCCCAACAGCAGTACAGGAAGGAGTTGCCTAGTGAGTTGTTCTTCCTATGGTCAGCCTTTAGGTGTGCAGTACACAGGATCAGCTCAGGTGTTGTAAATAAACACTGGCTTCTTAAGTTCACTGTCCTTATTTTCCAAATAATTACACTTAATGCTTTCCAACTTTACTTCATTATTCTCAAAAGCATTTGACCTATACAAACTTTACATCCTGCAGTTACATTTCACCTTCTCGCACACGCATAAGTTTTACAGTATAAGTTTTGCTGACACACGATTTTACTCCACTCCCCTTCCTGCCAGCCTGCCTGAGCACTGCTGAAAACACGTATTCTCGCCTTATTTTCGCCACTCAAACCTCTATATATTGCCATGAAACCTACATATCTTTTTGCCGATGTTTGTTCTAGCCAATAATTAAAAAAAAAAAAAATGCAGAGAAATATGAATAAAAGTACATTAGGCCACGGTGAATAAACATTTCCGAACTTCAATTTCACTTCCCAACATCCTAGTTTAAATGCTTTCCATCATACAGAAAAATGTTATTACAAGTTTTGATAGAGGATTTCATCAGCTTTCTAATAGGGAAGTCCGGTTATGATATGATTTGTAGTTTTCGAGAAAATAGCCAAAAACTGAAAGCCATTTTTTGGTAAAACTGATTTTGTGCAAAGAGCTTTTCCGCAAAAGTTTTCTTGCACACGTTATGTTTTTATTTCAGAAACTTGTGTAGAATTTCATGAGCTTTCTCATGGTCCCTGCCGATTTTTGATAGGCCTCATAGTTTCCGAGTAAATCGCGAAAAACTACTGCATACTCATGGCTGTTCTGCACTTTCATGTGCGCACCATAACCTTTATATTCCCACCTACATAACAACGACTTTTCATCAGAGATATTGAAATGATAACAGCAGAAGACATGATAACAGCAGAAGACAACAGGACACCCCCAGGAGGCAACAACAGAGGGGTACATGCAGCGTACAAGGTGTCTGTACCACATGGGCACAAGTCCCGTGTAGCCGCGCGCCCCTACTCCCCGGAACCTACCCGACCCTTACACCTTAGCCCGGGAACACCACCTTCTCGCCAGCCCAGCCTGCGTCAGGATTGGGATGGAGTTGAATTTCACTCTCCTTGCAGCCCCACGGAGACGGCCTCAAGCCACTTCGCTACCGAGATGGCCTTCAGCCACTCCACATGTGAGATGGCCTCAAGCTGCTCCACTAACAAAATGGCCTCAAGCCGGTCCTTCACTAATGAGATGGCCTCAAGCCGCTCGACTATTAAGACAGCCTCATGTCGCTCTACAAGGACTACCCGCAGAGTCAGTAGTGGTCCTGAAGACAAGACACCGGCGACGGCCTCCAGTTGCGCCCACAAATGAGAGACAGCCTCTAGCCGCTCTACGTCCCCACGTCGTCCTCCCACGTCCACCTGCCATAGTACCAACCTCCAGCCAGGGAGTCCACCACTGACAGCCTGGTGGCAGGGCCCTGTTGTGTCACTGGGACTCTTCTCCCTGCAGCTAGCCCCTGAGGAGGACCTGCCCCTGACGGACCCTTCCCCGGAATGATGCCGCAGTCCTCTCCTGACGGCAGAGCACCCGGAGCGGACTGCAGCCCCAGGGTCCCCGACAGCGCCCCCGGCTTCCCGGGTCAAGAACCACCCCACTCCCGGCTGAGGTGACGTGGATCCTCCACTCAGTGGCTCAGACGGTGTCTGGAGGAGTTGTTTGGCCCCTAACCCACAAGCCAGACCTCTGTCCCCAGGCCCCAGCATCTGGGGCCTTTCATCACGCCCAGGGGGGGGCGACCTCAACCTACCTGGATTTAAAGTGATTCATGTGTGTAACAGTACGAGGATACATAATGAAGGTGCCAACAGTGAAATCATTAAGTGACCGTGATCAGACAGTGACGTAAAGTGCAGTGTGATAGAAGTAAGGCTCCCGTACCTGAAGTAGTGATATTATGATTCAACAAACTCCCCTCCCCCTTGCACTCGTGCCAACCTAGATTCCTCTCTCCCCCACCCTCCTCTGTGTGCTCCCTGCAACAAAGTCAAGTCAGTGCCCCCCACCCCCGGTGATCATCATGAGGTTGGGCTTATGGACTCTCATGTAACCCGGAGCCAGTGTTCCTGAACTGTAACACCTTATACTGTGAACCGTACTGTGAACTGTAACACCCTATTCTGTGAACTGCACTGTGAACTGTAACACCCTATACTGTGAATTGCACTGTGAACTGTATCACCCTGTACTGTGAACTGTACTGTGAATTGTACCACACTGAATCGTGAACTGTGTCTGTCAAGTATCTTGTGAGATACGCTCACCCCTGTTTAGCAGCCCCAGAATTGATGAGTAAGTAATATTGTGAGAAATCCTATTGCCTTTTAGACCCTTGGTGAATATACATGTACCGTAAGGTGTTGCCTTGAGTTTTTATGCCCTGTTCCTCTTATATTTGTAGTATTGCCCCAGGGGGAGGCTGTGGCTCAATCGGTAGAGAGGTGGCCTGCAGTCCTAACGGACCTAGGTTCAAATCCCGCTGTGGCAGGGAACAATTTAAGGATTTGAATTTCATAGAAATCAGACTTTACTGATCTACCAGAAGACCCGCCGACATGTAAAAATACCCCCGCTAATACCAATACACCAGTCCTGTATGAGACAGCCCTAGCATGTATTCAATATGGACGGTGGGTGTTACCGCCGAAGTGGTGACATGTAGAGGTGTACGGTACGTAGGAGGACTACTGGGCCTTGAAAGCAGGCTGTGAAGCCTATGCCCAGAGTCAAACACATAAAAAAAAAAAAAAGTCTTGAAAAGAACCCAATACTGTGCCAGGCGTTCTTAGGACGGGAAGCCTTCTTAAAAACACCTAGCATAAAAGATATTACATTATTATATCCTGTACATACGAAGAATTCACTGATCATTATCATGGTTCTTACAGGAAATCGATACGTCCGATAGTTTTCGAGTAAATGGACGACATACGTAGAAAACTCCTCCTCGCCCGGAAGAGATATAAAAACACTCCTTTTCCCTGCCTCACCCGCACTACTTATTTTAGCTGGTTAGTTTTTTTTTTTTTTTTTTTTTTTAAGGATTTTCTTTTTTTACTCAAAGTATACACGTAAAATATCATAAGCTTTTTGATAGTCCTCTCAGAAGCTCGACATGACCATCAGTCTTTTTGCTAGGTAGTGATACTGAAGCTGAACTTTCTTCCATCTCATATGTGTATATGTAAAAAACAACACTTATTTGTGTACAATTATAGAAATACAGAAATAGGTCAATATACAAATCAACAAAATGTGTGTGTGTGTGTGTGTGTGTGTGTGTGTGTGTGTGTGTGTGTGTGTGTGTGTGTGTGTGTGTGTGTGTGTGTGTGTGGCGTATTTTGTTCTCTCCTCCTTGCATTACCTTTGCCTAACACATGTGATGCACACAATAGATTTCTTCATAAACATTCGCAGCACGACATACCTATATATGTGTGGCATAGTTATTGTCTCTGATCCTTGTGCTAGGTTTTCACTAAGTCAGTCAATGCACGCAATATTTCTCAGTGAACACTCGCTGTACTATTTTATTCGTATGTTTCACACTAGACCATACGCAATATGGCACTGTCTGAGATTGGTACAATACCTTTTCACTGAAGTCTGTGATTGTGTGGCATATATGTTGTGTCTGATACTTGGGCTAGGTTTGAGCTAAGTCAGTCAATGCACGCAATATTTCTCGACGAACACTCACTGCACTATTTTATACGTATATTTCACACTGAACCATATGCAGTATAAAACACAATCGCATGATTCCATCCCATCCTCCTCTATTACTCCCTTCCTGACCCTATGACATGCGTGACCGCTTGTTTCCTTAGCGACTATGGCATATCTCAATGGCATACAGAATGCCTGCTATGGTAGGTCAGTTATTTCACTTATCTAGGCACTATATGCTTCACAAAATATAAGTATTGGCTTCACTATGAAGGGAAAATACTCACATCATTTACGGGCAGGGTGAAGCAGAATGGAAACCCCGTTACAACTAAGCACACTCCGGCCTCTAGGCCTAACGGCTGATAACGGGCCCCAACACTTTACAAACAATATATCTATGTTCCATAGACACAATCACTTCACATTATAGTCAAAAATACTTTACAATCACAATATTTCAATAATGGCTTCTGCCTCGGATGAGAGGGGAAAAATGGCGGATTTAGAGGGACGACTGACAGCAGCACTACCCTTCAGCCCGGCTGGTTGTGAGATGCTGAGTTTTTTCTGCTGCGCATTGTCTCATCAGAGCAGTTACAGTGTTGTCAAGTGTTTACCTCAGAAGAGGGAGGCATCCACTAGAACACACCAAAATTTGATGCACATCGGCTGAAAAATTTCCTTTTGATGGTGTTTTTTTTCTGCTTAACCCCTAAACCGCGGGCTTGTTTTGCTTTGACTTGTGGCTCCTGCGGGCATATTCACGCTCCGACAGACTCTCTAAAAATATTTGCCAAAAAATCATTTATTAGTCCTAGAATATTTAAAATACATATGCATATGGCACATACCTTCAGCTTTCTCCTGGGATGTTTGCTGAGCCTTCGTCGAGTACCGTAGGACTTGTGGAGACCTCTGAAGTTGGGTAACGAAGTCTCCACTTTACACTTCCCGACAACCCGCAATATACCACAGCCTGATATTACTACTAGAAACACTATTCCATGATTCTCAAATAGTTTGGAATCCAAACTCCAAAAAGAAACACTGTGAAAGAAATGAAAATTACGAGGGCGTATGACCTTCCCACTTGCAATCATTCGCCGCTGGTGTTCTGTCATTTATTATTCATAAAACTCCTCACACTTCATATTTCTATTACTATATAACACTTATATATATCTACAGCCTTTATCCATAAGTTTCCTTCAGTAATAGTAGTTTATTGTCACTGTAGGCATTCAATTTCTTTTTCAGTAAAATACGTAGCATTCACTTTCTCGTCCTGTAATCTAGCGTTGAGAGTGAATGTCACTTTCACCTTCACTCTCATAACTCATAGTATTCATACATGCTAGAGTGAAACTTTCACTTTCATTACTCCTAGTATACTGTATATACTCGTATTCTTATAATACTACTCATTAACATTTCTATTTACATTCTCTATTTTATTTACATTATTTACATTTCTATTTTATTTACACTGTGTTAGGCACTGTCACTTGCAGTAACTTATAAAACTATTTTCCACTGTTCACTTATATTTACGTTCACTGCTTTCACTTGTTGTTTACACATTATTTACACATTATTTACATTTCCACTTGCACTGTTTTACTCACCAGAAAGATCGTAGTCACTCTCTATCATTTGTCAGCCCTTTACCTCTTTCCACATGAGGATTAGTAGGGGGTAGAGGTCACAGGGCCCTTTGCAGAGCTAAAAAGCAGCGGAATTTGACAGGCGCGAATCCGACGTACTTTCACCTTGAAAGACGACAGTAAACTGATATTGGTGGCCTACCTCTAGGGGGAGTGCAATAATGCCAACATCAGCCTTGTGACAACTACTAATATATAGCTATGAAATGATTGGCAGGAAATCTAGCCAATGCATAATAAATTAGGTAGTTCCAGGTGAATGTAAATATCACTTAGGTTTCTCCCTTCCCTCCTTATATATATTTTTATTAAGAGAATAGATTATACGGCATATTTCAAGGGAAAATAAACAGCGAAAATTAGCAAACGAGTGCACGTGAGGTGTTGTCAGGTGATAATTAGCCAATTCCAGGTGTATGGCACTATCACTTACCTTATTTCTTTTTTGTATATATTATTTGGTATAAGAATAGGGCATAGGGCTTATTTCAATGGATGAAATCAGTGGAAAATTCCAGGGAAGATTTACTTAGCACAGAATACAGTGTGGTGGCCTGCAATAATTAGGTAGTTCCAGGTGAATGTAAATATCACTTAGGCTTCTCCCTTCCTTTCTTACATATATTTTTATTACGAGAATAGATTATACGGCATATTTCAAGGGGAAATAAATATCGAAAATTAGCGAACGAGTGGACGTGAGTTGTTGTCAGGTGATAATTAGCCAATTCCAGGTGTATGGCACTCTCACTTACCTTATTTCTTTTTTGTATATATTATTTGGTATAAGAATAGGGCATAGGGCTTATTTCCATGGATGAAATCAGTGGAAAATTCCAGGGAAGATTTACTTGGCATAGCATGGCTGGGCAGGCGAGAGGAGAGGGGAATGGAGGGGAGGTAGGGATGGGAGTCAAGAACGGGGAGAAATGGCTAAATTGTCAACAATGGATGGGAGTACAGATGAGATTAGGAGTGCTGACTAGTGTTGAACATGGGCAGTACTGATAGATGATACAAGCCAGCACTTGAAAGCCCGGGCGAATTCAAAATAACACAGAATCACAAAAGTGAAGCCCTGTGGTATGATCCCTTGCTCCCAAGTGTCACGAAAGTGACGCCCCACAGTTAAGAGGTTAACAATGCGATTCGCATCCATATGCGTTCATGTGCCAAACCACAAAGAACACGATTTGTGTCAACGTGCCTCAGAGGGTTAATCCTTGACAACATTTCACTATCTTTCACGAGTACCAGTGATATACAAACTTCAGTAACACTTCAGTGTTTGCCAATGACACTTCACTATTTTCACCAGTTCTGATGATATACAAATTTCACTGACACTGCACTACACTCAAAGTGAACTGAAAACCGACTGACTATCTAGTCTCTTCCCCATCATTATACAAGTGTCCTATATTCCAGTGTATTCTACAGTTTTCAACAGTTCTGGTGTATTTCAGAGAGAAAGCATGGTTACAACAGTTACCAACTGGGAGACATCCAAAACATGCCAATTTTCTTACATTACATAACACTGTAAAATATTTAGCATGCAAACTTTAATTAAATTAGATACGTTAACAAGCAATCACTTAAAAACTTATCGAGAAAAAGAGCACAAAAATATATGTCTACCTTACGAAATAATTACGCTCACAAACAGCAGGCAAACTGGCAACCCTGGCTCGTACCGGAACTACCATAAACATCAGGAATCAGTGAGAAACTTCGAGACTACCTTACTACCAAATCACACATCTTAACAAAACCATTATCATCACCATCCTACCACCACAAAAAAAATAATTTAAGATAGAATCTTAAAAATAAAAAAGCGATGGAACTATGAACAGGATTTGCAAAAAGCGTCGTGATCCAAAACATAACACAGAGCCGAAACATAATGCTGAAGATCTGAATAGGGGGTCGCAGCTGAGCTCTCCAATATCGTGGATATCTATTCGTACAGCAAAATAGGGACTCAAAGGAAAACTTATGAAGGATGTGGGAAGAAGAGCGTCCCAAAAGAGGCCAAAAAATGTGAAGAATGCATGGAGCAGGATGCAAACAGACCGGCCCACTGCAGGGTCTGCAGAGGACAATGGCCTATGCTGTGATGCCTATAACGTTTGGTTTCACACAGGCTGTGACAAAGTAAGTGTGGAATTGTACAGAGTACTGCAAATATATGAATGACTGATGTGGTTTTGCAGAAAGTGTAAGCCAGAAGTCGAGAAATGTGTGGAGAAATCTGGGACCCTAGAGAAAGACATGCTTAAACTCAATGATAGAATTAGAGAGCAAGAAGAATGTAGGGCTGAAAAAATATATATATATATATATATATATATATATATATATATATATATATATATATATATATATATATATATATATATATATTATGGAGGAAATGATGGAAAAGGTATTGGAAAATCTGTCAGAAAGGGAGAAAAAGGAGAAGAAAAAATATAACATTTGTAATTTATAGAATGAAACAGGCAGAAAGTTAGAAAACACAGGAAAGAGAACAGGTGGATAATGTTATGTGCCAGGATGTGTTCACCAAATGTCTAGGAGTGGAAGATTATCACATAGAAAACGTTATAAGGCTACAAAAAAGAACAGAAGGAGGGAACAGACCAGTGCTACTGAAATTAAGTAATGAAAGACAAAATGAACATAATACGGAATGCCAAGAAGCTGAAACATGAGCAAGACACAGGGAAGAAGAAAAGAGGCATTTCAACTGATATGACAAAAAAGGAAAGAGAAGAGAACAAACTGTTAAGGGAAGAGCTTAAGAGGAAGAGGGAAAATGAAGAACGAGGGTGGATGATAAAGCAGGGAAAATTGATGCGATTCAGGGAGGAGGGTCAGCACGAATGAAATAAGGAATCTGAGGAAGAAATTTCAGCACTAGGGAGGAGAACAGATGTTCAAGAAACTATAACATTAAAGTTACTTAATATACAAAATCTTACTAAAGTGAAACTAGCTGATGTGGATAATTTATTAGAAAATAAAAATGACAATTTTACTCACCGAGTCACAGCAGAAAACAGTTACACTTAACAGCAAATAGCATATGTAAGGTGGATAGCATGACAGCAAGTAAATAAAAAATAAATAAATAAATAAATAAAAAGGTGAAGGTCTAATGCTTATGCACAGAAATGTGGATAACACAGAATTAAGTCAAATAAAAACTGTAAATAATGATATACTATGTGCTAGTCTAAAAAACAAAAATGCAAAATATAAGTAATATTTGTGTGTTTTGCAGTAGCTGATAGACCAAAGAATATTTATCTAAAAACTGAAAATTCTAAAGAACCTTGAAACAGTTGTAGAGGAACCGGTTTTCCTTCTAGGAGACGTTAATGAACATGTTGGGATTTTTGGAAGCCAGACCTACAGTGAATGAAAATGGACAAATCATCATAGATTTAATGGAATATTTCTACTTAATCATGCTAAATGATAATCCAGTGTGCAATGGGGTCATTACATGGAGCAGAGGAGACCAAAACTGCACAATAGACTATGTACTGGTGAACAAAAGGGCTCATGATAAGTTCATTGGTATGGAAATAGATGAAAAACAAACCATAATTGATGTATCTGATCACAACCTTGTACAAGTTAAGATAAAGGAGCCAAACTCCAGGAAACCAAACTTCAAGAAAGGGAAATGGTAGAAATAAAAGTTTTATAAAACAGATAAAGCCTCAGTGGATTAATACAGAAACCTACTAGAGACAGTGATTCATGAGGAAGAGGTGGCAAATGTGGAACAGTTGGATAAAGCCATTAAAATATGTGCAGACAGAGTATTAAAAAGAACAGTAATAATGAAAGTAGACCAAGAGATAAAGAAAATCAAAGAACCACTGTGGATGAACGAAGAAATTAGGAAATGAATAAAGGAAAGAAAACGACTGAACAGATTGAAGAGGAATGCAAATAACACAATGTGAGAGAGACTGAATAATGAGTACCTGATCCAGAAGAAGAAAGTCCAAAAAATGAATAAGGAAGAAATATGTGTATATGAAATGAAACTGACAAAAAAGATGAAGGACAGAAGTGACAGGAGGAAAAATAGAAGAAAAGAAAATGAAGTCTGCGTGAATGATATGGAAGGCAATCAGCTGCAGGAAACAAAAGCAAAGACTGAAAGAAGCGTACAAAGCAATATATTAGCAACATGAAAACAACATGCAGGAAGTGTGGACATCAGAAGCAAAAAGAGAATACATGAACATTCACAGAAGTTCAGAACCAGCACAAGGTAACATTACAACTCAAGAAACAGAGTTCCATAACACCTGAGAGAACACTTTGACATGGCTATGGGGATAAGAAAACTTAAAAAAAAAAAAAAAATGGACCTGGAAAGTATCACAAGAAAAGAGGTGGAAGAGGTACTAAATAACCTAAAGAATAAAAAGACAGCTGGGCTAGGTAATTTAAAACCAAAGTTTTACAAATCTTTGCTGAAAAGTGAGAAGTGTATGGTCGAGACTATAACTAGTGTATATAATGTAATACCAGAAGACGTACCTGAAAACTGAAGAATATCGAGAACACAAATGATACCAACGACTAACAAACCCACGGCAAAACAACTCAGATGTATAGCCTTGACTAATTATTCGTACAAAATACTTACAAGCCTGCTAAAGACAAAAATGGAAAGACACCTAGAAAAATAACGATGAAATGCGGGATACTCAGGCGGGCTTCACTAAAGATAAAAGTATCGAAGACAGCTTGCTGATACTTTATAGTATGTGGAAAAGACCTACAGATTGAAAAGACCACTGATTGCAACATCTCTTGATTACAGCAGAGCATATGACTCCATCAAACGAGGAATGCAATTAAAGTCTTTAATGAAATACAAAATTCATCCAATGATAACTGAAGTCATCAGCAGCGTATATAAAAACGACGAAACTGTAATAAACCTAAATAACAATGTGAAAAGTGAAATTAACATAAAAGTGGCATAAGCAAGGTTGCACAGGCTCTACAACATTGTTCTTGATTATTACATATATAATTCGGTAAACCATGGAAGAAGGAAATACTGGATTCTTGAGTGAAACTTTCGAACTGAATATGTAGGTCTCTGCTGATGATGGCTTAGGATTATTTTAAAATGTGGAGGAGGCAAGGAACAATATCCAGAAATTAATAAAAGTAAGTAGAGAGTGTGGTTTAGAAATTAATAAGGATAAGAGTAACATTATAATATATATATGAAAGACCAGCCAGAAGAAACTGAAGGAATCAGAGTTGCAGAGCATTAAGTATTTGGGACTACGGTAACCATAACAAATAAGAGGAACATGTTAGACAAACAAAGGAGATCATGATAGAAAAAGGCCGAGAAAATGGCTAGTTTAACATATCCAGTAATACAAACATGTTGCAACTAGATAATGATAAGGAAAGTGTACTGGAAGAGCCTGGAACTACAGTCAGTACTGTATGGCAGCAACATTATTAACCTTACAAAATCAGAAATAAAGAAGCTTCAGACAGTAGAAAATAAAGTGCTTAGACAAAAGTGTGGAACAACTAGATCCTCACCAGTTTGGACCCTTAGAGATGTGGGTGCCTCATCAATGTTAGCAAGGATAATGGAATGAAAAATTCAATACATAAGAAGCATACTGCGAGAAGGAAAAGAAAGTGGAAGAAACAACAGAAACGATCTGTTAAGGGAATTTATATTAGAAATGCCAGAAGAAAAGAGATACAAATGACTTGAGGACATCACCAGATATATGGGAGAAACTGGACTGGAAGAAAAAAAGTGCCGAGTAAGAAGAAAGAGGACATAAAAGAACTGATAAGGAAATGGGATACAGCAAAGTGGAATGAAGATATAATGAGTAAATCAAGCCTTTTTACTTACAAGGACTGGAAGAGTGTAATAAAAAGTGAAGACGACATGTACGAGAATACCCCGGTTTCAGTAACTTTAAAACAGAATCAAACACACTGCCTCTAAAGGACAAGAAAAGATTTACAAGGGAGTCAACGGCGTGTAAGATGTTTGGTGTAGAGTTGGGGTGCATGCACAAACAAAGCAGGTTGCCCGCGTGCTTGTCACCGGCACCGACCCGTCCTGGTTACCTGCGCGGGTAGGTGGTCAAGAAGGACGCAGGTAACCAGCTCCGACCCCCGCAGTGAGGGACAAGGACGCGGTCAGTTGTGATCCACCAGGCGTACAGCGAAGATGTCAAGCTCACCGTCTGATGAGTTCATGTTGCTTGACAGTGTTCACACAAAGCTCAAAAGGAAAAAAGAGCGATACGTGAAATAAATTGCAATCTAATCTATTGCTTTTTTATTATAAATAAATAGAAATCAAATTCTTTGCTTATTTCAGCCCACAGTTTATCAACCACATTTCTGTTTGCATGGAGCTTACTTCTTTTCTCCCACAATGGTGGTCACTCAAATACTTTGGTAATCAGGAGCTCAACGTCCATCTTGCTTTCCAGTCTGTACGGGTCTACCTACGCGGGTTGAGCAGGCAAGAATGGTTGGAGGAATCTGGAAAGCAGGTTGAAGCATGCTGCCTGCTCTGACACGCTCGACTTCGCTTCTTCTGTGCACATCTACACTTGTTTATATGGTTTAATTCTTGGCGCAGGTCGGCGCCAATAGCCCGCGCAGATAAACCTGCTTTCTTTGTGCACGCACCCTTAGAGGACATTATTCATTTTCTTTTGTTTTGCCCACACCCGTCGAGGATCAGAGCTAAAGATCGAAGGTCGCAACAATCATATGTTGAAAATGAAACAAATATAATGGGGAATTTCCTGTTACGCAGTGGTGAAAAATCAAATGAAATTATTCACCAGAAGTGGAAATTCAGAGAGAAAAAGATAAAGAGCTCAGTCGGGAATAGGAAGATGCGCTTAAGGAGGCACCATTGGAAATGCAAAGCCTTTGCACAGTCATTATCATCATCATCATCACAATCTGACTTCTTTTCCCCAGCATATACTTAACACTTAACGTTTGTCTGTCACTTTCCTGTATGACACATGATATCAAACAACAGAGAAACATACCAAGATTCTCTCAGCTTAGGAACATTAGCCAGAAGAATGTGAGAAGCAGAAGAGGTGAGATATTTCACAAACTTCATAATAATAATAATAATAATAATAATAATAATAATAATAACCAAACCAATAAATAATAATCTAATAATAATAATAATAATAATAATAATAACAAAAATAATAACAATAATAATAATAATAATAATAATAATAATGATAACTAGAAAGCACTCAGAGCGCCACTGCCATTAAAAAGGATCCAGATCCGATCTGTGGATACAGGATCCGGATCCGGATCAGCCCAAAAATTTAACTAATTTTTTTCTTGGTCCATGGCCAATCTTTCCACAAAATCTTACTGAAATTCATCGAAAAATTTTAGAGATACAGTATTATGCAGGATACTTCGGATCCGGATGCGGATCTGCACCAAAATTTATTCCATTTTCCTTAGGCCATGGCCCACCATTCCACAAAATTTCACAATATCCGTTCATATCTTTTTTAGTAGTTCCGGATCCGGATCCGGATCCCCCAAAAAATTAAATCACATTTTTCTTGTTGCATGGAGCGCCTTTCCACAAACTGTCATTGAAATTCATTGAGAACTTTTGGAGCTATTGTGAGGAATACTCCGGATCCAACTCGTATCCGGCCCAAAATTTGTTCCATTGTTCATTCGGCCATGGACCACCTATCTCCAAAATTTCATCAAAATCCGTTCATAACTTTTTGAGTAATCCTGCTAACAGAATGACAGACAGAAAAACATACCAATGCGGGGAAAAACATATCCCACCTTGAAGGAGGTATATTATAATGATAATAATAATAATAGTATTAATAATAATAATAATAATAATAATAATAATAATAACTAGAAAACGAAAATTACCATTAGCAATTTCAATGACCCACCACATGACAAGGTCATCTGTTTAGTGCATGTGACATCTTTGCATTAAAAAAACATAAAGCATATTTTGAACTTTGTCTCTGGCTGTGAGCTTGAGTTTTGGGTCAGCGTCATTCATAATTGGCAGCCATGCATAGCATAGCAAGTTCTATAAATGTACCAAGTTTACTGACTGCGTATCAGTTCTATCTTGGGTTTTACCTCTGCCAAGGAGGTTATGTTTTACCTTGCATTGGTTTGTTTGCCTCTCTGTTTGACTGTTATCAGGATGGCTCAAAAATTTATGAACGGATTTTGATAAAATTTTGTAGAAGGGTGCCCCATGGTCAAATGAAGAAATGATTAAGGTTTGGACCGGATCCAAAGAATCCCGCCCAATATCCGCAAAAGTTCTGAATTAATTTCAATGAAATTATGTGGAAAGGTGGGACATGGATCAGGAAAAAATTCATCAAATTTTCTGGGGGATGTGGATATGGATTCGAATCCTATATTCCCGGATCCGGATACTGGATTACCCAAAAAGTTATGAACGGATTATGATGCAATATTGTGGAAGGGTGGCCATGGGCCAAGGAAGAAATTATTAAGTTTCAGGGTGAATCTTGAACCGGAACTGGATAATCTTGTACAATACCTCCAAAAGTTCTCAATGAATTTTAATAAAGGTTTGTGGAAAGGCGGGTCATGGACCACGAAAGAATTAATTAAATTTTGCGTTGGATCTGGATTAGGATCCGCATCCTATATCCACGGATCCAGATCCGGATCCTTTTTAATGGAAATTGCATTGTCGGAGGTATGCACTCTCAGAGTAGCTTTCTAGTTTTAATTTGTGTACTCAATGAGCCCAAACTGCTTTCCATTGAGCCCTGGGTAATCTCATAAACTACTGGCCAAAATGAGTCCTTAGTCATTTCAGACCTGCTCACTGACCTTGGCTATGTCCCAGAAAATTTTCAAGTTTGTATATTTAACGGTTTCTGAGAATCCGGGAATACACTATTTCGATAGGCTTTTGTTTGTAACTGGAAAACTAGTACTGGGAACTGGATGATACTGGGTCACATGAAGCCGACGGTTGAGGGACTTAGATGGCCTGGTATGATGGCCGTAGCTTTGAAATTGAATGAATACGAGCAATATACGTCTTCGTAAGAAATAATATTAATAATAATAATAATAATATCAGTAACATTGACAAGAACAATATAACTGACCACTGGTTTGGTGAGTTATAATGAAACACCGAGAACTCTGGCCTGACATAATCCCTCCTTGGAAGATCAGGACAGAAGGGTAAAGCTAACATCCTCAGCCTTATTAACCACTCGTGGGTAAAAGGACGCCTCCCTAGCTCGTGGAAGACGTCCATCATACACCCCATCCCCAAGCCATGCAAGCCTGATGCCAAGCGACCCATATCACTCCTCAGTTGCTTGGCAAAGACAGCTGAAAGGCTGGTCCTTTCTCGTCCCACCTGGAAACTAGGCCTGCTGCACTCGCGGCTCTTTGCCTACCTACCTGGCAGAAGCATCCAACAGTGCCTAACCTCCTTCCTGAAGGAGCTGAAAAACAGTCGGGGAATGGCCGTCTTCCTCGATCTCAAGAAGACATTTCAGCTAGCTGATCCCAATGCCATTCTTGCAGTCCTTGTCAACAAAGTAGTCTGCAGCAGGCTTCTCGCCTGGATCCGCAAATTCTTCATGGATTGTGCAGTCAGAGTCTGCTTTCAGGGACAGCTCTCTCCTTCTTATCTCATGTCAATGGCACCTTTCAGTCTTTTCCTCTTTGACATCCTTGTAGAGAACCTACTGTTAATTGACATCACCAGAGGCATCTCCCTGCTCTGCTACGCCAACGATCTGGTGCTTTTTCTCCCATAGGGACTGCTACAGCCATTCACTAACTGCTCTAACCCACCTCCATGACAGATGCTGCAAACTGGGCCTCAAGATTAATCTTGAGAAGACCAAGTGCCTGCCTTTGGCTTACGTCCCCCTGAATGTCTGCTCCACCTAGGGGGACTCCAGCTTGAAATTATTCACAGCCATCAGTATCCTGGGGTGTGGTTTGATAGTTGCATGACTTTCAACATTCACATCCGGTACCTAAGAGAGCGAGTGGCCCTCAGAATCTGTGCACTCAAAGCCCTCTCCCTTCACACTCTGGGCACCTCATATTGTGTCCTCAGGACCTTCTACTAACACGCTATCTGCTCGGTTGTCTACTATAGCGCGATCTGTCTTGTAGGGCTTTCAGGTGTGCAAGTTCGCTCCCTTGAGGTCCTACAAAACTCTGCACTATGTGTGATGTTGGGAGCTGCTCCGTGGACACGTATTGAGAACCTCAGAATGGAGAGTGGCTTAGCCTCATCTAACGCAGAATATGGAGTCGATTGACAGCAGTCACAACACAGCTCTGCAAGCTCAGGCCACAACTTCCTGTCTCTGAGCTGATGCACTGCACCCTTGCAAGGCCCCCCTATCCTCACCCAAGGAAGGACTGGCACACTACACTGCCAGCATAATCCACCATCTTAACATCGCTAATGTCAGGGAAGCCCCGATCTGCCTGACCCAGCCTATACCCCTTGCCCCTCATGGCTGTCCCCTGTGATCCAGAGTCTTGCCCCACCTGACGACCACCTTAGAGCATCTCTGCCAGCCGTCCTACGTCAGGATGGGCTCCAGAGAATAGCATCGCTCTGGATCCCAGGGACAACTGAGTACCTAACTGAGGGGTCAGTCACTGCTGAGGGAGCAGCAGGTGTTGCATTTTTCAGCGAAGGTCGTGTTGAGACCTGGAGGCTCTTCTCCAGGTCCACAGTGTGTGAGATAGAGCTCGTCGCCATCGTAGGCACCCTCAGAAATGCATTCTGTCGCCATCACAGATGCATAGTCATTCACTCAGATTCACTCTCGTCTCTGCACAATATACGCACATGACACCACTGATGAAGTAGGACTGCTGACCTCTGTCGCGGCAGTGGCTGACTCCATCACAAGAAATGGAGGTAAAATATTCCTCCACTGGATCCCCAGTCACATAGGCATTGCTGGCACTGAGGTCGCCGATGCCACGGCTCACTCTGCCACTACACATCCTAACATAACCTTCCCTTTCAGGTCCAATCTCTCTCAAATCAAGTGACAAACACGCGCTGCAACTGCCAGACTCACCCGTGCAGATCATGAAGATTGAGTGGTAGAAGGTTCATGCTCTACCACTTGGTATGCAAGGGCCACTAATTTATGAGCCCCTCACTGCCCCTCCACACACCCACAACTCTCTTACAGTGCGATTATGCCACCTAATGCTGGGTTATCCATGCCTCACTCAGATTGCCTGCAGGGACCCTGACCCACGCCCGCATTGTCACCAATACTAGCCCCTATTATATTACCTCTTAGACTGCCCCTCCACTTCTGCCCTTTGCTTCACCTTACGAGGCAATCTCGTCAGACGAGTGTCGGATTTTGACACTGCTGCTGAAATCATTGCACTATCCCCCATCTCAGTCCTCAACACTATCTCCTCTTATCCACCACCTTGATAGTCATACCTCCCTCTAATCCATTAGCTTTTATCTTCCCTGACAGGCTTCATCTGCCCGTGTCCATACTGTTTTAATAGACGGACGAGTCTATACTAACAAACAAACAAACTCGGCTCCTGAGTTGTCAACGCAATGCATCGCTTAGTACAAGGTAAACAGTATATGAGGTAGTTTCACACGGGGGGGAGGATGGGAAGCAAAAACGTGTCTCGGTCTGTGTATGAGGCACAGGTAATTCAGACTGTGGGTCTCAGACTTGTAGTATAACCAGTCACTCATCTACTTTCCCCGTGATATGAGCTCCCTGGACTATATGAATTACATTTATTTGCATCCTAAATTGCATGCAGAGTAATGAAAAGGTTAAAACTATCTTTTTGAGATATTATAAAATATGACTTGAAGAACTATAAGTTTTTAGAGAATATAGGAATGTCGTAGACAGGGTCATACAGACACAGATATGACGTCACAGGTGCCTGTAAGCCAGCTGCTTATGAGAAAAAAAAATGAAAATATTGACAGAGATCACTGGTTCAGAGCATAGGAAAACCAAACATATACTAAATGATCCGGAAATCGTCAGTTTACATTGATATACCATTACATTTGTTTTCTTTCATTCTCCCATTCTCTCTCTCTCTTATTATCCTTGACATCACAGCCTGTGTGCGAGCCGGGTTCGGTGAACCAACGTCTCGTATGCTCTTTACCTTAGCTCAGTATGCCTCCACCAAGCCTTGTGCACGAACTCGCCGTACAATCTCCATGACGGTTCATTGTGAGTTGAAAATAATAAGTCTAAAGATAAACTAAGTCGACTTGACCTGACTTTGGCGTTTGACTTGTTGACCTTGCCAACCTAAGTAGTTGATCATCGCATTCTGCATCACAGACATAAGTTTGGTGGAAATCCGTTGATGCGTTCAGGTGATATCGTATCCACGACAGTGTTACGGACGCATGGACTGATGCAAGCACGGACACACGGACGAACAGACTACCTACTCCATCACACGTGGGAGGAGGTATAATAATAATAATCTCGCTCTCTTAACACCTGCATTCACTAGGGTAAACTTATCCAAACTAGAGACATTAAATTTTGTCCTTATCAGCCCCTTCACAACCAGGGGCTCTCCTGAACTGAAAAAAAGTCGCTTGGAGATAGAATATAACAAATTCGGATAACTCATCTGAATAAAATAGTCTGGTGTGAGTTTCTATATGACATTAAGTTATTCCGACCTCAACCCCACCAGTTCAATCACGTACTTCGTTATAAATTCTCAATACTACCAAACTTTTTTTTAATTAGCTCTGAAAGGATCTCTAATACTGAACTGGTTAGTCAAGACCACACAGAGTAAGTATACAACGAAAGAAGGTGGTGAGTCTAGCCACACAGCTTCTTCAGTAAACATACACATTCACTGGCTACAAATCTGTTCGTAGTTAATTATATATATATATATATATATATATATATATATATATATATATATATATATATATATATATATATATATATATATATATATATATATATACTGTATCATCAGCTGTTTGAGTGTCCACTGCAGGACCGGCCTATCCCGACCGAAGTGGGGACGATACAGCCAATGTATCTCTACCAAGTGGCTTAGGCTGTCTGGTAGAGATTGTATGTAGGGTGAGAAGTGCTTGTAAGTGTAATTGTAGTGTTGGAGTGGCTTTTGATGTGTGTGTAGTCCGTGAATCAAGTGTAATCGACCTGCGCAAGCCGACTGGGTGCAAGCATACTTTATAGGATGCGACACAGGTTCAACCACAGCACCCCTTATGTCCGCCAGTGCAGTATATCGCCAGAAGAACGCTCCCAAAGTTTTATACCCTAGCAAGGAGCGAACCCTCGTTCTTCCATGTACGAAAACGCACACTTTACCACTGTATATATATATATATATATATATATATATATATATATATATATATATATATATATATATATATATATATATAGGTCTTGCAACATACCCCTTCAGCAAACACAGTTGGAGTAGCATATGACTACAATAAGTCGATACACTATAAAGTATATAATGCAAAGGAATTCATGAGATATATCACGTACAGGAGAGTGAGAAGTAGCACTGAGCAATACAAAAGCATAATCTCTAACCCCTGCATTTCTAAAAGTCTCCCGAAATTGGATAAAATAGTCCGAAGGCTGCAACAGTAAAATCTAAAATTCAAAATGGTACTGAAAGGGTTAAGTAGGTTGACCAGTATTAACACTCAGGAAAGGATACACAAACACTCGATCATTTCCCTGTAGTAACTCGGTTCTTGATTTACAGGAAAGACAAGGAGGCTGTAAAAGCTTCCTCTTTGTCCTGTTCCAACTTCATGCTGCAGGATTTGGATTTACAAATTTTATTGTGTACAATTAACATAGAAAAAAAAATTACACAAATGACGCATCCCCTAGTAACACATACGTTGGGTGCATTGCCTTGATGGAATGAAGCAATACATTAAACATTTGATAAAGTTTTAGTGGCCCCACCCCCTGGTAACACACACGTAGGGTTGTATGAATGGAGTGCATTATGATTCTGTTGGATGTATATACACATATACATACACACTGTTACACAGCCTATGATTTCATCATCCTTTGTGTAATTCTAACGTACAGTATGCTGCATGTTTGATCACGAGCGTGTTCTACCTCACTCCCCCCCTCCTCCCTTATAGTAGAGT
The DNA here is from genome assembly GCF_032717465.1 of Coenobita brevimanus. NCBI lineage: Eukaryota > Metazoa > Arthropoda > Malacostraca > Decapoda > Coenobitidae > Coenobita > Coenobita brevimanus. The sequence continues at coordinate 40,887,598 of NC_136997.1, read as the reverse complement.
AAGTCGTTCTTTCTGTTGTTCAGAGCAGGATTGTCAACTCTTTGTCCCCTATGGCTTCATTTGCGCGTCCTTCTTACAAGTTGTATCCAGCTCTGCCGACCCCTATATAATGAGCTCAGTCTCTACATTAATTGCCACTTAGATCTACTCCTCAATATGTTCACATCTCTGTCCTCCCCTGTACAGTTGTTATTATTTTTGTGAGTGCTCAGGAAGTCTCCAACCATCTAGCTGCTGTGTAATTTGAGTATAAGTGTTATTACATTTTTCTTGTACCGTATAGCATAAGGTGTTGATTCATAGGCCAAGTGAAGTTTTTGTGATTCATGTGTTTTTATGTCAGTCATTATTAATAATATTTTGTATCTGTAATAAAATATCTTGCATTCACTGAACATTATCCGGTTTTCTCATTTTATCAGGGCTGACTTAGATAAATTTACTATTCCTAATTTCGTGTTAATAGAGGCTATTGCAGTTAACCATATATTTAACCTGTTTTTTGCCATTACATTATCCTTATGAGTCCTGAATGTTTAGTTGTTAATTTGAGCATTAAACTTTAACTTGTAATTTTACCTAACTCTTTTGTTTTGAACCTGGAACTTTGCAGGACAGTTTTCTCTGTTCCGTAACATAAATTTGGCGACCTCTTATCAGGATATTCAGGATATTATCATAAGGATATTGCTTGATATTTTGTGACTGTGATTTATTCATGATGTCTACTATTACTACACTTGATGAAGCCAAAGATTTTTTGTCAAATGTGCAAACAGTGTGTGATGTAGAAAACAGAACAAAGAATGAACTTAAGCTTGTTGCTCAACAATTGGGAATTACAGTTCACTCTCATCATTCTAAAGATCAAATTGTTGGCATGATTAATAAAAGCTTCTTTAATGTAACTCCTCCAAATGATCAAACGCAGATTGAAATAGCTATGTTACAGCTAGCTCTGCAGGAGGCTCGTGCTAAGGAGGCTGAATTTCAGGCAAATGCTAAGGAGGCGGAGTCTCAGGCTCGTATTCAGGAGGCTGAATTTCAGGCAAATGCTCGTATTCAGGAGGCACAGGTACAGGCTCAGGCACAAATTGATCTTGCTAGGATTCAGGCAGACCATGAGTATCGCATGAAACAAGGTGGAACTGGATCATCTAGCTCTGATGATTTTGATGTGGCTAAAAATGTTAAACTTGTCCCTCCTTTTAATGAATCTGATTTAACAAAGTATTTTCAGTTGTTTGAGAGGGTAGCTACAGGTTTTAATTGGCCCAAAAAGTATTGGCCAGTACTCCTTCAAATTGTTCTCACCGGTAAAGCTCAAGTAACTTATGCATCTTTGCCTCAGGATCAGTCTGATAATTATGATGTAGTTAAGAGCTTGATTCTTAAGGCCTATGAGCTTGTTCCTGAAGCCTATAGAGTAAAAACTAGGACAAATTATAAACAAGATAAGCAATCCCATGTTGAGTATGCAAAAATCAAAGAAGATCTGTTAGAGCAGTGGTTAAATTCTAAGAATGTGGATTCTGATTTTGACAAATTTAAGCAGATGATTTTGCTGGAGGACTTCAAAAGGTGTATTAGCAATGATATAAGCCTATATCTTGATGAGAGAAGAATAGATAATTTGTCTGATGCTGCAGTTTTAGCTGATGAATATGTTCTCACTCACAAGAGATATTCTAGAGAAATAGGGAAAGCTGAGAGTAAGTACGTTGCCTCTACTCAGAGTACAGGTAACAGGAAAGAGAATAAAGATGATGTTTCTCAGGAAGTAAATACCAGCTTCACCTCTAGATTTCAGAAAAGTAAATGTACTTATTGTAGTAAGCTTGGTCATACTACGGAGAAATGTTTCAGGAGACAGCGTGATGTGAACCAAAAGGAGTCTTTAAATGTTCAGTCAATTGGTCTAGTGTCCACCCTTGAGAGTTCCCATAATTCTTTAACTGAGTTAACTGAACCTGCTTTGAGGGGTAAATTAAATTCTCATGATGGAGCTCCTCTTTTGAGCAGTAACGTGAGTGACACTCTCAAGAGTTCATGTGCTAATTTCCTGTCTGATGGTTTTGTCAGTCCTCTGGACAGTAATGACAGGAAATCAGTTAAAATATATCGTGATACAGGTGCTTGCCAATCCCTTATGCTGACCAGTGTTCTAGGTTCTAATGTTAATTCCTCTGATGAAACTAATCTTACAAGGTGTAGGGAAGAATTACTTCTCTGTCCCTCTGTGCAGAGTGAATTTAGAGTCTGGTTTTGTTAATGGTTCCGTTATGGTTGGGTTGGTTGAGACACTCCCAATGTCAGGTGTAACTTTCTTACTTGGAAATGATATTGGTGGAAGTCAAGTGTGTCCAGCACCTCAGTTGTCTAGTGAGCCAGTGGCTGCGGCCCAGGATTGTGATGTCCCTGATGTGTTCTCTGCATGTGCTGTCACTAGGGCTAAGTCTAAAGTTACTGGTGACTTAAAGGATATTGATGATGATGATGTTATCCTAGCTGACACTTTTCTTGCTAATTTGGACCACTCCCCAGATGAGGCAGTACCCCGTAGTGTTGATAATTTGTCTCGTCAGGAGTTGGTTGAGTTGCGGGTTACTGACCCTGAGTTCAAAGGTCTAGCTAACTCTGTTTGCAGTGAGGAAGAGTCAGCTGGTGCTTCTACTTGTTATTATATAAAGTCAGGAGTACTTATGAGGAAGTGGAGACCCCCAACAGCATCAGCCGACTGTGAATGGGAGGTTGTACATCAAGTTGTCATCCCTCGTGTTTGTAGGCAGGATATCATTAGAGTGGCTCATGATTCCAGTTTGGCAGGACACCTTGGAGTGATGAAGACTGTGGCACGCATTTTGAAACACTTCTACTGGCCAGGTATCTTCAGGGATGTTTCCTGGTATTGTAAGTCTTGTCACACCTGTCAAGTTGTGGGGAAGTATAATCAGACCGAAAAGGTTGCACCTCTAGTTCCCATTCCTCCTTTTGAGGCGCCATTCACCCGTGTGTTGGTGGATATTGTGGGCCCTCTTCCTAAGACTTCTTCAGGATTTTCTTATGTGTTGACCCTGATTGATATGGCTACTCGTTATCCTGAAGCCATTCCACTTAGAAATATCTCAGCAAAGAACGTGGTTAAGGAAATGCTAGGGTTCTTCACCAAGTTTGGACTGCCCAAGGAGGTACAGTCAGACCGGGGAAGTAATTTCATGTCAAATGTTTTCAAGCAGTCTCTGAAAGAGTTGGGCATCACCCAGATCACATCTTCAGCTTACCATCCCCAGACCCAAGGAGCGTTGGAGAGATATCATCAAACACTCAAATCGATGCTCAAGAAATACTGTTTGGAACATCAGAAAGACTGGGATAAAGGTCTTCCATTCGTTGTATTTGCCGCAAGAGAATCTCCAAATGAATCACTGGGCTTCTCACCTTTTGAACTACTGTTTGGCCATGAAGTAAGAGGACCCCTTAAGTTACTCAAGGAATGCTGGCTGTTGGAGGAAGATGACGTCAACCTGCTGGAGTATGTGATGAAGTTCAAAGAACGGCTGTCCACTGGTTTACAGCTGGCGAGAGAGAATTTAGGAGCTGCTCAGGAGAAGATGAAGACTTGGTATGATAAGAAGTCCAGGTTACGCCACTTTCAGCCAGGAGATCAGGTTTTGATTCTGCTACCAGTGCATGGGCAACCTCTTCAAGCCAAGTTTAGTGGTCCTTATTTCGTGGAGAAGAAACTCAGTGATGTCAACTGTGTCATCGCCACACCAGATCGTAGAAAGAACAAGCAACTTTGTCACATCAACATGCTAAAGTTATATCAGAGGCGGGACGAAAATAACCCAGACTGCACTGTAGCTGTTCCACCCGAGTCTGCAAGTGAAGTTCTCCCATGCAGCATGAGCCTGAGTGATAGTTTGGGGAAGAATCCTGATATCATGAATAATCTCCAGACTAAGCTTTCTCATCTACCTCCCGGGGAAAGGCAGGAGTTTTCGGCATTACTGCAGGAGTACCCGCAAGTGTTCCGTGCCACTCCAGAAAGAACCACTGTGTTGATGCATGATGTCGATGTTGGAGACGCAAAGCCAATTAAACTGCCAACTTACCGTGTGAACCCAGTGAAAGTTCCTCTCATCCAGAAGGAGCTTGGCTACCTGTTGGACCACAAGATGATTGAGCCCTGTCAGAGCGAGTGGAGTTCTCCTGTCACTCTAGTCCCTAAGCCAGGTGGCTCAAAGCGGCTTTGCATTGACTACAGACGTGTTAATCAGATAACCAAAACAGACACTTACCCTCTCCCTCGTGTGGAAGATTGCGTAGACAAGATCGGAAAGGCTAGGTACATAAGTAAGTTTGATTTGTTAAAGGGATACTGGCAAGTACCTATGACTGAACGTGCTAGGGAGATCTCATGTTTTGTAACACTAGGAAAGACTTTTGCATGTTCTGTAATGCCATATGGTATGAAGAATGCACCAGCCACTTTTCAGAAGCTCATGAATGTTGTAACAGAGGGTTTGGCAGGGTGTGTTGTTTATATTGATGATGTATTAATCTTCAGTGACAACTGGGAAGTTCACCTATGCCATGTCAGTAAATTTCTTGAGCGTTTTGTTCAGGCTAATCTTGTAGCTAATTTATCAAAGTGTGAGTTTGGTCAAGCTAAAGTTCAGTACCTTGGGTACGTAATTGGTGATGGACATGTTGCACCACCAGGAGCTAAGGTTCAGGTTATAAGTGATCTTCCCAGACCTAAAAGTAGGAAAGAGCTACAAAGATTTTTGGGAATGGTAGGTTATTACAGGAGATTTGTTCTTAACTTTTCAATTCTTGTATCACCACTTACAGACCTACTAAAAAAGGGAGTTAAATTTGTCTGGACCAATAACTGTGAATCCTCTTTCAGCAAGCTTAAAGCTATCCTATTAAGTCAGCCAGTGCTCGCTACTCCAAATTTTGCTAAGCCTTTTAAGATGGCTGTTGACGCAAGTGATACAGGAGCTGGGGCTGTTTTCCTGCAAGACGATGATCAGGGTATTGAACACCCTGTATCTTATTACAGTAAGAAGTTCACTCCACCTCAAAAGAACTACTCAACTATTGAGAAAGAGCTTTTGGCCTTGATTTTGGGTTTACAACATTTTTCATTTTATTTGTGTTCTGGTTTTGACCCCATAGTCATTTATACCGATCATAACCCACTGAAATTCCTTAGTAAGTTTAAAGATAAAAATCAGAGATTGACAAGATGGAGTCTACTTCTTCAAGAGTATTCATTAGACATACAGCATGTCAAGGGGAAAGAAAATGTTATTGCAGATTGCTTATCTAGACTATAGACAGATTATTCTAGAGTAATAAGAAATTTCCTTTGTAAATTTCTTTTTCTTTGTGGAGAGGTGTTACATAGCCTATGATTTCATCATCCTTTGTGTAATTCTAACGTACAGTATGCTGCATGTTTGATCACGAGCGTGTTCTACCTCACTCCCCCCCTCCTCCCTTGTAGTAGAGTAAGTCGTTCTTTCTGTTGTTCAGAGCAGGATTGTCAACTCTTTGTCCCCTATGGCTTCATTTGCGCGTCCTTCTTACAAGTTGTATCCAGCTCTGCCGACCCCTATATAATGAGCTCAGTCTCTACATTAATTGCCACTTAGATCTACTCCTCAATATGTTCACATCTCTGTCCTCCCCTGTACAGTTGTTATTATTTTTGTGAGTGCTCAGGAAGTCTCCAACCATCTAGCTGCTGTGTAATTTGAGTATAAGTGTTATTACATTTTTCTTGTACCGTATAGCATAAGGTGTTGATTCATAGGCCAAGTGAAGTTTTTGTGATTCATGTGTTTTTATGTCAGTCATTATTAATAATATTTTGTATCTGTAATAAAATATCTTGCATTCACTGAACATTATCCGGTTTTCTCATTTTATCAGGGCTGACTTAGATAAATTTACTATTCCTAATTTCGTGTTAATAGAGGCTATTGCAGTTAACCATATATTTAACCTGTTTTTTGCCATTACATTATCCTTATGAGTCCTGAATGTTTAGTTGTTAATTTGAGCATTAAACTTTAACTTGTAATTTTACCTAACTCTTTTGTTTTGAACCTGGAACTTTGCAGGACAGTTTTCTCTGTTCCGTAACAACACACATACATAATATACAGTATTATAGTGGGGAAGATTGGGATTGTAATAATGAAGAGAGGCAAAAGAAGTTGAGAGAGAGAGAGAGAGAGAGATGTAGTAGGTGTATACTTTCACATTATTACAATACACAGTAATCTACAGTGGTACATAGGTACGATGATATCAAACTGGCAGACACAATGGAATCAAAATAAGTATCAGTGTAATAATAAATTTAATTGAAAATATACTGTTAACAAGGACGTGATCTTTCTTGAGGCTGTGCATTATATGGCATCATATGGGTATAAATTTGTTGTGCATATCTGTGCACACTTAATACATTTTACGGCAGTAATTACGACACAGTACAAGGTAAAAACAGACATATACAGAGATTTAGTAATAGCCGACTTGCACTGGCATATCATATAGGCTATACTTATATATATACAGAGAGAGAGAGAGAGAGAGAGAGAGAGAGAGAGAGAGAGCAATGACCGAGTGGTGCAGGTATCAGTATAGGGAAGCTGAAACTTTCATAACATGCTGTAAGTTATGTTGACATAGATAGGAGTGTTGTAGCCATCTGTAGACACATTTTTAGCTGAAAATAATGAATATACCAATACTAGTCACCTTATTCACATAAACATATCTTATAAAAACTAAATTGTGGTTAATATTGATGTCTTAATAAGAAATAAAGTAGGCT
>NC_136997.1:40794145-40880639 GCF_032717465.1 Coenobita brevimanus | reverse complement strand
CCTCTTCCACCTCTTTTCTTGTGATACTCTACAGGTCCATTTTTTTTTTTTTTCAGTTTTCATATCTCTATAGCCATGTCAAAGTGTTCTCTCAGGTGTTATGGAACTCTGTTTCTTTAGTTGTAATGTTACCTTGTGCTGGTTCTGTACCACTGTGAATGTTCATGTATTCTCTTTTTGCTTCTGATGTTCACACTTCCTGCATGTTGTTTTCATGTTGCTGATATATTGCTTTCTATGCTTCTACCAGTCTTTCTTTTGCTTTTGTTTCCTGCAGCTGATTGCCTTCCATATCATATACGCAGACTTCATTTTCTTTGCTTCTATTTTTCATCCTCAGTTTGTCTATGCAGTTCCACATTTGCTTACTCCTGTCACTTCTGACCTTTATCTTTTTTGTCAGTTTCATTTCATATACACATATTTCTTCCTTATTCATTTTTTGGATTTTCTTCTTCTGGATCAGGTACTCATTATTCAATCTTTCTCTCAGGTTGTGTTTTTTGCATTCCTCTTCAATCTGTTCAGTCGTTTTCTTTCCTTTATTCATTTCCTAATTTCTTCGTTCATCCACAGTGGTTCTTTGATTTCCTTTATCTCTTGGTCTACTTTCATTATTACTGTTCTTTTTAAAACTCTGTCTGCATATCTTTTAATGGCTTTATCCGACTGTTGCACATTTGCCACCTCTTCCTCATGAATCACTGTCCCAAGTAGGTTTCTGTAATCATCCACTGACACTTTATCCATTTCCCTTTCTTGAAGTTTGGTTTCCTGGGGTTTGGCCCCTATATCTTAACTTGTACAAGGTTGTGATCAGATACGTCAATCATGGTTTGTTTTTCATCTATTTCCAATCGAATGAACTTATCATGAGCCCTTTTGTTCACCAGTACATAGCCTATTGTGCTGTTTTGGTCCCCCTCTGCTCCATGTAATGACCCCATTGCACTGTGGATTATCATTTAGCATGATTAAAGTAGAAATTTTCCATTAAATCTATGGTGATTTGTCCATTTTCATTTACCATGTAGGTTCTGGCTTCCAAAAAACAAACATGTCCATTAAAGTCTCCTAGAAGGAAAACCAGTTCCTCTTTCAATTGTTTCACGGTTTTTTTAAATTTCAGTTTTTAGGAGAAACATTCTTTGGTCTATCAGCTTCTGCAAAACACACTCAATATTACTCATATGTTGTACTTTTGGTTTTTAGATTAGCACATAGTATATCACTATTTACAGTTTTTATTTGACTTAATTCTGTGTTATCCACATTTCTGTGCATAAGCATTAGACTTCCACCTTTTTATTTATTATTATTATTATTTTTTATTTACTTGCTGTCATGCTATCCACCTTACATATGCCATTTGCTGTTAAGTGTAACTGTTTTCTGCTGTGACTCGGTGAGTAAAATTACGTCATTTTTAATTTTAAAATTAATTTTCCACTTCAGCTAGTTTCACTTTAGTAAGACCTTGTATATTAAGTAACTTTAATGTTATAGTTTCTTGAACATCTGTTCTCCTCCCTAGTGCTGAAATTTCTTCCTCAGATTCCTTATTTCATTCTTTTTGTTGATCCTGCTGCCTGAATCTCATCAATTTTCCCTGCTTTTATCATCCACCCTCGTTCTCCATTTTCCCTCTTCCTCTTTTAAGCTCTTCCCTGAACAGTTTGTTCTCTCTCTCTTTCCTCTTTTTTCATATCAGTTGAGATGCCTATTTTCTTCTTCCTTGCGTCTTGCTCATGTTTCAGCTTCTCGAGCATTCTGTATTATGTTCCATTTTGTCTTTCATTATTTTAACTTCACTAGTACTGGTCTGTTCCCTCCTTCTGTTCTTTTTCACTTAGCCTTATAATGTCTTCTCTATGCGATAATCTTCCACTCCTAGACATTTGGTGAACACATCCTGGCACACAACATTATCCACCTGTTCTCTGTCCTGTGTTTTCTCGCTTTCTGCCTCTTGCATGCTGCATAAATTACAATATTATATTCTCTTTCTTCCATTTCCTCCCTTTCTGACAGATTCTCCAATACCTTTTCCATCATTTCCTCCATAATATCTTTTCCCTTTTTTTAGCCTTACAATCTTCTTGCTCTCTAATTTGATCATTGAGTTTAAGCATGTCTTTTCTCTAGGGTCCCAGATTTCTCCACACATCTTCTCGACATGTGACTTACACTTTCTCCGAAACCACATCAGTCATTCATATATTTCAGTACTCTGTACAATCTCCACACTCTACATTGTCACAGCCTGTGTGAAACCAAACCTTACAGGCATCACAGCATAGGCCATTGTCCTCCTCTTTCACCTTCCTGCTGAAGATCCTTTAGTGGGGCTAAGGTCTGTTTGCATCCTGCTCTGTATGCATTCTTCACATTTTTTGGCCTCTTTTGGGATGCTCTTCTTCCCACATCCTTCTACAAGTTTTCCTTTTTTTTCCCCATTTTGCTGTACTAACAGATATCCACTTTATATTGGAGAGCTCAGCTGCGACTTCCTATTCAGATCTTCGTATGCGTTATGTTTCGACTCTGCTTACTGTTTTGGATCATGATGTTGTTTGCAAATCCTGTTCATAGTTCCATTATTTTGTTTTTTTTTTTAGATTGTCTTAAATTACTTTTTTTGTGGGATTAGGATGGTGATGATAATGATCTTGTTAAGAAGTGGGATTTGGTAGTTAGGTAGTCTCGAAGTTTCTCACTGATTCCCGATGTTCATGGTAGTTCTGGTACGAGTCAGAGTTGCCAGTTTGTCTGCTGTTTGTGAGCATAATTATTTCGTAAGGTATACATATATATTTGTGCTCTTTTTCTCGATAATTTTTTTTTATATGAATGCTTGTTAAAGTATAAAATTTAATTTAAGTTTGTATGCTAAATATATTACAGTGTTATGTAATGTAAGAATATTGGCATGTTTTGGATGTCTCCCAGTTGGTAACTGTTGTGACCATGCTTTCTCTCTGGAATATACAAGAACTGTTGAAAAATGTAGAACACTCTAGAATATAGGACGGCTTAAATAAGGATAGGGGAAGAGGACTAGATAGTCAGTCGAGTTTTCAGTTCACTTTGAGTGTAGTACAGTGTCAGTGTGCAGTGTCAGTGGAGTTTGTATATCATCAGTACTTGTGAAAATAGTGAAGTGTTGTTGGCAAACAAGTAAGTGTTACTGAAGTTCGTACCGTATCATTGGTACTTGTGAAAGAGACAGTAAAAAGTGTGAAATGTTGTCAAGCATTAGCCCTTTGAGGCACGTTGAAGCAAATTGCATTCTTTGTGGTTTGGCACATAAACGCATGTGGACGCGAATCGCTTTGTTAAGCAGAAAAACGACGTCAAAAGGAAAGTTTTCGGCCAATTTGTGTCAAATTTTGGTGTGTTTTAGTGGGTGCCTCTCTCTTCCGAGGTAAACACTTAGCAACACTGTGACTGCTCTGATGAGACAATGCGCAGCAGAAAAACCTCTGTATCTCACAACCAGCCGGGCTGAAGGGTAGTGCTGCTGTCAGTCATCCCTTTAAATCTGCCATTTTTCCCTTCCCACCTGAGGCAGAAGCCATTATTGAAATATTGTGATTGTAATGTGTTTTTGACCATAATGTGAAGTGACTGTGTCTATGGAACATAGATATATTGTTTGTAAAGTGTTGGGGCCCGTTATCAGCCGTTAGGCCTAGAGGCCGGAGTGTGGTTAGTTGTAACGGGGTTTCCACTCTGCTTCACTCCATCCGTAAATGATATGAGTATTTTACTGCTGTATTGCATATGATCTAGTGTGAAACATACGAATAAATAGTGCGGCGAGTGTTCTCTGAGAAATATTGCCTGCACTGACGGTCTTAGCGAAAACCTAGCACATGGATCAGGGACAAGAAATATGCCACACATATATACGTATGTCGTGCAGCGAATGCTCGTGAAGAAATCTATTGTGTGCATCGCATATGTTAGGCAAAGGTAGTGGAACTGTCTCCCTCTGTCTGTATTTCCTGCTGCCTATGATCTCCAGTCTTTCAAGCGCAGTGTGTCCAGGCATCTCGAAATGAATGGATCTTGAATTTGGCTGTCTCTTGTATTTTGTTTTTTTCTTGGAGGGAACTGTTATTGCGGGCTCATGGCCTTTGGTTTCTTCTTCCTCGCACAAAAAAAAAGAGAGAACAAAATACGCCACACACACACACACACACACACACACACACACACACACACACACACACACACACACACACACACACACACATTATGCTGATATGTATATTGACCTATTTCTATATTTCTATATTTTTTACACAAATAAGTATGGTTTTTTACATATACACATATGAGATGGAAGAAAATTCAGCTTCAGTACCACTGCCTAGCAAAAAGACTAGTGGTTATGTCGAGTTTCTGAGAGGACTATCAAAAAACTTATACTTTACGTGTATACTTTGAGTTAAACAAGAAAATAAAAAAAAATATAAAAAAACTAACGAACTACAATAAGTAGATGTGGGTGAGGCAGGGAAAGGAAGTGTTTTTATATAGCTTCCGGGCGAGCAGGAGTATTCTACGTTTGTCGTCCATTTACTAAAAAACTATTTCACGTATCGATTTCCTGTATGAACCATGATAAAGATCAGTGAATTTTTCGTATGTAGAGGACATAGCAATGTAATATATGTTATGCTAAGTGTTTTTAAGACGGCTTCCCTTCCTAAGAACGCCTGGCCTATTATTGGGTTCTTTTTAAGACCGGGGTGATATGACAAATATAGGTAGAACAGGGCATAAAAACTCAAGGCAACACCTTACACGTATATTCACTAAGGGTTTACAAAGGCAGTAGGATTTCTCACAGTATTATTGACTCATTAGTTCAGGGGCTGCTGAATAGGGGTGAGCGTATCTCGCAGGATACTTGACAAACACAGTTCACGATTCAGGGTGGTACAATTCACAGTACAGTTCACAGTACAGGGTGATACAGTTCACAGTGCAATTCACAGTATAGGGTGTTCAAGTTCAGAGTATGGTTCACAGTATAGGGTTTTACAGTTCACAGTGCAGTCCACAGCATAGGGTGTTACAGTTCATAATGCAGTTCAGAGTATAGGCTGTTACAGTTCAGGAACACTAGCTCCGGGTTACATGAGAGTCCGTAAGTCCAACCTCGTGATGATCACTGTGGGGGACTGACTTGACTTTGTTGCAGGGAGCACACAGAGAAGGGGGGGGGGGATAGGGGAATCTAGGTTGACACGAGTGCAAGGGGGAGGGGAGTTTGTTGAATCTTAATATCACTACTTCAGGTACGGGAGCCTTACTTCTATCACACTGCACTTTAAGTCAATGTCTGATCACGGTCACTTAATGATTTCATTGTTGGCACTTTCACTACGTATCCTCGTACTGTTACACACCTGAATCACTTTACAGTCAGGGCAGACTGAGGTCGTCCCCCATGGGCATGATGAAAGGCCCCGGGTGCTAGGGGCTGGGGACAGAGGTCTGGCTTGTGGGGTAGGGGCCAAACAACTCCTCCAGACACCTTCTGAGCTGCTGGGTGGCGGATCCACGTCGCCTGGGCCGTGAGTGGGGTGGTTCTTGCCCCAGGGAGCAGGGGGCGCCATTGGGGACCCTGGGGCTGCGGTCCGGTCCAGGGTGCTTCGCCGTCAGGAGGGTGCTGCAGTGTCGTTCTGGGGAGGGGTTCATCAGGGGTAGGTCCTCCTCAGAGGCCGGCTGCAGGGAGAATAGCCCTGGTGACACTACAAGACCCTGCCACCAGGCTGTCTGTGGTGGAGTCCCTGGCTGGAGGCTGGTACTGCAGCATGTGGGCGCGGGAGGACGACGTGCGGGCATAGAGCGGCTAGAAACCATTTCTTGTTTGTGGGCATGGCTGGAGGCCGTCGCTGGTGTCTTGTCCTCAGGACCGCTACTGACTGCAGGTAGTCTTTGCAGAGCAGCTTGAGGCTGTTTCAGTAGTCAAGCGGCTTGAGGCCGTCACGTTAGTGAAGGAGCTGCTTTAGGCCATCTCGTATGTGGAACGGCTTGAGGCCATCTCGGTAGTGGAGCGGCTTGAGGCTGTCTCTAAAGTGGAGCGGCTTGAGGCCGACTACATGGGGTTGCAAGGAGCTTAGGATTCAGCTTCACCCCGATCCTGACACAGGCTTGGATGGCGAAAAGGTAGTGCGTCCGGGCTGAGGTGTACGGGTCAGGTTGGTTCTGGGGAGTAGGGGTGCATGGCTACCTGGGACTTGTCCCCATATGGTACAGACACCCCATACGCTGCATCTACCCCTCTGTTGTCGCCTCCTGGGGGTGTCATGTCATCTTCTGCTGTTATCATTTCACCACTGTCATTGTGGAAAAAGTCACATCCCCGTGCCCGGAGGTAGTACGTGTGGGTGGTGTTTGTGCTGTGTGCCGGCATCACGTGTTGCAGGAGAACAGTCCAGCGGTCAGTCATCTTGTCCAGGTTATGGTGTGGGGCATAAGGAAGAGGGTGGACGGTTGAGTGGCTGCCTGAAGGAGGCGGAGTAGGTGGTGGGGCCCGCGGACGCTGAGTTTCGCCCCAAAGGCTGGGGCCCAGGTGACATGCCTGATCATCATGGTGTGGTTGTGGTCAAAGCCTCGGCTAAATGCTTGCGAGGGAGGAGGCGGTGGTGCTTTTATGCCAGGGGCAGTGCGCATTAGTTTACCCTGGGGATAGAGGTGTGAGAGGGCTGAGCCGGGTGTAACAGGAAGGGGATAGGGGTTGGGGTAGGGGTGAGACAGGTGGGAGGGGAGGGGGGAGGGGTGGGGGGAAGGGGTATCTTGCGAGAGGGCGTGAAAGACGGCCGGAGCAAGTGACGATGGTTTTGAGGGTGGGGGTGGGTGGTGATGTGGGTGAGCATCCTCGTATCGTAACAATTGGGTTTGGGGTGGTGTGCATGGTGGTGGTATCAGTGGGTTGGTAGTGTGGTGGTGGGTGTGTGGTCGTCATCGGGGACTGGAAGTGGGCGGCTGAGGGCATCTAGGTCCGTGATGGTGTGGGTGTGTGCAGGGCAGGTAGTGGGTGGGAGGCGGGAAGGGTGGTGGTGAGGGATGGGGGTGGTGGGGTGGATGGCTGTTGCAGCAAGAGTGATGGTAGAGATAAGGTGTGATGCGGCGTTGGCGAAGGTAGCGGTGGTGTGATGAGACGTGGAAGAGGGTGGCATCATGGTGGGGGGGGTGGTAGGAGGCGCGGGGGACATCGCAATTGTATGACCTGGGCGGGGGGTCGGGGGTGGCAGAGGAAGACATGGTGGGGTTAAGGCGGGTGGGGTCGGCATGGGAGAGGCGGGGGGCATGGAAAGGGCAGACGTGGCGGTTTCTGTATGTGCGGGAGTGTTGTGCTAATCTACGATCATTTGGTAGGGTTCGGGACGTGGGTGACTGTGCAGGGGCCCATGAAATGTGGGGGTGAGTTTGTGGGGGACAGGCAGCTTTGCCACCATCACGCTGTTGCCTGGCTTGTTGGGGTTGGAGGGCGTAGCATCGAGCTGCAAGTCCATGTTGTTCTGTAGGCGGTGGAGGCGTCTCTCAAGATGGTGGAGGGATCGGACAGCGGAGTAGAGGGTGGTTGGAGGTGTTGCTGTAGGGGAAGAAGGAGTGTCACTTCCCCAAAGACTCGTTCTTGAGGGGAGATGCCATCTTCCCTGGGGCAGGAGTTCATTCCCCATTGGATGACCTTAACGTGGGCAGGTCAGTCTTCATTCTTTGTCTCTTCTATTCGGGGTTGAATTTTTTTCATTAGGGTTCGGTGGCCCCTTTCACATATTCCATTGCCCTGCGGCCAATATGGGGAGGAATGAGACATACAGTAGCTGAATAGATTGGCTAATTCCTCCCAGACGATGCTGGTGAATTCAGGGACGTTGTCCTAATGCAGGACCTGTGGAATCCTAAAGTAAAGGAAAACATGGCGGACCAGGGCCTCGGGTACAGGGACAGCATGGTGTTCCTTGGCCGGGCACACTATGAGGAACCTGGAATAGCTGTCCACAAAGGTGATAATATACTGATAGCCCACCTTGGGTGGCAGGGGCCCCACCACGTCCACAGATGGCAACTGCCAGGGTTTATGGGCAGTGATGCTTCCTGAAGGGCCGGGTGTGCGGGTGATGTCTTTGCCCAGGGCACATGCTCGGCAGGATTGGGCGGTCTGTTTGGCTAGCTGGGAGGGGTTGGGGGTCCAATAGATGTCGTTGAATATCTGCAGGAGCCTTTTTGTCCCGAGGTGGATACCATTGCTAGAATGAAGATGTCTCATGGCGCCCTGGGCAGTGTCAGGGGCAAGAATGACCTGCCCAGATGGAGTGAGAACATGGTTGCCCTGTTGCTGTAGCTTGGTGAATAGGTGGGGTGGGATCCATGATAGGCAGTCCTTATTATGCCATTGTGCCAGGAGGTCTGATCCGGGCTGGAATGCATGGGTGAGGAGGCAGGAGAGGGCATCAGCATTAATGTGGAGTTTGCCAGGGTGGTAGGAGATTTCATAGTCGAACTCTTCTAGGTCTCCCTTCATCTAGTGAGCTGGGCATTATGAGTGTCTGATTCGCTGGAGCCATTGGAGCGACTGGTGATCAGTGATGATGGAGATGCAGGTGCCTGACAGGTAGGCCCGGAAGCGCTCCAAGGACCAGATGATGCCCAGGAACTCCCTCTAAATGGTGGCATAATTCCGCTCCACCTGATTTAACCCCTACACCGCGGGCTTGTTTACCAATGACTTGCATGTGCCGCGGGGTTATTTGGGCTCCGACAGACTCTAAAAAAATATTTGCCAAAAATCAGTTATTAGTCCTAGAATACTAAAATTATATATGCTTATGGCACATACCTTCAGCTTTCTCCTGGAATGATTGTTGAGCCTTCGTCTGTTACCGTAGGACTTGTGGAGACCTCTGAAGTAGGGTAACGAAGTCTTCACTTTACACTTCCCGACAACCCGTAATATGATTACCACAGCCAGATACAAACACTATAAACACTATTCTACAATTTTCAAGTAGTTTGGGATCCATACTAAAAAAAAAAAACACTGTGAAAGCAATGGAAATTACGAGCGCGTCTGATCGTCGCACTGGCACTAGTTCGCTCTTGGTAGTCTGTCATTTATTATTCATAAAACCCCTCACACTTTATATTTCTATTACTATATAACACTTATATATATCTACAGTCTTTATCCATAAGTTTCCTTCAGTAGTATTAGTTTATTGTCACTGTAGGGATTCAATTTCTTTCAGTAAAATACGTAGCATTCACTTTCTCGTCCTGTATACTGGCATTTTTTTTTTTTTTTTAAATAATAGAACGGAGGAAGGAAAAACAAATGGAGAAAAAAAATAATCCATACACCAGATTACTGGTGTCCTCTGTTCATAAAATATCTGTAACAGTTAGACTTGAACAGTTGTAGGTTGAAATTTGGAGGAAAACAACTCTGGGGAAGCGAGTTCCAGAGAGATGCAGTTCGTGGAATGAAAGAATTCTGATAGGCAGAAGTTCTGCAATATGGTTGAGTGACATTCCAGTCATGAGCGCTACCAGATGCCCGTGTAGCACGAGGGAAGGCATGGAGAGGTGACACCATGGACGCAACTTCGTCCGAGCATTTGCCAAAAAAATATCTGTAAAATAATGCAAGGGAGGCAACATTCCTTCTTACTTGCAGGGGAGGTAGTTTATATGTAATGGCAGGGTTGTTAATGATTCTAACAGCTTTATTCTGAATTTTGTCTAGTTGTCTTAATGCAACCTCTCCACAACCATTCCACAAGGGTGAGCAATATTCAAGCTGAGAGCGCACATGACTCCTATAAATTATAGCTAACTGCTCATCGGCGAAGAAGTTACGGACTCTGTACAATAATCCAAGTTTCTTTGAGGCGGTTTTAGCAAGTGATCTGACATGAGAGGTCCAGCTGAGGGCACTGTTAAGTGAAACACCAAGAATTTCAATACTTTTGGAGATGGGAATATTAGTAGCACTGAAGGTAATGTACGAATCTGGCAATATCTGTCTATTAGTAAACTGTATATATTTAATTTTACTAGCATTAAAAGAGACAAGGTTGTTTTGTCCCCATTCACTGATTGTAGATAGATCTTGATTTATGGAGATGGCTGTATTGAGTTGAGAGGTAGAGATATTAGACTTTGTAAATGGATGTCTGAGTGTGAATGAACTATGTAGTGTTGAGTCATCTGCATATGAGTGAATGGGATTGTGAGTGACAGATAAGAGATCATTAATATGAACCAGAAATAGGGTTGGCGCCAGAACTGATCCCTGCGGCACGCCGGCATTAATTGAGTGGAAACTCGAATATACGTCATCTACTTTTACTCTTATTTTCCTGTCACTAAGATAAGAAGAAATCAAAGGAACAAAAGACGTTAGTCCATAGCAAGGGAGTTTGGACAGCAGGGAACGGTGCCATACTCTGTCGAAAGCTTTAGAGATATCAAGAGCTACTGCATGAGTTTCTCCAAAAAGATCAATTGAGAGTGAATGTCACTTTCATTTTCACTCTCATAACTCATAGCATTCAGACATGCTAGAGTGAAACTTTCACTTTCATTACTCCTAGGGTATATGCTCGCATTCTTATAATACTACTCATTTACATTTCTATTTACGTTCTCTATTTTATTTACGTTATTTACATTTCTATTTTATTTACACTGTGTTGTGCACTGTCACTTGAAATAACTTATAAAACTATTTTCCATTGTTCACGTATATTTACATTCATTACTTTCACTTACTGTTTACACATTATTTACAATTCCACTTGCACTGTTTTACTCAATAGAAAGATCGTAGTCACTCTTTTATCAATTGTCAGCCCTTTACCTCTTTCCACACGAGGTTTAGTAGGGGGTAAAGGTCACAGGGCCATTTGCATGGGGGTGAAAAAAGGCCTTGAAGTCAGCAAGAAGAAACATACGTACCCTCGCTTCGGAAGATGAGAGTAAACTGATAACGGAGGGCCAGCGTGGAGGCCTGCTTAGGGGTTATTCAGAGTTACCAATATTACTTCTTGAAACAGCTAAGTCTAGCACTGATATGATTGGCAGGAAATCTAGACAATACATTATAAATTTGGTAGTTCCAGGTGAATTTAAATATCACTTAGGCTTCTCCCTTCCCTCCTTACATGTATATTTATTACGAAAATAGATTAGAGGCCTACTTAGGAGATATATATTCAGAGCTACCAATGTTCGATCTTGAAACAGCTTTGTCTAGCACTGATATGATTGGCAGGAAATCTAGACAATACATTATAAATTAGGTAGTTCCAGGTGAATGTAAATATCACTTAGGCTTCTCCCTTCCCTCCTTACATGTATATTTATTACGAAAATAGATTATACGGCATATTTCAAGGGGAAGAAAACAGCAAAAATTAGCGAACGAGTGCACGTGAGGTGTTGTCAGGTGATGATTAGCCAATTCCAGGTGTATGGCACTCTCACTTACCTTATTTCTTTCTTGTATATATTATTTGGTATAAGAATAGGACATAGGGCTTATTTCAATGGATGAAATCAGTGAAAAATTCCAGGGAAGATTTACTTAGCGTAGCACGGCTGGGCAGGCGAGAGGATAGGGTAATGGAGGGGGGGTAGGGAGGGGAGTCAAGAACGGGGAGAAATGGCTAAATTGTCAACAATGGATGGGAGTACAGATGAGATTAGGAGTGCTGACTAGTGTTGGACATTGGCAGTACTGATAGATGATACAAGCCCCCACTTGGAAGCCCGGGTGAATTCAAAATAACACAGAATCACAAAAGCGACGCCCCGTGGTATGATCCCTTGCTCCCAAGCGTCACGAAAGTGACGCCCCGCGGTTAAGGGGTTAAGGTGCGACTGGCGCAGGCAATGATGTGTTCCCACCCTTCTTGCACTTGGGCAAGGACGGCGCCAATGGCTATCAGGGAGATGGTATACAGCCGGAAGGATAGGGTATAGTCAGGGAAGGTGACGATCGGGGCGGTGGTGAGCTTGCGCTTCAGTGCCTGAAATGCTTCCTGTCGTTCAGCAGTTCAGTTGAAGGGTTCCCCCTTCCAGGTCAAGCTTGGCGATATCAGCAAAACCTTTCACGAATCGCCGATAATAGGAAGCAAGGCCCAGGAAGACCCAGACTTCATGGACGTCCCGTGGTGGGGGAATGTCAGCAATAGTGTGCAACTTGTCTGGATCAGGTGCAACCCCATCTTGTGAGGTCATGTGCCCCAGGAAAGAGATGGTCCAGGCTGCCAGGATGCATTTGGAGGGCTGGAACTTCAGGCCGGCCTGCCGGATCTGCTGGAATACTTTTCTGAGGCGATGGAGGTGGTCGGCCCATGTCTTGCTGAAGATAAAAACGTTGTCCAGATATGCCAGACAAATTTCCCAGGTCAGGCCGCTGAGGACAGACTCCATCAATCGGTAGAAGATTGCATTGGTGTTGCAGAGGCCGAAAGGCAGGACACTGAAATCGAAGTGCTTCCCATTGCTAGTGGAAAACGCTGTCTTCTGCCTGTCCTCGGGTTCCAGGGGAACTTGCCAATAACCCAACTGGAGGTCCAGTGCGGAAAACCAAGAGGCTCCGTATAGGGAGTCGAGGGAGTCGTCTGTCTTGGGGAGGGGGTGGCATCTTTTATGGTCAAGTTGTTAAGGCGGCGGTAGTTGATGCAGAAGCGCATGGTACCATCTTTCTTTTGGATGAGGACGACGGGGAAGGACCAAGGCCTGGTGGAGGTTGAGATTACGCCGGCAATGAGCATTTCCTCGACCTGCCAGTCTTCCTCTGCCTGTTGCTTAGGGTTCTTTCATCTGGATTGTTGGCAGATTTGTGGTCCTGTGGTGTGTATTTGGTGCGTCAGGTATGTTGTGTGGCCGATGTCGGAGGGGCCTGATGTAAACAGGTCCTGAAAGTCCAGGAGGAGGTGGTGAAGAATGTCAGCTTGGTGGGTAGAAAGGTGATTGGGAATGGGGGGTAAGGGGGTCGGGGCAGAGGGGGAGGCAGTGGAGCATGGCTCTGCTTCCTCTGTCTCTCCCACAACGAGCCCCTTAGGTAGCATGAGAGAGGTCGTGGAGATGTTAGCGATTCTCACTGCCGTGATGTGTGGGGGTAGGAAGGTGGGGGGTAGGAGACAGGCTGAGAGTGTTTCTGGTGGCTGTCCAGGGGAGAAGAGGATGGATGGGCTGGTGGGCCTATTCAGGGAAAGCCAAGCTTCATGGTGCCGGGGAATTGTTGTGGTGGAGGTGATAGTGGCGGGAAAGGTGGGGGGGAAGGGCGGAGGTCAGGGGGAAAGGTGGTGTGGCATGGGCAGGGGCAGAGGAAACACAAGGGGGGGAGTACGCATGGGGGTGGGCGGGGAGAGAAGGCAAGAGAGGGGTTGGGGGTGGGGATGTGGGGGGGTCAGGGGCAGGGGGCAGGTGCATACTGCTTTCAGGGGTTGGGGTACAGGGGCTGGACTCTTGCTAAACTGGAGCTGCCACTTGTGGCAATCTATCGTGGTGCATAATTTCTGCAGGAGATCCAGCCCCAGGTATCTGTCATAGTTGTGGCAGGTAGTCAAAGATAATAAACTTGTGTTGGGTGGATGTGTGCTGGTGCATGTCAACTTGTATGGCCTGTGTCTCCCCATGGATAAGCAGGGGACCATCCCCCGCATCTATGAGTTGAGCAGAAGTGGGAAAAAGCTGCCTGAAGGCAAACTTGCAACGGGAGTAGAAGTGGCTGTAGACGCAGGATCTGGCCGCTCCCATGTCGACCAGCAGCCTTGCTTTTACCCCGTTCACACTCATCTTGCCATAGACTGGGGGGCGATACTTGCGAGAGGTGGCCCCCGTCACAGTGGGGAGGTGTTGGGGCGGTCCTAAAATCCAACACTTGGGGCTTGTTTTCTTCCTCCAGCTCCGGTTTCTCTACGTCAGTGTTTTCCATGGGTGGGGTTTCATCTCCAGGGCCCTCGTCTCCCAGGGAGGATACCTTGCATTGACCCAGGATGTTCCTTTTTTGCCGGGAAGCCTTGAGCTGCTCCCTTATGTCATGGAGCAGGCATCGGTGGCTACATGCGGAGAATTCCCAGGGGTTGATTGATATCAGGTTCTGGCTTTCTGTTTGACCAGGGCGTTTGCTTGGAGGATAGGCCCTGGTTGGGGGAGGTACCGGTGTGGGGCTATTGCGGGTTGGTGAGGATCGGGGTTTGCCGTGTGGTGCTGGGTTGTGGGTTGGCAACTTCCTCACCGTGTTAATTTGTTGGGAGGTGGAGCAGGAGGTTAACAGCTGTCGTATCAGCCAGACATCCCTGTCTAGTTCCCCCGTTGGGTCGTGAATTGTGAAGTGTTCTTTGACCATGCTGGGGAGGACTCTTATCAGGGTATTGAAAGTGTGCTGCTCCCGGGTCTCTGCGCTTGTTTCCGGGTATGCAGCGGTGATGAGCCGCCTTGCCTGGATTAGTGTATCATCCAGGTTCCTGTTTGTATGTTAGGTTATCCAATTGTGATAATGCTACGACTTTCCCATGATAGGGCGTGACTGCCTCTGTCACTATTGTCGTGAAATTTGCCCAGGAGAGATCGGAGACGACTTTAGGGGCAATCCTCCTTGTCCAGCAGTGGTAATGTTACAGCAATTTTCTGTCTATCATCCTCAAACTAGATATCGAGCAGCGGCTTGATGATCGATAAATACGTCTAGATATCGTATTGCCCTTGCTCGAATTTGGGTAGCTGAACGTGTGATTTAGTCACCATTTTGGTATTTTTGCTTTTATTGTTCCTCCTTTAGTCTAACTCAACCCGGGTCAAGAGCCACCACTGTCCACCAGTGCTATGCTAGGTGTTTTTAAGACGGCTTCCCTTCCTAAGAATGCCTGGCATAGTATTGGGTTCTTTTCAAGACCAGGTCAATACTACAAATACAGGAGGAACAGGACATAAAAACTCAAGGCAAGACCTTACACATATATTCACTAAGGATCTACAAGGGCAATAGGATTTCTCACAATATTATTAACTCATCAATTCTGAGGTTGCTGAATAGGGGTGAGCATAACTCGCAGGATACTTGACAGACACAGTTCACAATTCAGTGTGGTACAATTCACAGTGCATTTCACAGTATAGGGTGTTACAGTTCACAGTACGGTTCACAGTATAAGGTTTTACAGTTCACAGTGCAGTCCACAGCATAGGGTGTTACAGTTCACAGTGCAGTCCACAGTATAGGGTGTTACAGTTCACAGTACAGTTCACAGTATAAGGTGTTACAGTTCAGGAACACTGGCTCCAGGTAACATGAGAGTCCATAAGTCCAACCTCATGATGATCATTGGGGGTGGGCACTGACTTGACTTTGTTGAAGGGAGCACACAGAGGAGGGGCGTTAGCAAGAGTGCAAGGGGAGGGGAGTTTGTTGAATCTTAATATCACTACATCAGGTATGGGAGCCTTACTTCTAACACACTGCACTTTACATCACTGTCTGATCACCATCACTTAATGATTTCACTGTTGGCACTTTCAGTATGTTACACACCTGAATCACTTTACAGTCTGGGCAGGTTGAGGTCATCCCTCGTGGGTGTGATGAAAGGCCCTGGATGCTGGGGGCTGGGGACAGAGTTTGGCTTGTGGGTTAGGGGCCAAACAACTCCTCCAGACACCTTCTGAGCCACTGCATTGAGGAACCACATCGCCTCAGTGGGAGAGGGGTTTTTCTTGACCCGGAGAGCCGGGGACGCCGTTGGGGACCCTGGGGTTGCGGTCCTGCTCTGGGGTGCTTCGTCGCCAGGAGAGGACTGTGACGTCGTTCCGGGGAGGGGTCTGTCAGGGGCTGGTCCTTTTCAGGGGCCGTTGGCAGGGAGACTAGCCCCGGTGACATTATAGGGCCCTGCCACCAGGCTGTCAGTGGTGGACTCCCTGGTTGGAGGTTGGTACTATGGCAGGTGGTCGCAGGAGGACAACGTGCGGGCGTAGAGTGGCTAGCGGCCGTCTCTAGTCTGCGGGCGCGTCTGGAAGCCGTCATCAGTGTCTTGTCCTCAGGACCGCTACCAAATCTGCAGGTAGTCCTTGTAGAGCAGCTTGAGGCCATCTCAATAGTCAAGTGGCTTAAGTCCGTCTCAGTGGAGGAGTGGCTTGAGGCCATCTTGTCAGTGGAGCGGCTTGAGGCCGTCTCGTATGTGGAGCGGCTGGAGGTCGTCTCATATGTGGCATGGCTTGAGGCCATCTCGAGTGTGAGGAGCAGCTTGAGGCCGTCTCAGTAGCGAAGTGGCTTGGAGCCATCTCTGTGTGGCTGCACGGAGTGTGGAATTCAGCTCCATCCCAATGCTGACACTGGCTGGGCTGGCGAGAAGGTGGTGCGCCCAGGCTGAGGTGTACGGGTCGGGTAGGTTCTGGGGAGTAGGAGTGTGTGGCTACCTGGGACTTGTGCCATAATGGTACAGACACCGTGCACTGCGTCTACCCCTCTGGTGTTGCCTCCTGGGGGTGTCCTATCATCTTCTGCTGTTATAATTTCAATATCTCTGATGAAAAGTCGTTGTTATGTAGGTGGGAATATAAATGTTATGGTGCGCACATGACGAAAGTGCATCACGGCCATGAGTGCGCAGTAGTTTTTTGCAATTTACTCGGAAACTATGAGGCCTATCAAAAATCGGCAGGGACCATGAGAAAGCTCATGAAATTCTACACAAAGATATAAACTAAAAACATAACTTGTGCAAGAAAACTTTTGTGGAAAAGCTCCTTGCAGAAATATCATATTTTTTTTTTTAATGGCTTTCAGTTTTTGGCTATTTTTTCGAAAACTACAAATCGTATCATAACCGGACTTCCCTATTAGAAAGCTGATGAAATTCTCTATCAAAACTTGTGATAACATTTTTCTGTATGATGGAAACCATTAAAAGTAGGATGTTGGAAAGTGAAACTGATGTTCAGAAATGTCTATTCACCGTGGCCTAATGTACTTTTATTCGTATTTTTCTGCATTTTTTCGGTTTTTAGCTAGAGCAAACATCGGCAAACAAGATATGTAGGTTTCATGGCAATATATAGAGGTTTGAGTGGCGAAAATAAGGCTAGAATACGTGTTTTCAGCAGCGCTCAGGCAGGCTGGCAGGGAGGGGAGTGGAGTAAAACCGTGTGTCAGCAAAACTTATACTGTAAAACTTATGCGTGCGCAAGAGGGTGAAACGTAACTACAGGAAGTAAAGTTTGTAAAGGTCAAGTGCTTTTGAGAATAATGAAGTAAAGTTGGAAAGCTTTAAGTGTAATTATTTGGAAAATAAGGACAGTGAACTTAAGAAGCCAGTGTTTATTTACAACTGAGCTGATCCTGTGTACTGTACACCTAAAGGCTGACCATAGGAAGAACAACTCACTGGGCAACTCCTTCCTGTACTGCTGTTGGAGCCTGTGGCAGTGTGGGAGGGGGATGTAACACTTATGTCAGGAGTGTGGATAATTTAAGTGATGCAGTGAGTCTAACCTTTGACATGGAAGCAGAAGGTGTACTGACTAGAGGCCAAGCTAGACAAGAAGAGGCATGTGTGGCATCAATCATGAAGCTATTACAAGCATTGAATGAAGGACAGAAATAGCTTAACCCGCCCCGTCCCAGAGACGTGAATTCACGTCCTCACAATTATTAGAGGAAGAAACAGTCAGAAATGATGATCAGGTAATGTCGTAAAAAAAGGTCAGGAATGGTGATGAGTCAGTGAGTGAAACAATGCTTATAATGCCTATACTACTGTTTGAAAACCAATATACTCTCGTACTACATATAAATTCGTACCAAATAAATAAATAAATACCGTTTATGAGTGGTGTGGAATAGTTATCCTCCCATAGAACTCGTTTTCTTTGCAGCCAGCCTGATAGAAAACCCTGTAAGGTAAGGAGGTACGCCTACCTGGATCGAGTATTTTAAACCTCAGGTGAGCGATTTCTCTATGAATTTTCAATGTTTCTCACCAAAAGCGAATGTTTGAGCCAAAAAAAAAAAAGGTCCAAAAATGTCAGGACTGGGGCGTACCACTGCCCAGAAAACTTCGGGATGGGGGGGGTTAAGGACAATTACAGGCACAAAATATAGAACTCAAAGAACAATTATAAACACAAAGTGTACAAATACAAGCACAGAATGAGGGACTACAGGCACAGAATGAAGGACATAATGAACTCAAGTGACAATTACAGGCACAAAATGAAGAAATTAAGAACAGTTCCAAGCACAGAGTGAACAACTATAGGCACAATGTGACGAACAAAAAGAACAATATGAACAACTTCAAGAAACATTACAGGATCAATAGAGGGAATTACATGTGAGGATGCAAGGACAGATAGTTGCTTTCATGGTGGATATGAAGGAAGAACAGGAACGACTGAAGGAGGAAGTATATGCTGAGCTACGGCAGCAGAAGTGTGAGGTAAGCAATAACGTGATGGAGTTCAGACAGCTTCTAGACTACTAGCTGAAGCATGTAGATGACTAGCTGAAGATTAGTAAGGGAATGGTGATGGGGTACAGACAGCATGTAGATAACCAGCTGAAGCATGTAGTCAACAATGGGAAGATAATCAGTGAGAGAATTGAGGCTGCAGACAAATATTGCACTGCGGAGCCTCGGGTTAATGTACAGGGAGCATATGGACAGCATATGGTGACTCTTGATGGATCCCAAGCATCTAAAAGTAGCATTACAGGGCTGAATAATCAGAATGTAGGAGATTTGAGTCCAGGCCTTAATAATGATGCTCCAGTTTTCAGGCCTCAAACCAGTGAAGTGCAAGGCCATAATGGGGGGTCCAATTAAAAAGAAACCTCAGGAATTTGATGGTGTAGTATCTTGGGAAGCTTGCTGTGTGCAGTTTGAGTTTCTTGCTGCTCCCAATGGTTGGGATGATAGGCAGAGAACTGTGCAGCTTGATAATAGCCTTAAGCGTACTGCAATGGAAATTCTGGGCCAGATGTCAGGAAAGAAGAGGAACAGTTATCAGTCCTTAGTGGAAGTGCTGGAGTGCAGATATGGGACCATGTGCCAGACTGAGGTTTACAGAGCAAGATTCCCGAGCCGTGTATGGGCTCAAGGCAAGTCCCTACAGCAGTTTGCTCAAGTCCTGGAGAGTATGGCATACAAGGCATACCCTGGAGCAGCACCTAACCTGTTGGCTGTTCTTCTGAGGGACCCGTTCATTGATGCTCTTGATGGCGTAGAGTTGAAAGTACAAGTGAAGCAGGTACAATCCAGAAGCATGCAAGAAGCACTAGCCAGGGCTCTAGAATTTGAGTCTTACATCAGGTCCAGTACGTCCACTTGTCTTGCTGGTCGTAGTGTGAGATTCAAGGCAAGAAAGGCCAGGTACGTGAAGCGGAAAAATCTTAAGGAAGTTGCTGATATTGTGAGAAGCCAGGACATTGGAAAGTGGACTACAACAAGTGGAAGAGAGAACAGGAGAAGATCTGAGGAGGTTGCTGGTTCTGCAGGAAGCTGGGACACAACAAGGTGGATTGTTACAAAGAAGAAGGAGCAAGAACAGAACAGAGCAAGGAAATCCCTGATTACAACAGACAGATGTTGGACATGTTATGAAATGGGACACTTCTGCTATGAGTGTCCAAATGAGAAGGATGAGGGTATATTAGTGAAGGCTGGTGACGAGAGGCAACAACCAGCCAGTTTTTCCCAAGAAGCCTCACCACAGAGGATATGCAGGAGAACCTTGATGAATAGTGTGCGAGAAGATGGAAGAACAGACGGCAAGCAGCGCAGCTGGAATGGGAATTCTGGCAAGAGATGCCACCATGCTGTTGTGACAGGGCCAGTGTCAGATGAAGAAGACCTGAAGAGCATGCAGATGGACAATGCAAATTTACAACTAGTGTATAGAGTACAATTCAGGAGAGTACAATGTGACCATCTCGGGAAGTAGTTTCCAGGTTAAGCCCTGCGATCAAGAGCTACTGGAGTCAGTGGGGCTTTCTTCGTTTGAACAATGGACTACTGGAACGTCAGTGGGAGACACCCGATGGCCTCAGCAAGTATTGGCAACTGATGGTTCCGAAGATGAGGTCCGAGATCTTCGATGAGTCCCATGAGTAGATCACTAGTGGGCACCTGGGAGTGAAGAAAACTAAGCAGTCTGCAACAGAGGTTCTACTGGATTGGCAGGTGTCAGGATGTTGAAGAGTGGTGTCGGGCCTGCAACATGTGTTGTGCCAAGAAGGGACGAAAGAAACATGGTTGCACCCCTCTTCAGCTGTACCAAGTGAGTGCACCGATGGAAAGAGTCAGGATTGACATTGCTGGACCTTTGCCATTCACTCAAAGAAGAAACCGGTTATATATGTCGCCAAGGACTACTTTACAAAGTGGCCAGAATCCTATGCCATCCCCAATCAATAGGCTGGTACTATTGCTCAGTTGTTGGTTTACCAGTTCTTCTATCGTTTTGGGATGCCACAAGAGGTACATTCAGACCAGGGTAGAAACTTCGAGTCTGCTGTGTTCCGTGAGTGCTGCAAGTTATAGGAAATCAAGAAGACCAGGACCACCCCTTTAAGGCCACAGTCAGATGGGATGGTGGAGAAATGACATAGAACCATAGGACAAGAACTGGCTAAGTACTGCATAGAGGGACAGACAGAATGGGACCAGAAATTACCTGCATTGTTGATGGCATATCGGTCTGCATTCCATAAGTCTACCAGCTACACCCCTGCAAAACTGATGTTGGGCCACGAGTTACACTTACCTGTTGACTTGTTCATGGGGAGACCACTTGCTGAAGAGCTGCCTACAGACACCTCCAGCTATGCAAAGCATCATCAGGAAAGGCTGGCCATGGTACATCATCAAATGTGAGGAGCCCTCAAGTTTTCAGGAGAGGTTATGAAGTGCAAGTACGATGTCAAAACAACTGAGGTGAGCTTCAAAGATTGTGACCAAGTTTGGTTATACAATCGTCAGCGAAAAAAGGGACAGTCACCGAAGCTGCAGAGCCCATGAGATGAGCCTTACACTGAATTGGACTGCCTATCAGATGTAACATATCAGATTCGGGGAGGCAGGAATTCTCGCCCAAAGGTGGTGCACGTGAATCGTCTTTGGCAGTACCATGGACCAGGACAGTACAGCTGGGACGTCTCCTAGGAATTTTGCTCTCCCACGACAAGGATGTTGAGGAGGACCAAGAAGCTGAACTGCAAGAGGATGGTGACAGTTTTTCAAGAGAAGAAGTGAATCAGGAAGAGGACTTTCCTGGAGGGGTGTACCGTGGAGGGGCAAGGACGTTGTCAGAATCAGCATATAAGAAGACCTGATAAGCTGAACTGCAAGAGGATGGTGACAGTTTTCCAAGAGAAGAAGTGAATCAGGAAGAAGACTTTCCTGGAGGAGTGCACCGTGGAAGGGCAAGGACGTTGTCAGAATCAGCACAGAAGAAGACCTGATAAGCTGAAGGATTATTTTGGATGTTTCCTTAGCATCAAGGTTTATGTTTATATACATTGTGTTGTTTTGTCAGGACAACAAAGAACTAGGGAGGGGGTAGTGCTAAGAAGCAGGATTTGGTAGTTAGGTAGTCTCGAAGTTTCTCACTGATTCACGATGTTCACGGAAGTTCCGGAACGAGTCACAGTCGCCACTTTGCCTGCTGTTTGTGAGCGTAGTTATTTCGTAAGTTATACATTAATTTTTGGGCTCTTTTTCTCTGTAATGTTTGATTTATGTGATTGTTAAAATATGTATTGTAAATTAAGTTTGTATGATAAATAATTTACAGTGTTATGTAAGAAAACTCTGGCATGTTTTGGATATCTCCGAGTTGGTAACTGTTGTAATCATGCTCTCTCTCTCTCTGGAATACACCAGAACTGTTGAAAAATGTAGAATACTCTAGAATATAGGAAGCTTATATAAGGATGGGGAAAAGACTAGATAGTCAGTCGGTTTTCGGTTCACTTTGAGTGTAGTACAGTGTCAGTGAAATTTGTATATCATCGGTACTTTTGAAAATGGTGAAGTGTTGTTGGCAAACAGTGAAGTGTTTTTGAAGTCTGTATCATCAGTACTTGTGAAAAATAATGTTGTCAAGCATTAACTGTAATTGCAGTTAAGTTTGTATAGCTCCAGTGTTTGTGAGAAGAGTGAAGTGAACTTGGAAAGCATTAAGAGTAAATATTTGGAAAATAAAGACAGTGAACCTAAGAAGCCAGTGTTTATTTATGAAGCCTGAGCTGATCCCGTGTACTGTGCACGTTAACTCTGACCATAGGAAGAACAACTCGCTGGGCAACGTCCTTCATCTACTGAACTACTGATGTTGGAGCCTGTGGGAGTGTGGGACAGGGACGTAACAATTTATGTGTCTAACTCTAGTTTCGCGACCTAGTGAATCCTCCTACATACCATGCACTTCCACAGCTTTATTCACTATTATGTAACCAAGAATGCTCTTGTGTGCTATGTAGAAATAAATAGGTTAGAAAAGATTGCTAGAAAAAGTAAATACACAAAAATACTCTCCTTTGCATACTTTTGATAACGGTGAATTTTAGGGTCCTCTTCTCAGTGGCTTTGGAGAGTTCGTAATGTCCGTTCCTTAGCGATTTATTCTGCACAGTGCACCACAATATCCTCTTGAACGTTACTGATCCAAATTATACACATTTTAAACCGATACAAATATGCAAGAAGAGTGTGTTAAGTGGTTAAATAAAGGTTTGTACTGTTGCCACTTAAGGGTGCTCCCTGACACCTACTCGTTTGGGCGTATCCACACGTGCCCTACAACTTATGTTGAAAACACAGCTGGCAAGATGTTTGGATGCATGTATACAACAGTATTTGGACAGAGGTATGCACACATAATTCAGTGTAGCTTCAAACACTGGCAGGAGGGCGATTGGATAAATGTGTCCTAACCCAGCAGCTGAGACTTCACCACGGTTTTGCCAACATGTTCTGGACGCTCCTGTTCCCAACATGTCTGCAGTTTGTTCGTTATTGTGTAGTTTACATGTTGCCAGCAATTGACTTTTATGCATGGTTGTGGGGAGTAAAGACGTGTTTTCTGAGCTCTCCTCTAGCTATAGGACTGCCTCACCGGCATAGATTTTGTTTTTTCCGCCACTAGGGCGTTTTTTAAATAAAGTTAGGTTAGTTAGTTCTCATTTTCCTCCCCTCCCTGTTAGAGAAACAATAGGTGTTTGTATCTTTTTCTGAGTTTACCTTTGCATATCGTCCATGGAGGGTCCCCCCCACTGATCGGTCTGGGGTGTGAACGGACACGGTCGGGCCTCCCTGGAGTGGTTTGAGAGGGCAACGTCAGATATAGGTGTTTTGTCCCTGGTTGTTTGTCCCTTGATTGTCTTTTTTCCTTCCCAATTCCCCCGTTAGGGGGGGGGGTTACTATGGAGGACGCCCCTGCTGCCTCCTCCTCCTTCAGGGGAGGAGGTGGACCTGACGACACCCAGACTGATAGACAGACTGACCGGCCCGAGACACACACACTCCTTGACATCCCTGTAAATAATGCTCAATATGTGACCCTACATGCTCTAGGTTCTACTCCCTTGAGCAGTCTTAATCCTTTCCTCATCAAGAAAGTGATTGATTACTGTGCTGGGGAGGTGGAACAAGTAAAAAAACTTGGTAACGGAGACCTCCTCATCAAAACAGTAAATTCATCCCAGGTAAAAGACTTGATGAAACTGAGTAAACTCCATTCATGTGATGTTGAGCCGATGATCCCGCACGCCATGAATTCCTGCAAGGGTGTTATCACCTGCAGGGATCTCATGGTTATGGAAGAGGACGAGATCATACGGGAACTTGCCCAGCAGGACGTAATCGGTGACCGGTTTATCACTAGATTTTCCGAAGGCGTGAGGACGAACACTGCCACCATTGTCTTGACTTTTGGAAAAGTGTCACTCCCAGACCATGGCAAAGTTGGATACGAAATTGTTAACGTCAGGCCTTATATCCCTAATCCACTTCGTTGCTTAAGGTGCCAATTGTATGGGCACCTCGATAAGACTTGTCGGGCTTCCCGGTCAGTATGTGGCAAATGCGGAACACAGGGACATGATGCTGAACGCTGCACATTGGAGACGGTACGTTGTTTTTACTGCAAGGACGCACACTCCACTTCCTCTAGGGATTGTCCCAAGTGGAAGGAGGAGAAGGAGGTCTGTGCAGTGAAAGCAACTGAGGGCATTTCCTACTACGAAGCTAGGAAAAAGGTGAAGGAATTGCATGCAACTCCCAAGCCGAGTAGGTCCTATGCTTCGGCAGTAATGTCCCTTCCCGTCATGTGCACCATGGAAACACAGAATGACCCTGAACCTGTTACTCTTGCCTCACACTCCACCTCTCCATCTGAGCCTCCTGTCCAATCCACCTCTCAAACTGGCACCCCTGTTGCACCTTCCTACTCTCAGGCTGCTGCTACCTCTCAGTCAGTCAAGCCTATACCGAAGCCTGACAACTCTAGTAAGAATAATATGACCACCCTCACCAAGTCACGACCTCATGTTCTTCCTGCTCCTGGCCCAGTGAGGGAGAGAAAAGGGAGCTCTTCCTCGGTGGAACCTGGGATCCTAGTTATTGATGAAAACATGGAGGTTTCCATCACCAAGCACCAGAATAGGTCCGCCGGTAGTTGCTCGCCTGCTGGCAGGCGGCAAAAAAAGGCTAAGCATACTGGCCCCCAGCGTAAATCTTTAACCGCCACATTCACTATATTACAGTGGAATTGTAGAGGTATTGGGAATACATTACATGATATAGCAATCTTGCTTTCCATACACAGGCCAGATGTTGTTTGTTTACAAGAGACGCACCTGGAGGATCATCCTGATCCTCCACAGTTCAAACACTACCACCCATATAGAAGATATGAAGGTCACGGAGTAGCCATATACACACACAAATCGCACCCACAAACAGAAGTGATTCTAAATTCTACTCTGGAAGCTGTCGCGTGCAGAGTAAAATTTAATAACACGTATCTGTCTAGTTGCTCTCTGTACTGTCCTCCACATGGCCTCATTGATAGTGATGCTTTAAATTCACTATTTGAACATCTTCCTGGCAATACGTTAGTGTTGGGCGATTTTAACGCCCATCACTATCAGTGCGGTAGCTTGAGGATCGATGGTCGTGGAGAGCAAGTAGCCGACCTAATACTACAGTCCACCCTCTGTCTTCTGAACGATGGTAGAGCGACTCATGTAGATGATCATACTGGTAACTTTTCGGCCATTGACTTATCTTTGGCCTTCCCTGGTATACATCAAGATTTCTCATGGGACCCTTATGACGACGCCTTGGGAAGGGATCATTTACCCATCTATCTTTCTTATACAGTACACGCGACATTGTTTGAGACCCTCCACCTCCAAAATTTTACTAAAAGAAAGCAGATTGGGGATCCTTCTCGAAGATCACCAATTTAAATATATCTGGGGAGACCATAGATGTTAAGGTCGAAAATGTAACTACTTCCATATTACACGCAGCTGAGGCTGCTATTCCCAAGACTTCTACAGTTCATGTGAAGCATAGAGCACATTGGTGGATGACGGATTCCTGACAAGCATTAAGAAAATGCAATAGGAGATACAGGATTTTTGATAGTCAGCCCACTGAGGACAATTTTATTGCATACAAACAGGCACGGGCTGAGGCAAGGAGAATAATAAGAAGGGCTAAACGTGACTCCTGGTGGTCCTTTGTGTCCACGGTGACTCGTACAACACCATTACATAAAGTCTGGTCCACTATAAGAATATCAAATAATAAACGCCCATACTTCCCTGTGACCACCCTGCAGGTGAATAACACCATCTATGACGAGCCCGTGGACGTTGCTAACATCCTCGCCAGGAGTTTTTCTCATGTAAGTAGCTCAGCCAATTATGACCCGCGTTTTCAGCACCATAAATGCATGGCTGAGCTACAGATATTAGACTTTGCCACAGAAGACATAGACTCCCCGTACAACAAAGAGTTTACACTAGATGAACTGCTCCTTGCCCTTAAATCCTGTAAAGACACCAGCCCTGGACCAGACACCATCACGTACAGTATAATCCAGCATCTTATTCAGGACAACCTGATTAAGATGTTAGCATTGTACAATGAGATTTGGGCGTCTCGAATGTTCCCAAAGTCATGGCACTTTGCGCACGTCATACCGATCCCCAAAAAGGCTGGTCGTCTTATGAATCCCACTTCATTTCGTCCAATTGTGTTGACTTCTTGTCTATGTAAGGTCATGGAACGAATGGTAAACAATAGGCTTCTTTTTGTTTTAGAGTCGAAGAATTTGTTAAATGATCAACAATGTGGCTTCCGTAAATACAGAAGTTCACTAGATCATTTAATGAATTTGGAGCATTGTATTGCAGAGGCATTTGCCAATAAAGAATTCATGATAGAGGTGTTCTTGGACATCCATAAAGCCTATGACATGACATGGCGACACGTTATACTAATGAAGCTCTATGCTTATGGTTTAAGAGGAAATTTGCCAATTTTTATTTCAAATTTCTTAAGGGACAGGAATTTCTCTGTCAAATTGCCCCATAATGTAACATTGGATATATTTATCCAGGAAAACGGGGTGCTGCAGGGAAGTGTGCTTAGTTCTACCTTATTTAGTATTATGATCAATGATATTCTGTCATCAGCTCCCATCCCCAGGAATCTTAAATACTCGCTCTATGCTGACGATTGTGCAATATGGCACTCCTCCCGTAATGCACAATTTTCGGCTGGGTGGATTCAAGCAGCCCTTGACTCGGTCCACCAATGGGCCTTGCAGAGGGGATTTAAGTTTTCCATCCCTAAGTGTGCCGCTGTAGTTTTTACAACTCGTAACGTCCCTGATTTGCATTTATTTTTGGATAATCAAGTGGTACCTTTTCAAAATTCTGTAAAGTTTTTGGGCCTCCACTTTGATCGCAGAATGAATTTTAAACTTCACGTTAATACTTTGCTTGCTCGTTGTGATAAACCAGTAAATGTCCTTAAGAACCTAGCGGGTACTACATGGGGTGACGACAGAAAATCTTTATTGATGGTGTATAAGTCCCTTATTCGATCAAAGCTAGACTATGGCGTACAGGTGTATGGTTTGGCATCCGATGCCACACTGAAAGGATTGGATGTGTTGCAGAATAAATGTTTCCGAATGTGTCTTGGAGCTGTCCGGTGTACCCGAGTAGCTCATATGGAAGTGGAGGCGAATGTGCCTCCCCTCCGTATTCGCCGTGACCACCTGGCATTATCGTACGGGTTACGAACATTAAGGAAAAGTAATATCGGTAATGTGGCCTGTACCCCCCTGCGTCAATACCACCATCTCATGAGGGGGGTGCGTCAGCCACTTGCCATTTGCCTCCACTTACTGACTCAGGAGCTTGGTGTGGACCCCAGTGACTGTGACAAGTTGGTGTTTAAAAATATAGCACCTTGGGAGCCACCCGGCTTTACAGTGGATGTATCATGGCTCCCAGCACCGAAGGCCAAGGCGCCAGAGCCGGAGGTCCACCACTTGTTTCCTAACATCATCATTCGTCACTCGGGGTCCGATCAATTGTACACCAACGGCTCCAAGTCGATTGAATGTGTGGATGCAAGTGTGTGGTCGACTGAATGTGCACTTAGGTATCAGTTGCCGACTCATACATCAGTGTTTACCTCCGAAATTTTTGCTATTGACAAAGCCATAGACTATACTCTCAATTCTAGGCATGACTTATTTGTCATATTTTCAGATTCAAAATCAGCCCTTCAGGCAATTGCATCTTGTACTACGGACTCTCACGAGATCCAGGGCCGCATCGTTAATAAGTTTCATTCATGCAACAAGTCATTCACGCTGATCTGGGTGCCTGGTCATTATCACATCTATGGCAATGAGCAGGCTGACTTACTTGCAAAGTCGACTGTAGAGCTCGAGGAGACTTGGGACGTTCCTCGTGATCTACGGTCGAGTCTCTCTCTCGGAAAGAAATCAATAACTCTTCTGTGGCAAGGTCAGTGGACCAGACTTAATATTCCAACTTGTAAGCTGCACCTGGGCGACTAGGACACTGCCAACCGTCCCAGTCGCCTTGAAGAAAAAGTATTAGCACGGCTACGGCTCAATGACACCATTTTAACTCACATGAAACCATATATGGAAAGACGCTTCCCACCGCACTGTGACATCTGTGATGCGGTGTTATCTATCAGTCATATCATCCTGCGCTGTCGGCGATTTATTTGTGAACGTTCTTCACTTACAAATTGCTACGGCGCAGCAGACGTCCCCTTCACCCTTTCCACCATCCTGGGTGATGGGGACATTGTTATGACTGATAAATTGATGGCTTTCCTGAGAGAGACCGGACTGATCAGAGTGATGCGAGTTTTTTACTGTATGGATATGATTTTTATCAACTGTAAATATGTATATATTTTACTGTTAATTAGGGTTGACAGTTGACATATTTGAAATAGTTCCTCCAGTCACTGATCTATTTCTAATATTGATGTCCCCTACATTAAACCCCGTTCCTCGACTAAGTCACCAGCTGATGAGTGCAAGTGTGCAATATAGGAAGGTATTGGGCACTTGCAGTCGATGGTGGTCTGCTGGGAGAGGTTCTTCACTTTTTGTACAAATTATGTAAATACATTATACCATCTTGCTTAAGTTATTCTAATTAGGGCTGACAGCTGACGTATATGGAAATGTTCCTGACTCGTCTGGTTCCCTTTCATATATTGATGTCCCCTATATTAGGTTGTGTCTCGACTGACAGTCACCAGGTGATGAGTGCAGGTATGTAATGTAGAAAAGCATTTCATATCTGCAGTCGATGGTGTTCTCTTGGTCGAGGCTTTTTTACCATTAGTGTAGGTCTAGTTATTTGTCTCTTAGGACTTAGTATAGGTTAGCGATTTGTCTGTTAGGTGATTAGTTTTAGGGTCTTTAGATTAGGCATTTTAGTTTATAAGTAATATAAGGTTTAAAAATATATAAAAAATTAAAAAAATCTTAATAAAAATAAAACTACAAAAAATAATAAAATAAAAATTATTATTACATATATCTATATCTATCTATCTATCTATCTATCTATCTATCTATATATATATATATATATATATATAATACGTGTGCATGAAAGTGTGTATGTTCATATGCATGGATGTGTGTATGTATATATATATATATATATATATATATATATATATATATATATATATATATATATGTTCGTATATATATGTACAGTATATATGTATCAATGTATATACATATATATGTATTGCCTTAATGACCAGGGGCTCCTGCCACAATGGTCGATGGGCAAAAAAAAAAAAAAAAAAAAAAAAGCCAGCAATTGTTCCAGCACACGTCTGGACGCGACTTAGCTATTTATTTTTGGGTGTGGTTGATTAATATATTTTTGTATGATATTTATATAGGTAGAGTATGGCGATTTTAAAAATATTTTAATAACAAAGAGAGGACAGTAAGGTGTAATAAACAAAATAATTCACTTTGGAATAGGTGTTAGGGAGCGTACTCAACCGACGAGACTACTGCCAAGTGGTCCAGTGCAAAATAAATCGCTAAGGGATAGGTACTACGAACCTCCCCATGACACTGAGAGTACGGCAAAATGTAACTTTTCTCCTCTGCCAACATTTTACTTAACCTATAAAATACTAGTAAATGTTACGAGGCCATGTTGGAGCATTCGCAGCACCTCTTCCTTGGCGAATTATTTTGCTTATTTTAACCTTAATACGGATAAGTTTAGCATTAATGGCATAAGGGGATTTTTGTGGATTTTGCGGTATGGATGTGTAGGATTTTCCCCGCGCTGGTATGCCATATTTCACATGACAATAATAATCTATCTATCTATCTATATACCTAGGCTGCTTCCCCCAAGGAAAGGGAGGTAGCCGAGACAGGACGACTCACTCTCCATTTACTCATCCATTCAAACACATTTATTCGCATCTTAGCGCCAAAGGGGAGAACGGACAGATCCTCACCGCATCACACCGCACAAGGGTCAACTGCGCAATGCAATCAGTGACATCCACAGCAGGGCCCGACAGCAGAATAAGTGATGACGCAGCCCTGAGGGGACAATAATAATAATAATAATAATAATAATAATAATGTGTCAGTAAATAAAATTCCACGATTCTCTGACATTTGGAGAGGTTTTGGTCGATACTAAGATCCGACGGAGGAGGAAATGATGCTATAATGTGGTAATGCATTATTGTACACACCTTCAAGACAGCAAACACCCTGACCTATACACACTGGATCTTCTTCCTGGAACCTAATGACAAGTTATTTTAGTTCTCGGTGATCTATGTGTGTGTGTGTGTGTGTGTGTGTGTGTGTGTGTAAAGTGAGAGAGGGTTACGAGGTGTGTGTGAGTGTTCACAGTTCCCAAGTAACGATCTTAAATTTTAAAAGTTAATGCAGAGGTGGATTCAACATCAAGAAGAGAGGGATTCAGTGTTATATTTGTATACTGTCGACAATAATCCATTAATGATATAATAGAAATTTATCAGACATACGTACAGACGGAGAAATAACTACCTTCCCGAAGCTTAACGAATACATAGCGGGAAATACGTAAGCTCTGAAACACGCGCTATTAGGAAATGGGGTTTTCATTGTATTTCACCAGTTGTAAATTGTCTTCAGATGGCACTGGGAAGATCTGTTTCTTTCACTATACGTATGCTTAGTTTTTATATTATTTTACCATAAACCAAAGACTTTCATCGACATTATCAGATTCAAATGAGAAACAATAGGGAATCATGTGTTGCATTTTTTTAACTAATAAAATTCCCTACGGTGGCGTTAGTTTCTTGTGTTAATAAATGATCTCTCTCTCTCTCTCTCTCTCTCTCTCTCTCTCTCTCTCTCTCTCTCTCTCTCTCTCTCTCTCTCTCTCTCTCTCTCTCTCTCTCTCTCTCTCTCTCTCTCTCAAAAATAACATCGCTCACCTGATA
Source organism: Coenobita brevimanus (assembly GCF_032717465.1). Taxonomy (NCBI): domain Eukaryota; kingdom Metazoa; phylum Arthropoda; class Malacostraca; order Decapoda; family Coenobitidae; genus Coenobita; species Coenobita brevimanus. The sequence continues at coordinate 40,849,542 of NC_136997.1, read as the reverse complement.
ATGGGGATAAGGATTTCTGGGTCCTGCGTCCCACTCACCCCCCCGTATCCTGCATTTTTTTTTTTTTTTTTTTAGCATAACTTGTACTTGATAACCCGTTTCCTATGGCACAGTAGTCCTCGTTCATGTCAGTCTTCGTTTCATGTCACTGATGCCTCCAAGGACAGCATTCTTGTCAGGTTAAGATTTTTCCACAGTCTTTTCACAAGGATTGATTTTCCATATTTCGTCCTCATTAGGTGGTGGAGAGGGACGCCTTCAAGTGGGGTCAGCAATATAACGGGGTGACTCCACTGCCCCGTTATACAAACGTCCCATAACTTCTCTGTCCCTGAAAAGAAGAGAGTAGACTGAAGAACGACACTTTCACCTTGCGCTTCACCGGGTTCACGTTTCAGTTAAACCTGTGACAACAACAAAAACATCAAGAATTGCTGCTGCCACCTTTCTACTAGAAAGTGATAATAATAACAATAATAATAATAATAGTAATAATAATAATTAAAATGCCGGCTGTGGCAGCTCAGGTCGCCACCACACCCCGAGGAGAACACAGAGGGCTGGACGGCGCGCAGAACGCTCTCAGGCAATACAAATATAAGTTCTCCCGGGCCACGCGCCCATATTTCCCGGAACTCACCCGCTGCCACCACCTTAGTCAAAGTACACTACCTCCCGGACGAGCTGACCACCGACAGGATCTCGGTGGAACTGGTGTAGCAGTTCCAAGCAGCACTCCAGTGACGGCCTGTAGCCGTGCAATATCTGAGATGGCCTGTAGCCGCGCAATACCTGAGACGGCCTGTAGCCACTCAGAGACAAAGGAGACGGCCTGTAGCCACGCTGATTTAAGAGCCACGGCCTGTAGCTAGGCTGCCAATTTGGAAACGGCTGTAGCCACTCTGTCAAGTGCTGCTAACATCCCCTGCTGAAACCAGCGACGGCTTGTAGCTGCGCTGGGGAGAGACCAGTATGTCCCCTCTCCTTCTGTAGTTGCCTTGGAGGGCACAACACCAACGACAGCCTGTAGCTGCGCCAGTAGGCAGGAGACGGCCTGTAGCTAAAGCATCTTTCCTATCACAACCTTCATTCTGATCATCAGTATGGGTTCCATCAGGGACGCTCCACAGGCGATCTTCTCACCTACCTTTCAGACTCCTGGTCATCCTCCTTTCGGGACTTTGGCGAAAGCTTTGCCATTGCACTTGACATCTCAAATGGTTTCAATCGAGTCTGGCATAAATCTTTAATTTCCAAACTGCCCTCTTACGGTTTCTATCCTTCTATCTGTGCCTTAATCTCTAGCTTCCTTTCTGGTCGTTCTATAGCCGCTGTTGTAGACGGCCATCGTTCTTCTCCTAGATCTATTAACAGTGGTGTTCCTCAGGGCTCTGTCCTATAAAAAATTCTCTTCCTGTTATTCATCAATGACCTTCTAAGCTGTACATCTAACCCTATCCGCTCATACGCTGATGACTCCACCCTTCACCTTTCCATTCGATTCCCACAACGTCCATCTCAGCAGTTACTTCAACAAACAAGGGATGAGGCTATGGCACACCTAATGTCTGACTTGGCTCGTATCTCTAACTGGGGTAAAAATAATCTGATTGTTTTCAATGCATCAAAGACTCAGTTTTTGCACCTATCAACCCGACAAAATCATCTGCAGGTATACCCACTAATGTTTAATAGTATTCAGCTTAATCCTGCATCATCGTTGAACATGCTTGGGGTTTCATTTACTCGGGACTTATCTTGGAAAGATCATATTACATCTCTTGTAAAATCTGCTTCCAAGAAATTGGGTGTGCTAAGCCGACTCCATTCCTTCTTTACCCTAGCACAGTTGTTGACTCTATGCAGGGGTTTTATCCGCCCCTGCGTGGAGTACAATTCTCATGTGTGGCGAGCCTCCCCACATACAGCTCTTCTCAATAGGGTGGAGTCATAGGCTTTACATCTCATTAACTCTCCCCCTCTTACTGACTCCCTTCAACCTCTGTCTCTTTGTTGCACTGTCGCATTTTTATCTCTTTTTCTATCGCTGCTTCAATGGTCACTGTTCCTCTGAATTGTCTGCATGCATTCCTCCCTCCCTACGATGGGCACGTAGCATCCGTCTAGCAGCAAAGTCTCACCCCTTTTCTTTCCAACTCTCTAATGCAAGAGTTAACCGTTACTCCCAGTCCTTCATTTATGCAACAGGTCAACTCTGGAACTGTCTCCCTCTGTTTGTATTTCGTGCTTCCTATAATCTCCAGTCTTTCAAATGCAGTGTGTCCAGGCATCTCAAAATGAATGGATATTGAATTTGGCTCTCTCTTGTATTTTGTTTTTCTCCTGAGGGAACAATAAATGCGGGCTCATTGCCTTTGGTTCGTTCTTCCTCGCATAAAAAAAAAAAACTGCTCCTTGCTTGCATGTCGTCCTTCTTGCTGGACTTTGGTGACGGCCTGTAGCCATGCTTTGACTGTGTTCCTGCCAGGGAGTTGGGCCCTAGCGACGGCCTGTAGCCACACTGACAGCGAAGGGATGGCCTGTAGCTGCCCTCCATCTGTTGCCCAAGGGAACCCAGCGATGGCCTGTAGCCGCACAGGGGAGAGATGCCAAAGTCCCTTGCCCCCTGTAACTCCACAGCAAGAAGGTGAGCTGCACTCAGTCCTGCCCTCCGGCAGGAGCACAGATTGCCCTTCTGTCCATCAAGACCGAGGCAACCTCCAGGAGGAGGATCACTTTTTTTTTTTTTTATGTGCTCGACTCTGGGCATAGGCTTCACAGCCTGCTCCCAAGGCCCAGTAGTCCTCCTACATATCATACATCTCTACATGTCACCACTTCGGCGCTATCGCCCACCGTCCATATTGAATACATGCTAGGGCTGTCTCATACAGGACTGGTGTATTGGTATTAGTGGGGGTATTTTTACGACATGTCGGCGGGTCTTCTGGTAGATCGGTAAAGTCTGCTCTACAGGAAATTCAAATCCTTAGACTGTTCCCTGTCCCAGCGGGGATTTGAACCTGGGTCAGGTAGGACCGCAGGCACCTCTGTACCGATTGAGCCACCACCAGCCCTGAGGACTGGTGGAGAGGCCCTGTATTGTCCCCGGGGTTATTCTCCTTCCGTCCGGAGGAAGAGGGCGCCCACCTGATGGACTCCAGTAGGGAAAGACAACGCAGCCCAGCCCTGATGGCGACGCCACCAGCAGGAGACCGCAGCCGACGTGTCTCTAAGGACGTCCCCAGGACCCCCGGGTGGGGCCTCTCCCCTCCCTGATGAAGGTGACGCCCGTCCTCCACCTGGCACCTGAGTTAGTGCCTTCAACACCTGTTTGGTCCTAGTCCTGAGGGCCAGACTCCAGTCCCCAACCCCAGAGGGCCCTTCACCACACATAGCCCAAGCCCCAGCCGAGAGACGATGCCCCTGAGAGTGGTCCCGTGGCCGCGGGACGAAGGAACTCCCCAGGCCGAAAGTTGTGAGCCCTGGACCTCCCCTTCCCTCTGTCCCACACGTGATATAACAGTGAATAGGAGCCTCTGTGGTACAGTGGTAAAGTGTGCATTTTCGTACACTGGAGAACGAGGGTTCGCGCCCCGCCAGGGAAATAAACTTTGGGAGCGTTCTTCATGCCATGTACTGCATTGGCGGACACAGGGGGTGCTGTGACTGAACCAGTTTCGCATACTGTATAGTATGTTTGCACCCAGTCGGCTTGTGCGGCCCGATTACACTTGGTTCACAGACTACACACACATCCAAAGCCACTCCAACACAACAATTACACTTACAAGCAATTCTCACCCTACATACAGTCTCTACCAGATAACCTAAGCCACTTGCTAGAGATATATTGGCTGTATCATCCCCACTTCGGTCGGGATAGGCCGGTCCTGCAGTGGACATTCAAACGGCTGATGATATGAGATGAGATGAGATAAAGACAGTGAAACGTAAGTGAACAGTGAGGCCGACACGCGAGGCACGAGAGTGAGTGTAACGTACAGTAATGTAAGTGTACAGTGAGACAAGGAAAAAACGCTTACTAGTGAGTGTAAGGAACTGGCGTCTCAGTGATACCAAACAGTGACTATACAGACAGTATAATGTACACGAACACCGGATGACACACGCACCCCTTGTAGCAGTGCCTGTAACATAGTGTCAAAATCTACTCCCCCTCTTTGTGCAGAGTCAGTAACTTTCCCCCCCCCCCCCGTGCCCAGTCTAAAACTTAGTACCAGAACAGTGTGAGTCTCACGGAATTGCCTCCTTACTACTGACAGTGAAATAGTGCCTTGCCCTCCTGAACCAGACTTAGACTCCTGTACATCTAGAATCCTGTGCGATACTTTGCCCACTAATACCAGCCTATGTATTGATTTTTGCCTAATATATTGTGTAAGACTGTCTACCTGTTCCACAGCACTGAATTTGTCAAAATACGTGTAAGGTTGTTCTTCTGTGTTTGTATGCCCTGGCCCTCTCTTGTTTGTCTAAGCTCCGGTCTAGAAAGGGAACCCAGCTGCACTCTAGGCATTCTAGGGACGGGAAACCGCCCCCTTAAACACTTAGCATAACAATAACAACAACAACAACAATAATAATAATAATAATAATGATAATAATAATAATAATAATAATAATAATAATAATATAATAATAATAATAATATTATTATTATTAATAAAATAATAATAATAATAATAATAATAATAATAATAATAATGATAATGCAGGGTATTTAATCTGCCTTTTTTTTCTGACATCAGCATTACTGCTTAACTAAAATACAAAATATTATTGGCGTGCTATATATACACTCGTGAAGCACACCATCCTCGCTTCGGAGGATAGGAAGAGAGTGATGAGACTTCTGTATAACCAAGCCGTGGGGCAGCACGGCTATACTGGTACCACCACATGAAGGCGACCCTCTCCAATTCCCAGAATGAGATAATTATATATCCATAATAACACTCCCTGAGGTGGTTTGGCCATGTGGAGAGGATGGAGGGTGAAAGACTGACGAAGAGAGTGTATGTGAGTCAGGTGGAGGGAGGAGGGGGAGGCCGAGGATGAGATGGAGGGATGGGGTGGAGAGGTATATGAGAGAGGGGGGTGTGAGTTGGGAGCAGGGCAGTGAAATGGCGGGGGACAGGGCTACTTGGAGGCGATTTGTTTGTGGCCACCCCAAACGGGATTGAGGCGTCTGGCAATAGATAGAGAGATAGAACACTCCCCTCCCTTATAAGTTAGGTTGTTAGGAGAGGACGGGTTACTTTTCAGTATCAGCCAGGTTTGTCTAAAATAAGTACAGAAACTAACCCAACTTTTACACTCCAGCAGTTTTGTCTAGAAGCAGTGTAAAAATGGCGAACCCTTACAATTCCACACACTCATTTTAACTTTCATACCTATCCCCGTTACTTTCTACGTGTATGTGGAGGGGAGGGTGCTTGTGTGTGTGTGGTTCATTCGATTTTGACATTGTTTTCTATCCTAAGCGACACGTAGACCCCTCCCAATTTTTATTAATCATCTAAGAACAATTGGCGAAGGAAATGGCGTAGAAGTCACTTATATTCATGACTACCACTTACTAAAAGCAAAAAAATAAAAATATAAAAAACATCGATATCGTCTCAGAGCCGATTTGTAAACAAGAATCCAGAAAGTAAAACAAAATAACCTACTAGCAAACCTGACCTACCCCATCCTAGCCTAACTTAAACTGACTCATAGGGACAGCTTTGTTTTGGATAATTATTTACCTAACGATGCTGGTGAGGGAGGCATTTAAGTGGTGACATCCATGAAATTGGGTGGCTCCACTGCCCATTTAGTCAAACTGCCTTTAACCCAATTCCAGTCCACCTAAAAGAAGATGGTGGATTGCAAGAAAAGGGCAACTTCAGCCTGCAGTCCACTGGGTTCACGTTCAGAACTTCAGATGAGTCTGGGGTCGCAACCACTACTAACACGACTACTACTACTAGTACTGCTACTACTACTACTACTACTACTACTACTACTACTACTACTACTGCTGCTGCTGCTGCTGCTGCTGCTGCTGCTGCTACCAATCTGACAGCCGGAATATACTGCAAACATAGCCTGTCGTTATCAAAGAATCAAAGCTGGCCAGTTCATGCAGAAGTTAGACCATGTCTCCGTCTTTTCTTTATAATTGTTGGTCATAAGTTAGCCACAGAGAGCGAATATCCCGTCGCAGTATTGAAAGAAAACTAGTGTTTGGTTGTTTCTATGGTAAACTAAAATTGGTCCTTGATTAAATGTCATTATTTTCTTCTGTTGTAAATCATAACAGTATGTAGGCTACTGGTTGTAAATAAACACATATAATAGTTTTGCTCTTTATTCATAATAACTCATATATTTGTACATCTTTCCCATGGTGTTATGTGTTCTATACAGTGTTTCAGTATTTTTGTCAGTTGATTAGATGATGATGATGAAAAAAATGACGCTTGAGACTAAGAATATTACCAATGTGTTCTTATATATATATATATATATATATATATATATATATATATATATATATATATATATATATATATATATATATATATTGTGATATTTACCCATATAACTAAAACAAATAATATTCAGTTTTGCAAGTTTATCATCAGGGTTCCTCAAGAGAAAGCCAGCGCGCTTCCCCGAGGAGACAAAGGCTTTTTTTTGTCTCTGAATGGTGGCACTCCGTCCTTCAGCGGAGATTTTTTTTTTTTTTTAACTCTCTCCCCACTATGGGGAGAGTATGGATTAATACATTTACTTCTACTCAACAAAAGATTTTGATATTACTATACCTGTATTAGTAATGTTTTGAAGTTGTGAAATATGGTAAAAGGTACAGAATAGCTGTGCCATTATCTTGCCAGCCTAAACATATGCAGTCTTGTACGTTATTCTGGTACTGAAATATATTTTGCAGTCATGGAATACGGTGATGAGTTCTTATCCTGAGCAGTATCACTAAAGACGGGAGGTTAGAGTGGTTAAAGGACAGCTATTTTATATCACTTTGAAAAAGTCCGAAGATTTTTATGTATTTAATTATTTATTATTTCAAATTTAAGTATATCAGTTTCACCTTGGTAATTTACTTGGAAATTCAACACTCTCAGGAATGCAAGTCTTGGTGTGGACTTCAGCCACGTTCTGGTATAGGATTCTCCTTTTATAACTGGGCTCAACATGGCCATTGTGTGGTTTTAAGTGTTTTTCAAGCCTTACCCTGATCTGGAACAAGTCCACTATCCCTGGTGTCAACCAGTATGTGTGGAGATACAGCGAAGTTAATAAAGAACGGCCATCTACAGTAGCGTGTTTCGTCGACAACCCTCAGGATTATACAATTGATCCCAGAAAACAAAATGGAAAACCCTCAGCAGGATCAAGACTTCAGTGTTCCGTTACTGAAATGAAATAGTACTACAACCTAGGATACCTTGTGGCTTTCAAGTCAGTGTGGACACTTTTATATACTGTGTTCATTTATTAGTCCTGTCAATGTGATGTACCGACAAGTTCCAATTTTTCAGGCATGTATATACATATATGTACAAGTTATATCTGAACGTTGCTATTCTGGCCAGTTCGCATCATCATCATCATCATCAACAAACACAACACCCTGAGACAGTCCATGCCAAGTCGAAGGGCTCTCCCACCTATGTCTTACCTTTTTGCTGTTAGCTTATTCCATCCAGTCCTAGTGAAACTCCAAATTACAGCTCTCTGTCTCGTCTGCTCATTCCTCTCAGTCTGTCTCTGGGCTGGCAGTCATTTACTCTGATATTTATGAAGGACATGGCCTGCCCTCATCCATTTATGCTTATTTTTTTGTAGTTAATGTATTGTCTAATTTGGTTGATTCTTTTATCTAGGATCTCTCTCTCTCTCTCTCTCTCTCTCTCTCTCTCTCTCTCTCTCTCTCTCTCTCTGACATCTAACTTTTTTTTTATTCATTCTTTTTGAAGAACTCTAAATTTACGTTCCAAGGATTTTAATTGCACGCTTTCGATCCATAACTTAGAAAAAACACAGAATGTACACCTCGCTCCTTTTTTATTTGTGCTCTTAATAATGTTATTATCTTTACTAAATCCATCCATCTCATGCTATATTGTTTGATTAAGTTTTATTAGGTCAGGTGAAATATTTCCAAACATAAATCCTCCAGCATTAAAATATTACATAGATGAATAAAATATGTTTGATGTTCATTTCTATTGACTTATTCGGTATGAGGTTATTTTAAGAATTTGGTTTCAAGTTGAATCCTTTATTCTCCTTACAATTGTATACAAAGGCTTCTCAGAAAACCTCATGGAAAGTATTATAATTATATAATATGAGGCTTAGGAGGCTTAGTAGTACCAACTTTTTAGCGATTTATCTGGCATATTACGCATTAACCTGCCAAAACGAAACTAGCAAGTTAGCAAAACAAACCAGGATATCCTCGGACTGGTTGGTATGGCGAAGTCTGGTTAGACACATTGACTCCGTACAAAAGATGGGAGTAGAAGAAGAAAAAGAAGTTTACAATATCGCTTTATTATCAACTTAGTTTCCATAGAATAATACAAGTAAATACTGAGGTATAATGTATAGAATAAATAGGTAAGGAATGGCTGTTACGACATCTCCAAATCCTTGTATAAAAATATCCACATCGTTGGCTTACTCTGGAGGTCTCGTGGGCAGGGACAGGTACCACCTTCTTAACCTCTTGAATCCAATGACATGTTTTTGGTAACTTCAAAAGATTTGATTCAGAACTGGAGAGACTTTTCGAGCTGTGGGGATTAAATATGACCTTCACTGACAACTTCCTTGTTGCACATCTTTTCTAAGTTGAATAAGAAATCGTTAGAAATATTTACAGATTCCAAATTGTTTCAAATTCTATAATGTATATACATGATGAACGTTTGTCTTATTTGCCTGAACGCCAGCCAGTACTGAGTATATTGCCAACAGGTTGTAATAACATTACATTGCTAAGCAAACTCACCGGTGTGGGGCTCGAACCCACCTCCCCGCTGCAGGTCTAGATGTGTGGCCGTCACATGAGTATGACGTTTTTCTTGTCCGAACCACACACACCGACCTACTGCATTGTGGATGGTAATGAATTTAAGCTTTTCCTGTCACGATGGTTTACAAGATGACATATCGATGAGCATCTTTCCGTAAAGCATTCTTAAGTGTGTGGGGATCGAACCCACCTCGCCAGCCGATGTTTTTCACTCATACTTCCCAGATAGTTTCATTTTTCTTTATTAATTACTGCCCATTTACTTTTGTTTTGAGCATATCAACCTTCAAGTTAGTCCTCTACCTACCTCGTTTTATCTAGCTTTTAAACTGAATGAGTTGGTCAAGGCTGTATCTATCGCCATCATTTCGAAATATCTCTGCTTAAGTCGAGCAAAGTCTTTCGCCAGTAGCAAAAATAAAGTGGAGAAGTACTTTTTTAAAGACTGAAAGGGTCAATGTCTGTTTCTATTTTTTCACTCTAGTGGTAATAGAGTGTACTTGTTTCCTTAACCAAGAAGGTTTCTTGTTATGAATCAATGTGATCGTTTCGTTTCGCTTATAAAGGCTCCAACATGCTTGCATGCGTAGTTCCTGGTCGCCTAATTGCTGTGGAAACATGTAAGCATGCACAGGTCCTGGTCACCCTGCTCAGTCCCTGGCAACCTCTCTTCAGTTTCTGCTCAGTATTGTTTATCTTAGTTTTTTGTGGAAACCCTATAGAAAGAGAGACTGGACAGCCAATACTTTCAGCTGCTCGCTGATTAGTCGGCCGACATGGCGGCATTTTGGCTGAAACGGCTTACAACCCGGATGCTACTGACTGCAAATTTGTCTAAACACATATCTCGTCTGCTATGGTACATGATTGGTTGATCACTAAAATGTCTCAATAACTGTGGTATATTTCGTTAATTTCAGCTACTGAAGATTTCAGTTTAAAGTGGAGGGGGATAGATTAATAATGATCTTGACCAAGCTATTCAATAAGATATGGGTGACGGGGTTACTACCATCAGTTTGGAAGAATGGTGTAATTGTTAAAGTTCCGAAGAAGGGAGACCTGAGTGAATGTGGTAATTGGAGGGGAATCTCTTTGTCACCGATAGCTTTGAAAGTTTTCAGTAGAGTGTTGTTAAATAGGTTGGAGCCGGTGGCTGAGGGTATTCTGAGGGATGAACAGGCTGGTTTTAGAAAGGGACGTGGTTGCAATGACCATATCTTTATAGTTAGGCATTTGATGCAGCAAGTTAATGAAATGAGAGTACCGTTAAGTCTTTGTTTTGTTGATTTTGAAAAGGCTTTTGATAGTGTTTCGAGAGAGACTATGGGGAAGATCATGAGACATTATGGAATACCAGAGGAGTTTGTGAGGGTCATTATGAACATGCGTGAGGACACATTTTGTAAAGTGATGGTTGATGGTTGTCTGAGTGATTCGTTTGAAGTCAAGTCCGGAGTAATTCAAGGTGGTGTTCTATCGCCTTTACTATTTATATTGGTCATTGATTACATTATGAAACGCGTTGGAACAGAAACCGGTGCAGGTATACTTTGGGGAGAGAACAGGAAACTTTTGGATTTAGATTATGCAGATGATATAGTTTTGATTTGTGATGGGCCAGAAGAGATGCAGAGAGTGTTGGACTGTTTGGTGAGTGAAGGTCGCAAGGTGGGTTTGGTTATTAATTGTGGAAAAACTGAAATAATAAATATGAATATGGAAAATGCCCAGGAATGTGTAATTGGAGGTATGGTTGTAAAGCAAGTTGATAGGTTTAAATATTTAGGTACTTATTTAGCCAAGGATAGTTCTTTGAACTTTGAATTCGAGGAAAGGTTAAAGAAGGCTAATCAGGCAATAGGAATGCTTAAAAATATTTGGAATAATAACAATTTTTCTGTGCATACAAAAATCAAACTTTATAAGGTAATGGTTAGGAGTATCTTAATTTATGGACACGAGTCTTGGTACAGCACAGTGACTATGGAAAATAAATTCTTGGTGTTTGAAAATAAAGCACTTAGAAGAATATTAGGAGTTAAGTGGTGGGAAAGGATACCAAATAGTAGAATTAGAGAAATAACGGGAGTGCAGCCGATCGATGAATATGTTAGATTCTCACGATGGAAGTGGCTAGGACATGTGTATAGGAGACAGGGAATAGTACGAGGTACACCAGGGTGGGTGGCACTTGGTAGGAGAGGTAGAGGAAGGCCAAAAGAGACGTGGGTGAGGACAATGAGACGGGAAGCTGGAGATGAGTGTTGGGGAGATCTTGAGGAGTTAGCACAAGATAGGATGTGGCGGTGTGAGTTCATCGAGGCCCTATGCATCCCCGAGGGTGCCACAGGAAATGATTGATTGATTGATTGATTCATCTCTAAATATGGATTTTATGTCAATGTAAATACCGAGATAATCGCCGAAATATAATTTTGACACACCAAACTGTTAGAGCCGCATAACTGATGGTGATGTGTTCTTTTACTGTTTTTTTTTTTTCCTTTAAATGGTCTCATTGTGCTGTATTTGGGTGAAATAAAACCGATGGAACCTCTATGCGAATTTTCCGACTCCCTTGTGATCCACCAAGAGGGAAAATATGGGATATTAAGGTGAAGAAAACAAGCTGTTTTACTAGTGAGCATCATCTGCTTTCCTAGGCAAGTTTTATTTGTTTTACATGTATTTGGCCCACATCCATATAGGGGATGTAAGCCTAGATAATATCTCGATGGGAACCACAATTATAAATATAAAGAAGAACAACAATCTTTAACTTCAACCAAAACTCCATCATACTTAAAAACCGCTGCAAAATAAGTAAACACTGCTCTTGTTAATCGATCTAGCGTCGTGTGGCAACTCATCCCTGATCTTTGCGTGCTTAGAAATGCACCCAGCTGATACACAAGAAAATTTCATTTTTATACAGCCTTACTTATTAACAAAGCACCGCTTCTGGAAATAGCATAACAGATGTTCAAAATGCACCATATATTATGAAGAGCAGTTAAGTTGCCTGGTGTTATCAAGCAGTGATCACTGGTCCATATACGTGCTTGAGTGATGCCCAGTAAATATCCATTCGTTGAACCAACATGCCGGCTGTCCAGTCTCTCTTCCTATATCGTCTCTAGTTCTTAGTGTCAGGTAGAACATTTTCTTCACCCTTCTCATATCACAGATAAGTTTACATACCAGGACGTCTGTCAAATGATCACAACATTGAGCCTACATAATGCTTTATTCCAAAATTAAAATATATATAACAAAACTCCCCTGCAGTTGTACTTATGTGGGTATTCTTACATAAAGTTCAGTCAGGCAAAGGTAGTAGTAGTTGTCGTTCCCTAAGCAGGCTGGCCTAACAACTCCGAGTCCTTAAGTAAGGCCATGACAGATACCGGGCTTTCCCACGGAGCTCTCAGTGAGTGTATGTTGCGTTTTTAGCACAAGCGATTGTGTGCAATGCAGTCTTCCATAATGTGATTAATAGTATGGGGAGCTGTGTTGCATCCTGGACACGCATCAGCAATGGAATCATCCAGTCTCTTCTGATAACTGAAGAGGGTTGGATGATGCTCACATGCCAGCCTGGCCAGATGGACCCTGTCCTCACGAGGGAGGTAGGATTCAGAAGGGTGGGTATCTGGAGGCCGTGAATGCAGATGCATGTGTTCTTTGAATGACTGATCGGTGCGGCAAGTGATCTGAGTATGGATATGCTTGTGGAAGTTGGTTTGAGGCGGGCAAGTGGAGAGATGACAATATTTGTGTATGATATTGTGTACTGGGTGATGATTTGATGTTTCTTGGTATGTGTTCGAATGTTGTATGGACAAGTGACTATATGACATTGAGTCTTGATGCTAATTTATTTTTAATGAATATGATGTATTGTTTAAATGACATCGATGTTACACCCAAGGATTGTGTGTGTGTGTGTGTGTGTGTGTGTGTGTGTGTGTGTGTGTGTGGTAGGAGGGTGTCGTTTATGGTGAGGTGTGGAATGTAACTATATTCTCCTGTCCAGTTTGTGAGAAGGGTCACTGTAGATTTGGCTGGGGCTATTTTGAATCAGTTTGTGGTGAACCATTCGTGTAGTGTGCTAAGGTAAGACTGGAGGATGTGTGTGGCTGTGTTTGCCTTTTTTGTACATATTGGTGTTATGTCATCTGCATAGGAAGCTAAGTGTATTTGTGGTGTGTGGGCATGCCGTGCATGTATAGGTTAAACAGTGTAGGGGACAAAACAGATCCTTGAGAGAGCCCATTTGTGAAGTTTCTGATGTTCGATGACTGACCGACAAATGTTACATGTCCAAATCTGCCTGCTAAATAGTTTGCCAACCATCTTTGTGTTTTATTGTGCATTTTTGGGTTGAATATTTTGTTTGTGAGGTTGTGGAGGGCGATGGCATCAAAAGCTTTGCCAATGTCTACTGTGACTAGGAGTGTTCTGTGTGGTGGCCTAGCTGAATTGATGCCACCAAAAACTCATTGTGTAAGGTCTGTAAGAAGTGTTTGTGGAGTGTAGCAGCCTAAAAACCATGTTGTGATAGGGCTAGGGGGATCTGAGGTGTTACTAATTGTAATACCAGTCATTCAGTGACTTTTGAGGGGGTGCAGAGGAATGTAATGGGGAGGTGTGAGGAGGGTAACGAAGGGACTTTGTTGGGTTTGGGGATAGTGATGATAGTGCCATGCTTCCAGATGCTGGATATAATGCTGTGTGAATAGCTGTAGTTTGATATTGGTGAGTGCATGTATGCCTTGTGGTCCGAGATGATTAAGATGTATGTTGCTTATGTTGTCTGGGCCACAGGCAGATGAGTGCTTAAGGTTGCTAATGATGTGCTTCATCTAAGTGTAAAGGAAGGGTGCGAAGTCTGGGTCTTTGGTGAAGTCTCTTACATCAGATGACACGTCGGTCGTCGCAAAGGGGGTTTAGATGACTGACGTGTGAAAAGTGATTGGTGAGTGTTTGCATGTTGTTTATTTGAGGGTATGGTGTCTGTTGTTGTGATGGCAACATGTGATAGTCTAGTGTTGCTGTTGGAGAGTGTGATACTGTTTAGTGTTTTGTAGAGTTTGCTGGTGTTTGTTTTGTGGCCAAGTGTTTGGAGATTATTATTCGAATTTAGCATTTGCTTCTCTGATATTTTATTGTTTATATGAGTGCTGAGTGCTTGTATTTGTTGTACGGTGTTTTGTGTATTGGGTGTTGAGGAGTGTCTAGTATGTCGCATTGATTAATGAGGCCTTGAAATTCTGGTGTGAACTTGGGATTGTGTTTCTTTCTGTTGCCTCTAGGGATGTGTCTTTTGTCTGTGTTTTGAATAATTGTATCGTTGATGTTTGTCATGGTTATACTGTGTAATGTTTGAAAGTGTTGTTCTGTTTCAGTTGTGAAGGCCTCCCATTTGGCTCTCTTATAATTAGTGTATGTGTGTCTGTGGTCAGCTTGGGTGATTCTGGTTTTGTTAGTGATGATGATCGGGAGGTGGTCAGAGCCAAAGGTTTTGACCACTCTCCAGGATGTTGTGGGGGCGAGGTTTGGGGAGCAAAGGATGATGTCTAGGGATGATAAGAGGAAGAGGGCTTGGTGTGGGATATGGGTACGTTGATGCAGATTCTTGAAGATGAAAAAATGCTTTGTTAGGGATAGTAGTATCAGCCCTCTGTCTGTGTCAGGATTGTTGACATGCCAGGTCGACACCTTGACGTTGAAATCACCACCCAGGATGATGTTTGGTATGCTAGTGACGTGGTGTACTCGTATTTGAGGAGAATAATTGTGTGGTACTGTGGGAGACGATTGGGGGGGGGAGTATACGTATTGGGGATTGTCATGTGTGATTTGTTGCCAATGCAAATTATTTTATTGTACTTCTGTTGTGGTGTCATGTGCGGCGAGAAGTGATTTTGTGTGTGCACTAGTATCTGAGAAGTTCATGGTTTGGTGCACTAGGGTGCTGGGTCCACCGCTAATGCTGTAGGCCCGGTCTTGACTGATGATGGTGAAATTATGAAATGTAGGTGCTTTTTGTGTTCTGCGTGGTTTTGTTTCTTGTAATATGACAATGTGTACATTTTGTTGTTTGATGAACTGTGTGAGTTCTTGTTTCTTAGTGTTTCTATCTTCTGTGTTTATTTGAAGAATGTTTATGTTGTGCATACGATGTATGAGGGGTGCTGCAGCACGGAGGGGAGGAGGAAATGTAGGTGCAGGGCAATGGGTGGGAGACGGTTGTGACAGAGATAAAAGTTGGGATGGATTAGATTGGGGTGGAATGGGAGGGATTGGGGGATTGGTTGGTGTGGGAAGGATAGGTAGGTTAGGCTGAGGGGGTGTGAAGGAAGTAAGAGAGTGGCTGGCTGGGGGATTAGAGGATGGGGCGAAGGAACATAAGCAAAAGGTCCAGGTGTTTGTGTCATGTTCTCTGGATGCAAGTGTTGTGCAGGTGAAATGGGTCCAGTTCTTGCAGAACTCGCACTGAACAGAACCCTTTGTCTGTCGACTCACGTGTTAGAGCACATTGGACATATATATGTATTTGTTGATAGGTCCTGGGTTGCTCTTAACCCCTGAACCACGGGGCATCACTTTTGTGATGCTCGGGAGCAAGGGGTCATACTGCAGGGCGTCACTTTTGTGAGTCTGTGTTATTTTGAATTCGCCCGGGCTTTCAAGTGGAGGCTTGTATCATCTATTAGTACTTCCAGTGTCTAGCTATACTCAATTCTGCTAATGTCACCTGAACTCCCACCCACTGTTGACAATTTAGCCATTTTTCTCCTGTCCTTGACTCGCCTCCTCCTTACCTCCCCTCCATTACCCTCTCCTCCTCCCTGACCAGCTGCACTGCGCTATACATGCTGAACGGATTTTTCCACTCATTTTATCCATTGAAATGTGCCCTTTGCCCTATTCTTATACAAAATAATATATAAAAGAAAGAGAAATGTTAATTGATACTGCCATACATCTGGAATGGGCTAATTACCACCTGACAACACCTCACGTGCACTCATTCGCTAATTTTTCCTATTTATTTCCCCCCTTTAATATGCTGTATGACATGTTCTCATAATAAAAATATATATAGGAAAGGAAAGGAGAAGCCTAAGTGATGTTTACATTCCCCTGGAACTACATAATTTATTAGGTATTATCTAGATTTCCTGCCAATCATTTCATAGCATATATATTAGCAGCTGTCATCATGCTGACATTGGCAGCCCTTCACTGCCCCTAGGCCACACCATTCAGTTTATTGTCGTCTTTCAAGGTGAAACCACGTCGGATTCGCTCCTGTCCAAGTCTGTCGCTTTTTAGCCCCATGCAAAGGGCCCTGTGGCCTCTTGTGAAAAGGGGTAAAGGGCTAAGTGACTGCTGTGGAACGTGAACTGGCTAATTTATCAATGATAATGATGGACAGTGACTACGATCTTTCTGGTGACTCTAAAACAGTGCAAGTGGAAATGTAAATAATGTGTAAATAATGTGTAAACAACAAGTGAAATCAATGAATGTAAATATAAATTAACAGTGGAAAATAGTTTTATAAGTTACTGCAAGTGACAGTGCATATAGTGTAAATAAAATAGAAATGTAAATAATGTAAATAAAATAGAAAATGTAAACAGAAATGTAAATAAGTAGTAATACAAGAATACGAGTATATTTACTAGGAGTAATGAAAGTGAAAGATTCACTCTAGCATGTATGAATACTGGGAAAATGAAAGTGAAAGTGACAGATTTGCTCTCTACGCTAGTATACAGGATGAGAAAGTGAATGCCTGGAGTGAAAATAAACTACTAGTACTGAAAGAAATTTATAGATAAATATTGTATATAAATAAGTGTAACAAAGTACCAGGAATATAAAGTGTGAGTGTGTTTATAAATAATAAATGACAGCTCCGCCTCAGAATACCATCGGGGAACCAGCACGGGAGGAAAGTTCGTATGCACTCGTAATTTACATTGCTTTCACAGTGGTTTTTTTGGGGAATATGGATTCCAAACTACTTGAAATTCATAGAATAGTGTTTGTAGTTATAATATCAGGCAGTGGTAACCATATTATGGGGTATCGGGAAGTGTAAAGTGGAGATTTCGTTATCCAACTTCAGAAGTCTCCACAAGTCCTCCGGTAGACGACGAAGGCTCAACAAACATCTCAGGGGAAACCTGAACGTATGTGCCATAGGCTTATTTAATTTTAATATTCTAGGACTAATAACTGATTTTTGGCAAATATTTTTAAAAAGTCAGTTGGAGTGCGAATATCCTCGCGGGATGCGCAAGGAGTGCAAAAACATCCCCGCGGTGTAGGGGTTAATGTCATCGGCTAGAAGAAGTCTTTGAGAAATGACCACCGGAGAGTCATTTCTCGGTGTGGAGAACAGTGTTGTTGTGTGTGTTGTGTTCGATGTAGTACTTGCACGGGCGACCAAAGCCACTCCAGGATCTCGGGCCCCGTGAAGGGACAGGGGGGCTTGCGATGGTTTGGCCCTCATGCTGTCCTCCTCCGCTTCGACAGCCTGTGAGGGATGGACTCAAGACGAAGATGCCACTGCTCCAGGTCCTCAAGCAAAGGTAATTGTGTTTGGTTATTGTGTGTGTTGTTGTTGGAGGTTGTGGAAATGATGGTGGTGGAGGTGGTGGTGGCGTGAAGGTGGTGTTAGTTGTCCAGTAGTGGTGTTGCCTGGATGTTGATGAAGTTGTGTGATTGTGTGCTGGTAGGAGTAGTGATGGCGGCTGTCGAGGGATAGTGTTTAATAGTAGTAGTAATAGTAGTAGTAGTAGTAGTAGTAGTAGTAGTAGTAGTGGTGGTGGTGGTGGTGGTGGTGGTGGTGGTGGTAGTAGTAGTAGT
The DNA here is from genome assembly GCF_032717465.1 of Coenobita brevimanus. Lineage (NCBI taxonomy): Eukaryota > Metazoa > Arthropoda > Malacostraca > Decapoda > Coenobitidae > Coenobita > Coenobita brevimanus. The sequence continues at coordinate 40,831,577 of NC_136997.1, read as the reverse complement.
AGTAGTAGTAGTAGTAATGTAGAGATGTGTATGGTATGTAGGAGGACTACTGGGCCTTGAGAGCAGGCTGTGAAGCCTATGCCCAGAGTCGGACACATAAAAAAAAAAAAAAGTAGTAATAGTAGTAGTAGTGGTGGTGGTGGTGGTAGTAGTAGTAGTAGTAGTAGTAGTAGTAGTAGTAGTACTAGTAGTAGTAGTAGTTGTTGTAGTAGTAGTAGTAGTAATTCCAGGATTATATGAAATTGAACTAAATGTATTGTAGGCTAGAGCTGCCCCTATCCTGCAGCCCATCATCATCATTTTCCTGGAGAGAATGGGAGTTGAGGGACGTTTGTATAACAAAGTTGCAAAGCCACCCGGTCATATTGGTGCCATCACGTGAAGGCGTTCCTCACCACCGTTTGAGGTTAAGTATGCAATGCTGGTGAAATTTAATCCGGTCCCCGCCCCGGAGGATCTCTGGGACAGCTATTGTTTTCACTCGGTTTGCTTGTTTGTTTGTTTGTCTGTCTATCTGTCTGTCTGTCTGTCTGGCTGGCTAGCTGTTAACAACTTTACGTGAACACTACTGGTGCTATTTTGACTAAAATAACAGGGATGATGTGCTTTGACCTTCTGATCATCTGACTAAATTTTGGGCCAAATTGGACCAAGGCCCTGGTTGTAAGCCCCAAAAATGTAAAGAAAACACACACACACACACACACACACACACACACACACACACACACACACACACACACACACACACACAAATATATATATATATTTTTGCTATAACTCCTTTGAAATTTGTCATATCGACATGAAACCAAAACCTAAAGGTGTATCTTTCAAATCTGCACTGTACAGTATAACATGCCTCATTACATCACGGGGGTCATCCCCTAGTTAGCGGTAGGGGGTCAGTGTCAGGTGAGTCGGGCCTAAATATTGAAATGGACATAAAATCAATTTTCACCCGATTTGCTCCAGATTTAATATGTAACATTATTGGCTACACATTCTGTTGTGTTCATACGTCAGCACTAAAATGACTGCCGGGGAGGGGTTTGCTTGCCTTAACATCGCTTCTTGTTAGGTCGTTGTTGTGATAGCAGGATGGTGCCTGTGTGGTTATGCTGGACTGGACTGGTGGCGATGAGGAAGCTTCATTACCTTTTAACAATACACTCTAGCACTGCGATAAGGGTAGTGAGAACAACACCTAGACCCAGTGCTATGAAGGAGCCCTGTTGTATGTTGCAGGCTGCATTTGTTGTTGTTGTTATGTGGTGAAGATATTGCTGTTAGTGATGGTGGTGAACAACATACTGGCTTAACAATACTCTCCATCATTAGGGTAAAGGAAGTCATAACATCACCCAAACCCAATACAATGAACAGGCTCTTTTAAATGCTTCAGGTTGTATGGTAGTGGTGATGATACTGATATGTGGTGGTGCTGATGGTGCTCTTGGTGGCGAGTGACTAACGACTCTTCACAGTGCACTCCAACATCATGGTAAAGGTAGCCACAACAACACCCAACCCCAGTGCTATTAATACTCTCTGTTGATGCTCCAGGTTGTTTTGTTGGTGGTGATGTTGTATGATGGTGGTGATGGTGTTGACGTTGTTGTCTGTGGAAGGAAGTAACCTACTGACTCTTCATAATACACTCAATTACAAGGGTAAAGGCAGCCAGACCAACTCCCAGCCCCAGTGCTATGAATGCTCCCTGTAGATGCTCCAGGTTCAACACACCCGTCCCACGAACCTGTACAAAACAAGAACAGTCTGGGTACTCACTTTTCCGTTTATCATCGCCTAACAATAGAAATTATATTTCTGATATTTTGCAGAGTGAACAGTTCTTGTATTAATTTCAATCACAGCTTTCTTATCAGCATTCGTGAAGTCCTAATGATTTAAAACTGGGAGTATGTTGTCAGACCTTAGATTTCTTCTTGGTTATCCTTGTCAGGCGATGTTCAGGTCAAGTTAAACTTAGCTGATGTTGGTGATAAAAAATGCAGTTGATTAGGCGACGGAAAGGAAGACGATGCCTCACACTCATACTGATAAACTGCTACGGTGATGATGATAATCATAATGTCTGATTTATGTTGCTACGGCGATGATAATAATGTCTTATTTGTGCAGCTATGGTGATGTAATAATCGCTTATTTGTGCTGCTACGACGATGATGATAATCTCTGATTTATGCGGCTGTGGTGATGATAATAATGATCTGACTTGTATTGCTACAATGACATTGATAATAGTGGTATGATTTGTCTTGCTACGGTGATGATAATGTCTGATTTGTTTTGCTACGGTGATGATAATTGTGTAATTATCGCTAATAAGGTGACGATGATAATATCTAATTTGTGCTCCTTTTATGATGATGATGAACTCTGATTTGCTCTACTACGGTGTTCATGATGATAATAATAATAATGGTCTGAAGTGTACAGCTGCCTTGATGGTAACAGTAATGTCTATGACGATAATACAATTAGTGTAATTGCACAGTTGAAGGTGAAAATAGATTCGTACATCAAAGCTTACTTGTGTAGTGGGTACGGCGATATTTCTGACGTGTGTCTCATATATTTTTCCCAGTATGCCTGTCTCCAGGATGCGCTGAAGGCTTTTGGATATTAGAGGGGTGAAGGCTGTGTTGCGGGGTAGAAACCATGTCATGTGGTCTCTGAATAGCTGTGAGGATGGGTAGTGATTTGGTTTGAGAGAGAGAGAGAGAGAGAGAGAGAGAGAGAATAGCTTCACACACACACACACACACACACAGCTTTAATATGGCAGCATTACTTATATGGCTAATACACTTGTAGGACTGAAACGTGCGACCCAGTTCTAGTAGTGTTCCAGGTTTTACATAAATGTATGGTGAATTTGTTGTATTCATCTATCTATCTATCTATATACCTAGGCTGCTTCCCCCAAGGAAAGGGAGGTAGCCGAGACAGGACGACTCACTCTCCATTTACTCATCCATTCAAACACATTCATTCGCATCTTAGCCCCAAAGGGGAGAACGGACAGATCCTCACCGCATCACACCGCACAAGGGTCAACTGCGCAATGCAAGCAGTGACATCCACAGCAGGGCCCGACAGCAGAACTGGTTTACCCCTGCCACATCATAACAGACCCATCCCCTTACCCGCACCTGACCTGACTAGCTGATCAGACCAAATGCGGGAGAATATCCCCTCAGGGCTGCGTCATCACTTATTCATTCACAATTTCTCTCCATTTATTTCTGTCACGCACAGCCACTCTTCCTTGCTCAACAGACATCCCTCTCGCATCCAGCGCTCTCTTCACACTGTCCATCCATCCTATTCGTGGTCTTCCTCTCAGTCTTACACCTCTCACATCAGATCTAGTTATCTTTTTCACCAATCGCTCATTATCCATTCTCTCCATATGCCCAAACCATTGCAACACCCTCTGCTCAACTCTACCAGCCATTTCCCGAACAACTCCAGTTCTCCTTCGCACTTCATCATTTCGCACTCGATCCATACGCGTCACTCCACACATACTCCTCAGACATCTCATCTCCATTACATTCAAACTTTTCCTCTCTGCTACACCCATATTCCATGTTTCAGCCCCATATAACGCAGTCGGTACCACAACACCCTCATACAGCCTTCTCTTTACATCCATTCTAAGCGAACGACATTTAAACACTTTTTTCATTCCTCCCAGCACCTTTCCTACTTCATTTATTCTAAACTTCACTTCTGCATCTATTCTTCCATCCACAGCAACATGTGACCCTAGATATTTAAAACAATCTACCTCCTCAAGCAACTCACCATTCAAAACTATATTCATCCCCCTACCATCTATCAACCTCGTACACTTCATCACTTTACTCTTATTCTCATTTACTTTCAATTTCCTCCTTTCACACACCCTTCCAAACTCCTCTACCAACTGTCTCAATCTCTCCTCTAAATCAGTCACCAGTGCAGTATCATCTGCAAACAGCAGCTGCTTCAGATTCCACTCTCCTCCATCAACATTTACCAGACTCAGACCACCTAAAACTCTTGCATTCACCTCCTTACAACACCATCCATGTAAATATTAAACAACCAAGGCGACATCACACATCCCTGTCGCAGCCCCACTCTCACGAGAAACCAATCACTCACAGCATTTCCCACTCTTACACACGCTCTACTATTTACATAAAAACTTTTCACCCCTTTTAGTAACCTACCATCAAGTCCATACAATCTTAAAACAGTCCACAAAGCCTCCCTATCAATTCTATCATACGCTTTCTCTAAATCCATAAATGCCCAAAACACATCCTTGCCTTTCGCTAAATACTTTTCACACACTTGTCTCACAGCAAACACCTGATCAACGCATCCCCTCCCTCTCCTAAAGCCACACTGCTCATCACTAATCACTCCCTCTGTACCCTCTCTAACTCTCATAATTAACACTCTACCATACACTTTACCTACAACACTCAACAGACTTATACCCCTAAAGCTAGTACATTCATACTTATCACCCTTGCCTTTATACAACGGGACCACACAAGCACTTGCCCAGTCAATTGGCACCATACCTTTCTCAAAGCACACATTCAATAATCTTACTAACCAGTCAACAATAGTCACTCCACCACCCTTCAGGCATTCCACAGCACACCCATCCATACCTGCAGCTTTCCCTGTTTTCATCTCCTTTACTGCCTTCTCCACTTCCTCCTTCGTGATCAAAGAATCATTCAACTCTCCCAACACATTTATTCCTTGCACCCTTCTATCTGCCACAATCTCAGCCACCCTTTCCTCCTCTACATTTAACAATCTTTCAAAATACTCTGCCCATCTCTTCCTAACTGCATCCATCTCAATTAACATCCTTCCATCCTCTGCTTTTACTCGTTCTTCCTTCCCAGACTCTCCCTTTCGCACCCTTTTCACCTCCTTCCAAAACATTTTCTTATTCTGTTGAAAATTCTCTGTCAGCCGCCTACCCCACCTCTCATCTGCTGCCACTTTAGCATCACGCACAGCCCTTCTCGCTCTATTCCTCTTTTCCTTATACCTTTCATATGACATCTCATCCTTCCTCTGCAGCCACACTTCATATGCACGTCTCTTCTCAGCCACAGCCATACTTACTTCCTCGCACCACCATTCACTTCCTTTTCTTACACCACCACCCACACGTCTCACACCACACACCTCTTCTGCATGCCCCACCACAGCACTCTTAAACAACTGCCATTCCTCCTCCACACTGCCATTTTCCCGATCTTTCACTGCGTTCCACTCATCTTTCAATTTCTCCTGATACTCTATCTTTTTCTCTCTTTTATCCAACTCACACACTTTCAAAACCCCCCTGCCACACCTAACCCTCCTAGCTCTCACCCATCTCTCACCTACTCTTAACTTTCCCTCCACCAGGTAGTGGTCAGACATACCTCCACCCTCCCCTCTCAGAACTCTCACATCCAACAATCTTCCTATTACATTCCTAGACACAACCACATAGTCCATCAAGGCTCTATCAACAACCCTTCCACCCTCCTGTCTCACCCATGTATACTTATAAATATCTTTCTTCTCAAACAGCGTATTCCCAATCACCATCTCTCGCTCAACACACATCGCTATCATTCGTTCCCCATTTTCATTTCTTCCAGGCACACCATGCATACCAACTACGCCTTCAACTGCTACATTTCCCACTCTAGCATTCAGATCTCCCATCATTACCACATTCACATTCGCTCCAAAACTCTGCAGACACTCATCAACATCATTCCAGAAAGACTCCCTCTCTTGTTCATCCCTTTCACTACCAGGCCCATATGCACTCACAAACACCCACAACTCACGTTCAAATTTCACTTTCACCCACATCAGTCTCGATGACACCTCCTTCCATTCAATCACACACTGCTGTACTTCCGGACTCACTAACAAGGCCACACCTTCTCTTGCCCTTCCTCTATCAACACCTGACAATCTTCCATTCACACTTCCAAACATAGATTCCCCCTTCCCTTTCATCTTCGTTTCACTCAAAGCTAACACATCCAACTTTCTTCTCACAAACATTCTCCCAATCTCCTCCCTTTTAGCCTCAATTGTACTACATCCACGCACATTCATACTAAAAGCAAATGAAACTTGAGGGGCACTCACTGGAGCGCATTTCTCCAACACGGGCAACGTCATTTCCAAACCACTCTTCATAATGGGTTATGTTTTCTAATCATTGATTAGGGTTTCGCTGTTTTCCGGATCCAAATCCTGTAATACGACCCGGATCGGTCCCAAAAGTTAATCGATTGTTCCTTGGGATATGGGCTATACACCCACCAAATTTGGTTTAAATCTGACCTTCAGTCTTGGAGTAATCCTACTGACAGACATACTAACAAGTAAACAAACAAACAGGGGTGAATACATACTCTCCTTGTCGGAAAGAACTATTTATACGGGAGGAAATGAAAAAACGACCGCTGACCTCATTGGCCTCACTCGTTCAGTTATCAGTTATCCTAAATCTGTGAGCAGAGAAAATGTCTACTGTGCCAAAGACAGAAAGGTAAGACATGATTATACAGGTAGAGTTTCAAGAATAATCATCTTATGGTTACAGTCCCCCTATTGAATCTCTCTCCCTCTCTCTCTCTCTCCATTGCTTCCAGCGGTCTCTCTGAAGCTGAATAAAAGTGTCAGAAATTGGTAAGAATTTAACGTAAAGTGTCATCGTAGTGCGTGTGTTGAGGTGGGCGGGGGGGGGGGCGAATCACCTTGTTCGGGTGGGGGCTTGCCTACCCTGGAGTTTTGGTGGGCCGTACCAGCGGGTGGAAGTCCCTCCCCCCTCCCGTACTCATCAAGAGGACAGGGTTGCCCATGTCATCATTGAGGGATCAGACTAAGTGTTCCTAAACCCATTTCCTTGTCCATAATCCTTGCCTATGTTAATCCTAAGGGAATACATCCTGAAAGAAACATCCGTGAGTGGAGTCCCACAGAAGGTGGCGCTCGGCAGACGCAGATTCCACCAGACTCCTGCAACCCAGCTCAAATAGGCATCGTGAATATTCGTGCCACCATCACTGGCTGAGAAGGGCAAAATCATGTAGGTACCAAGCGTTGACAAACATGTCAAAACTAGAGAAAAATGCCATCTGGGGGCGTTGCCATCTTCTGCGTGCCAGCAACCCTCACTTTTTTCCTATAGAAGGTTTGTGTTGATGATCACGGGTACATTTGGTTTCTGCTTGTGGTTCCAATACTACAGCGAGTTCTGGAATGAAACTGATGTTTTCTTTCAACTACTAACTAGTTGTACTACAATACATACATGAGGAATGGAAATTGACACCTATGGTTGTCGAGAATCAGTGATTTTTTCAAGGAACATTGGCACTGTATCAGATGACATAGTTTTCATACAGATTGATTCTTCGTTTCAAATTTCTTCATAAATTTTTGTGACGATTCTTTGACGGATGAATCTGTCTCTTCTCTCGAGCCCAGCCACATTTTGCTGAAGCCTCTGTCACTAGCTTTACATGCCGCTCAAACGACTGATGATGACACAGGTGCTTGAGTTTGAGTGGCCGGTGCAGGATTCCTTCAATGTCTGAGTCTAAAAAATTCCTAATGGAAGGTGGTTGTTGTATATCCGGTGAGTTCATGTTTGTAATTCGGTGATATGAGTCAGCTCCAACCTGTAACTCTGTCATGTTGAAAGTCCTCACTTCTTCGGCTTCCAGGTTCTTTTTCCAAAGAGTCTTCATGAGTTCCACTGCTTTTCTGCGAATCTCTTCATTGTCGACTCCCACCATAGCCAGCAGGACGTTCTCGGGATCTGCACAGTGAGTTCCTCCTGACCACTTTCAGAGCGACATCCCAGACCTCTACATTTGGTAAATTCGCAATTTGATGGACAAGTTAATGATAGTTTTTGCTCCATCAGTCAATATGCAGTTGCACTTGATATTGAGCCATGAGGGAAAGTACACCAAGATACTAAACTCTACCAGTAGAACTAGACCGACAGAAGGCTTCTCAACTGACACATAATGCCGTAGGATTTGGCACCCAAGAGTCAACCTACGTGAGTGTACAATCGGACCAACTTGAAGGAGCAGGTCACTGTCCACCAATCCTGAAATCACAGCTCTGCAGATTCTGTAGCTGTAGAGCTGGTCTGTGCTTAGATCATGAACAACAGACTCAGGTAATTCAGAGAAGTTTGGATTGGGCACACACTGGAACCCCACAACTGCCCAATCAGACATTGTGCCATTCAGTTGTTTGCCGATGGGGACCGCAAAGCTGTTTGGACTGTTTGTGGTGCCGTCAATGCAGGCAAATACGTGTTGCAATGACAATTCATTTGTATGCAGTAGATAAATAACCCACTGTAGTGGCTTCTTTATCATCTCCTCAAGACCCCATATGCAGCCATTATGCCAACCTGTCATAGTAGCTGTTCCATCGGTGCCAACAACTGCTAATGCAGCTTCCAACTCGGTGCCTTTAACGGCACTGTAAACAGCCTGAGCAATTGTCCGACCTCTTCCACCACTGGGTGATAGGTGAGTTAAATAATAACTACCAGGTTCTCTAACTACAGTATAATGTTCCTCCACTTGAAGTGTCCTGTTGTTTTCATTTGTTCCTTCCAACATCATCAATGCAGCGTCTTTTTGCCCGTCCAGATAAATGTTGTCAACAAGCTTGAAATTTACTTGTTCTTCTCTTTGTATATGCTCCCCATATTTATCACGTTGCCTGCACAACTTGCTGTGGTCGATGCCATGTCTTCTGTCATATTCAGATATGATGCCCATGTCTTTTAACACCATATTAGCGAATACAGCACCAGCTCTGTCAGACACCTGATATCGCACACACATCTTAGCAAAGTTCTTCCACTCCCTTTGATTCTGCTCACTTCATTGTGCAGAAGCAAATTCTGAAATTACTGATGTTTCCGATGCCGTTGTAGATAGTGAATCATCGGACAAGGAACCAGATCCAGATGGTTGCTCGTTTAACCCCTTAACCACGGGGCGTCACTTTAGTGATGCTCAGGCGCAATGGATCATACCGTGGGGCGTCACTTTTGTGACTCTGTGTTATTTTGAATTCTCCCGGGCTTAGAAGTGGTGGCTTGTATCATCTATCAGTACTGCCAATGTCCAACAATAGTCAGCACTCCTAATCTCATCTGTACTCCCATCCATTGTTGACAATTTAGCCATATTTACCCGTTCTTGACTCCCCTCCCTACCTCCCCTCCATTACCCTCGCCTCTTCCCTGCCTGGCCATGCTGCGCTAAGTAAATCTTCCCCAGAATTTTCCACCGATTTCATTCATTGAAATCAGCCCTATGCCCTATTCTTATAAAAAATAATATATACAAAAAAAAAAAAGAGGTAAGTGATAGTGCCATACACCTGGAATTGGCTAATTATCACCTAACAACACTTCACCTGCACTCGTTCACTAAATTCCCCCGGTAATTTCCCCTTGAAATATGCCGTATAATAATATTCTCATAATAAAAATATATATAAGAAAGGAAGGGAGAAGCCTAAGTGATATTTACATTCACCTGGAACTACCTATTTTTTTATGTATTGTCGAGATATCCTACTAATCATTTCATAGCATGTTAATTAGCAGCTGTCACCCTATTCACATTGTCAACCCTTGCCTGCCTATATACGTTGCGTCATTCAGTTCCTCGTCGTCCTCTGAGGTGAAACCATGTTGCACTTGTGCCCCGCCATTTCCGCCGCTTCTGCGCCCATTGCAAAGGGCACTGTGACCTCTACCCCTATAAAAACTCGTGTGGGAAGCAGTAAAGGACTTAGTGACTCAGCTGTGGAATGTGAACTGGCAGAATTATCAATGATAATGATGGATAGTGACTTTGATCTTTCGGGTGAATCATGTGATGAGCCTGGGGAGGAAATCGTGACAGAAATTCCTAGTATGAATGTTTCAGTGTCCCAAGTTATCCCTAGCTCCAAAGGAAAGGAGCCTTTAGTGCAGCAAGGGAAGGAATTTGGGAAGGGAGTGAAAAGGCGGCGGGTTAGCCCCAGAACAATGGACCCGCGTCACCCAGTCCACAATGAGTCCCGAGGTGAATCACCTCCCCACTCCCTCAGCCCCACTTCACTAATTTCTTCCTCATCTTCAGCGGAATTTTCTCCTGAGTCTTTGTCGTCGGAGTCTCCACTAGCACCTACAGTGAAGGCAGGCCGTAGGGGAAGAGGTAAATCCCTGACTCATGAAAGTAGAGTAGAAGTAGAGTAAGGGCTGCTAGTGCTACACGGCAACCTAGGGTCAGTGAGAGTGACGTTGAAACAGCCCAGTCTGCCTCACTGCTACCCTCCACCCTCACCCACCCTACACCGCCACGACAGGGAATCCTGGACGCCTTCGTGTGGACGGAAGGTTCCAATTTCGTCCCTGAACATCTTCATTTCGACGAGAGTTCCTCAGGGATACAGCCTGCCTTCACTCTTGACGAGGATGCTGAGTATGTGGACTTCCTTTTGGCCTTCTTTGATGACGAAGTCATGCAGCACATATGTGATGAGACTAACAGGTACGAATCACAACGTGCTGCAAGTGGTGCAGGTGCAGCGAAGATGCAACAGTGGACCGTTCTGGGAGTGCAGAAGCTGTATGTGTTCTTCACCCTCATGCTTCGCATGCCACACTCAAAGAAGCATGAGTTGGAAGAATGCTGGTCCATGGACCCCTTACTACCCTCACCCACCTTCAGTAAGTACATGGCCAGAGATCGCTTCCGGAACATCATGGGAAACCTGCACTTCACCAACAATGATGTACCTTCCCAGACCGACACACTTTGGAAGATCCGGGAGATTCTGAGCAGAATGAAGGATAAGTGTATGTCATTCTTCTACCCCTTTCAGAAGGTTGTCATAGATGAATCCTTGGTTTTGTTCAGAGGACGTCTTAGGTTTGTACAGTACATTCCAAGCAAACGCCATCGCTTTGGAATCAAGTTCTTTGTACTGTGCGACTGTAAGACGGGGTACATCCTTGACTTCGTCATCTGTTCAGCCAGCACTGTCGATCTGGACAAAATACACCCCCTTGGCTTCTCAGGCTGTGTAGTGAAAGTGCTCCTTGAAAGGTATTTTGGTGGGAATCATGTGTTGTATACTGACAACTATTATACAGCACCGAAACTTGCTAAATACCTTTCAGAGCATGGCATCGGCTCCTGCGGCACTGTGAAGAGCAATTGTGCCCACTTCCCCAAATTCCCAGAGACAGGAAACTTGCAGCGAGGAGAAGTGCACCTACGCAAGTCTGAGAAGATGCTGGCAATACAGTGGGATGACAAGAGAGTCGTGCACATGCTTACCACCGTACACAAGGAAGAACTGAAAAACAGTGGGAAGGTCGACCGTAGGACAGGTGAACCTGTGAGGAAACCTGATGCTGTCATAGACTATATTATCAACATGCAGCTGGTGGACAAGTCCGACATGATGATTGGAGAGATCGACTGCCTCAGGAAGAATACAAGGTGGTACAGGAAAGTTTTTCTGCATCTCCTTGACATGACGATGCTGAACGTCTTCATCCTGTACAATATGAAGGTAAAGCCACCCAAGTCCTTCTCCCTGAGGTCGTGCACCAGGACCTGTGTTCAGCAGCTGCTTGAGAGATATGGTAGCATGACAGCAGCAGTTCCAAGGCGCCATGCTGTAAGACTTCCCTACAGACTTGAGCAGAGGGCGTACATGGATCGGCACAGACTAGTGCAAATGCCTGCCACAACCAAGAGGAAGGCTGTGATCCGCAGGTGCCAGGTGTGTGCACATACCACCCGACGCACACCTGTGCGCAAACGCACCACTTGGCAGTGCGCTGAGTGCCAAGTTCCCCTCTTCATTACCTTCTTTTTTGATTACCACAGCCTGAAGCAGTTCTAAAAGTGCAAGTGGAAAATGTAAATAACGTGTAAATAATGTGTAAATAGCAAGTGAAAGCAATGGATGTAAATATGATGGAACAGTGTAATATAGTTTTATAAGTTACTGCAAGTGACAGTGCATAACATAGTGTAAGTAAAATAGAAGTGTAAATATTGAAAATACAATAGAAAATGTAAATAGAAATGTAAATAATTAGTAGTATAAGAATATGAGTACAAATACTTGAAGTTATGACAGTGAAAGTGAAACCTTGGCTCTCTACGTACTTTACTGAAAGAGAAATTGAATGCCTACAGTGACAAGAAACTGCTATTACTGAAGGAAACTTATGGATAAAGACTGCAGATATATATAAATGTTATATAGTAATAGGAATATAAAGTGTGAGTGTTTTTATGAATAATAAATGACAATACCAGCAGGGAACGAGCGCAAGTGGGAAGCTCGTACATGCTTGTAATTTTCATTGCTTTCACAGTTTTTTTTTTTTTTGAGTATGGATTCCAAACTAATTGAAAATCATAGAATATTGTTTCTAGTGATACTATCAGGCTGTGGTAATCATATTACGGGGTGTCAGGAAGTGTAAAGTGGAGACATCATTACCCAACTTCAGAAGTCTCCACAAGTCCTACGGTACTAGACAAAGGCTCAACAAACATCCCAGGAGAAAGTTTAAGGTATGTGCCATAAGCATATATGATTATAATATTCTAGGACTAATAACTGATTTTTGGCAAATATTTTTACAAAGTCTGTCGGAGCATGAATATCCCAGCGGGACACACAAGGAGCGCCAAAACAACCCCGTGGTTTAGGGGTAAAGGAGAAGGCAGATACCAGAGCAGATCCAGATGCAATTGTGAAGCATTCAGATGCAGGAACAGATGTAGATGCAAGTGCATGACACGACCTGCAGATGCATGTTTCATCAGATGGAGTAAATGGCACTACAACATCCAGGCATCGACTGATGCGAGCACTCTTCTGGTCTTCATAGAAGGTGAAGTCTTCTTCAGTCATCCTCAGTTTGTATTCCTTCTTCAAATTCTTCCTTTACTTTTCATCCTTATACAATATGTCAAACAGATCATCAATGTCCTTCATAAACTCCGCTTCATTCATAAAAAACGTTCCGCTTCGTTTCTTCATGAGCCATCTGTTTTCTTAGTTTCTGGGACTTCTTCGATATTGTCAACTGATGAAAAGAGTAGACATTATACCACACCCATTTATCGTGAAACTCGTTTGCGACACTATCAGCGACGTTGACAGTCCTGAAGTTCTTGGAATGCAAAATTTTCTCAATGGCTTGCCTCTTAGTTGGGAGGATGCCTGGTGGGAAACTTTTGATGCTACTGAATGTATGACCACTATACAGTACCTTGACATTTGTTGCAGTCTTCCTAGTCTCCATAATTGCATACCAGTACACATACCATTGGCAGACTGTAGCACCAGTCGAACAGGGCAGTAGTCCCGAGTTGGATGGCAAGCTGGTGACAGGGAGAGCTGGAGCTCCCATTTCACCAGCCCTCAGGACTTGATCCTGACCATCTCCCTTTGCTGAACATTTTCGGTGCTTTCATTTACACAGAGAGTAGGCCAGCATACTCTCTTAATACCTTTACCTTCAACTGTCTACACCACACTACATGCACATAGGTCATCACACCTTATACTCCCACTCTCGTTTAGCAATAGCCGCTGCATTATGACTATCAAACGAGATGGTACCTTGGATTGCCATCGCCAGCAGGGTAGGGCTGGTGGCACAGGGTCCTTGCAGTCACCATCAAGCGACTGTGCCGGCAGCGACTGTTGCAATTTTCAGTCATGCTCTTCAGCGTAGAAGTGAAGGTGCGGCCTTATTCTTCATCAGTATCCGTGGTCTTAGCAACAATCTAAATTCAGTTCATTTTTTCCTACAGTCCATATCCCCTCTGGCCCTATTCCACACAGTAATACAAATCTCACCCTCTACTGAAATATCCCCATTTTGTTTTCCTGGTTACCATCTCCTCACAAACTTCCGTAACAAGGGCGGCACCTGTTGTTATATCAAATCTCAATATGCTGTTGACACTATTTTAAACCTCACTTAATCCAGTTCTGATTATCCACTGTATAAACTAAACTTTCTAAATATTACCAAACATACCAGTGTAATTTATCACTCCTCCAATGCTTCTTCAGAATCCAGTCTATTTGACAACATATCCACACAGTTGAGTAACCTTAACCTTGCCCTTAGCACTGAGATTATCATTTTGGGTGATTTTAACATATATAATGTTGAATGGTTATTGCATTCTTCCAGGACTGACGATGCTATTCTAGTTTGCAGAATCATTTATTCTCACGCAGCTGGTAAAGCAACCAACAAAAATACAAGATAATCTTGACCATAGTGCCCATCTCTTGGATCTATTCCTGACAAATAATCCAGATCAGTATAGTAAGAGCTAGCTACTGTCACCACTTGGATCCACTGACCACAATCTCATCAAAGCCTCATTATAGTCTGACAAATCTAAACATAGGGTTTGGGTGGAGTCACCCCCTCCCTACACTATTGCCATGTTTCCTAACCCTACGATGTATAACGCCTGTGGTTTGTGTAGTAGGAATGATACATAAACATAACTCATACTAATATAACTGTAATGAAAGTGCTGACATGTATCAAGGAAGAATAAAACTATTCTGCATACTATATTATACGATAATAGAGAAGCGTGGCATAAAAATTTGGCAGTGTTGCTCTAAAAATATTCTAATTATTATTTACTTCCCCAACACTTCTAACATTGCTAATTAATTTAGCAAGTATAATTGCAAGAAAATTTGAAGGGATAAAAGTGGGAAGAGGCGATCCTTTCATAATTAAAATAAATATATCAAACAGCTTTGGGGTGGCAGCACTCACGCGACACGTGTTTGTGTGTACGCTATGGGAGGTCACCAACCCCCTACAGGATTTAGGTCTATTGGGGAAACCTCTATAAAAAAAAAAACGCGCCGTGACTTTTACCTCAAGGGTGGTGCGGAAATAAAGTCAAAATTATAATCCATACATAAAAATGGAAGTAAAAAACCATGGATGACACATAACAAAATCTAGCGAGAGAGAGAGAGAGACAGACAGAGAGAGAGAGAGAGAGAGAGAGAGAGAGAGAGAGAGAAATAATAATAATAATAATAATCATAATAATAATAAAACTTTATTTCCACTAAACAGTGGGTATTCTTATACATTATACAGTAGTACAGCATGCAGTATGAAAGTTCTATACACAATATAATACAAGTTGATACATATGGTGGAGAATAGTGACAGAGAGGTAAATGGTTTAAAAGGTGTGGGGACACTTAGGTTAAAAATAGATCAATTAAGGGATTTAGGAACGAAGGCAGTGAGAAGGATTAAGACAGATGGGATTGTAAGATTAGGGAGTTTGAGCAATAGGGTAGAATGTATGCTCTCAATAAAAGTATAGCAATTATCAACGGCTAATTATTATACAGGTGTTGATGGTGGGGGTCTATATTTATAGGAGGTGTTGGTGGTGGAGGTATAGCGGGTGTTGTTGATGGGGGTGTTGTTGGGGGTAGGGGTATAGGGGGTGTTGGTGGCAGGGGTATAGGGGGTATTAGAAAAACGGAGATCACAAGAGGGAAACAGTGTCAAGGTCATCGCTGATGGAGAGGTCAGCTCGGAAACGTGGCAACAGTGCAGGGAGGGGGTGACTCCACCAAAACCCTACGTTTAGATTTGTTAGACTTATAGTAAGCCCCCCAACCTCTCTGTTCTGAACCTGTCAGGCTGACCCGATGGCACTTTAATGGGGGAAACTGGCATGGATTTAGAAATTATCTTGCTGATATTCCGTAGCAGTCTTTTTTCTCTAGTGATCCCAGTTCTACCCAGTCCCACATTTGCGACTTACTGTAATACTAGCTGGTATGGATTTATTCATGCCAAGTCAACAGTTCACTAAAAGATCACTCTCACCAAAATCCTTTGATAACAACTGTGCCAGAGCAACAGCCCAAAAGTCATCAGCATATAACTCTTACTTAAAATAAAACATCTGAATCACTCGCTCAATTTAAAATTGCCAGAAACCACGCAAAAATTGTAATAAATGTCGTAAAATCAAACTTTCTTCAAAATCAAGCACCAAAACTACTTAACAACCCTAATGACAATAGAATATTCTGGTCAACTCTCAATTCTTTCAGTAATAACTCTAACAAATCATCATTCATTCCCCCAGTAAAATCTTCAGATGGGAACATTACAGATGACTTGCGTGGGAAAGCAGATATCTTTGCCAGTACATTTGACAGAAATTCTACCATAGATGAAGTCAGCCAGAACATCCTAGTACAAGAACTTGACTCCCGATATTGTTCCACTTAAAATACAGACAAGATACGTAAAATCCATCCTAGACAATTTACCAATCAACGAAGCTCCAGGGCCAGATGGAATTCTTCCAATTGTTTTGAAAAAAAGTGTTCCCTAGAACTTGCCTCTGTTCTAGATAAATTATTCAGACTATGCATACGTACTTCTTCATTCCCTAATTCATGGAAAGAAGCCAATATGCACCCAATTTCAAAGAAAGAAAGTTCCTCTGACCCCTCTGATTACAGACCAATAACTGTCACATCTTCTCTTGATAAAGTATTTGAAATTTTAATTAATAAGCACATAGTTAAACATTTAGAATCCAACAGCTTACTGTAATTAGTGATAGACAATATGGTTTTTGCTACGAAAGGTCCACCACTGACATACTAAATCTCCTGACTCATACCATCCATCAATCAATCGACCTACATGGAGAAACTCATGCAGTAGCCCTTGACATATCTAAAGCTTTCGACATATTTTGGCACCGTTCCCTTGCTGTCAAAACTCCCTTGCTATGGACTAAAGTCTTTTTTTCCTCTGCTTTCCTCAAATCTCAGCGACAAAAAAAAAAAAAAAAAAAAAAAGTAAAAGTAGATGATATATATTCCAATTTCCACTCAATTAACGCCAGTGTGTCACAGGGATCAGTTCTGGTACCAACCTTGTTCCTGGTTCATATTAATGATCTCTTATCTGTCACCCACAATCCCACCCATTCTTTTGCAAATGACTCAACACTTCATAGTTCATTCACACTCAGACACCTATTTATAAAGTCTAATATCTCTAACTCTCAACTCAGTAATGCCATCTCCATAAATCAAGACTTATCTACGATCAGTGAATGGGGACTAAACAACCTTGTCTCATTTAATGCTAGTAAAACCAAATATATACAATTTAACAATAGTCTGATATTGCCCGATTCGTATATTGCCTTCAGTGCTACTAATATTCCCATCTCCAAAAGTATTAAAATTCTCGGTATCTCACTTAACAATGGTCTCAGCTGGACCTCTCATGTTAGATCACTTGTTAAAATCGCCTCAAAGAAACTTGCATTATTGTACAAAGTCCGTAACTTCTTCTCTGACGAGCAGTTAACTGTAGTTTATAAGAGTCATGTGCACTATCAGCATGAATATTGCTCACCCTTGTGGAATCTATGTGGAGAGGTTGCATTAAAACAACTAGACAAAATTCAGAACAAAGCTGTTGGAATTATTAATAATCTTGTTATAAATAAACTACGTTCCCTACAAGGAAGAAGGCATGTCGCCACCCTTGCATTATTTTACAGATGTTTTAATGGCAAATGCTCAGACAAAGTTGCGTCCATTGTGCCACCTCTCCATGCCTTCCCTCGTGCTACACAGGCATCAGGTAGCACTCATGACTGGAACGTTACTCAGCCTTACTGCAGAATTTCTGCCTATCAGAATTCTTTCATTCCCCAAACTGCATCTCTTTGGAACTCGCTTTCCCAGAGTTGTTTCCCTCCAACCTTCAACCCACACCTGCTCAAGTCCAACTGTTACAGATATTTTATGAATGGAGGACACCAGTAATCTGGTGTATGGACCACTTCTGTTTATTAATTTGTTTTTCTTTCCTCTGTTCTATTATTTAATATATATATATATATATATATATATATATATATATATATATATATATATATATATATATATATATATATATATATATCATCAGCCGTTTGAGTGTCCACTGCAGGACCGGCCTATCCCAACCGAAACGGGGACGATACAGCCAATGTATCTCTTCCAAGTGGCTTAGGTTGTCTAGTAGAGATTGTATGTAGGGTGAGAAGTGCTTGTAAGTGTATTGTTGTGTTGGAAGTGTGTGTAGTCTGTGAACCAAGTGTAATCTGCCCGCGCTAGCTGACTGTGTGCAAGCATACTTTATAGCATATGTATACAGTATATATATATATACGAGCCTTTGATGAACAATAATACAAATCTCACCAATACCTGCAAGAAAAAGCAACACAATATTTAGGGTGAGATCTAATATATTATGCAATTGATTTCATTTGTGCATAATTTCAGCTGAAAATGACAGTCCCAAAGCGGTTAATTCTAATTAACACTTTTTAAAAATATTCCATGGTCAACGACTCTTCTGTAGGAATAAAGTGAGTGTCGCTGGCACGCAGGAGATGGCAATGCCCCCCAAATGGCATTTTCTTTAGTTCTGACATGTTTTTCAATGCTTAGTACCTAAGTTTTTCTAAATGTGAAGAAACAAAAAATCACTCCACCCTATTGCGTAAGCCCTCTGCTATACTCACCTCCCTATTCATTCTCTCATTCAAATCAAAAGATCTATGGCGACTGTATAGGTTGACAGTGACAGGTCATGGATGTGCCTGGAAGTCTCTAGCTCCAGTCCCCCACATAGGCGGCACTGGCCCAGTGGTCTCTGGCATGATGACACAGGAGCAGGTCACGCCTTCGGCAGCATCCAGTGCTACTAAGCAGCCGGAAACGGACGTCCAACTCCTTACCCCTGACGGCAATGGGCTTAGAAAAGGTAACCTAAACATATGATGCTCTGGACCACCTGGACAGAAAGTCACTTTTGTCAAGAGATCCCAAACTGCCGTCGAAAAACCAAAAGAGTCCCTCTGACTTTTGCTACCTTGAATATATGACCCTTGCTTGATACTGAACAAGACACACGAACATGCTGTAGAACGGCCCTTATTTCTACATGAACTGAAAAATATAAAATTAACATTTCTGCCTTGTCTGACAGTCGCCTCTCAGGAGAGGGCAGCCTATTGAGAAAAGGAGAATGGTATACATATTTCTGGGGGGGATACCCAGACAATGAAAAAAGAAACATAATACTGGGTTTGCAGTCCGGAGGAAGCTACTACAGAAGATCCAAGAATCACCTTTCGTTATATCAAAGAGGCTGATGTCCTGCCACATACCACTCTCTAACGGCCAAAATGCAACACTGCTCAATGCCTGTGCACCAGTGCTTGACTCTAAGAACACTATCAAAGGTCCCCTTTGTGCCTCTCTGGATGCTACCGTTTGCTAAGTGCCACATAATGCTACCGTTTGCTAAGTGCCACATAATGCTACCGTTTGCTAAGTGCCACGCTAGGGTAGGAAAAGATAATTACGTCTGGTAAGGCATTATATGCTGTCATTATGTCGATAACATGAACAACAATGACCTTAGAATGCTTTCCTTATCCTCTCAACTCAGTATGGTCGTCGACAACAACAATTTTCAACTTAAGAATAAACACAGTACCACATGGATGCACCCATGATCAGGACACCAGCACCTATTTCACTGTCATTGTAAGACAGCGAGATCGAAGAATTTCTTATAACTTAAGCTATGAGAGGTGCTGAGCTATCAACAGACCATAACCTTATAATAATAAAACTGCTACTAAATATACGGCTCTATAGATCATCCACCAAGAAACTAAACTAGTATTTTAATGGACACGCCACCTTATAAAGCCTTCCACAGCACTACTCCAGACAACCTCTCTCAATGCTCACCACTTGACCCAAATAACAACGCAACAAACCTAGATGCAGAGAGACTGAACATTAGACCCTGCTTCAAAGTACTGCAGAAGAAACCCTAGGCTTCTCCGCACGTCAACATTAAGATTGGTTTGATGATTATGCTGAGGGCATACCTAACCTTGCAATGAAGAATAAAGCACACAACAACTGGTTGGCTCATGCTAGCAGCAGAGTTACAGATGTGATACCTACGGAAAACTTCGTGACATAGAGAGCAAATTGTAGACAGAGGAAGAAATACAGCTCCAAAGACTGGCTGATAGAAATTACCAACATGGGTTCTACAAATCCATAAGAACCCTTCAGGTGTCAATGAAACACAGCATAATCTGTGTTCGGTCAGCCGAGGAACAGCTATTGAATGACAAGGAAGAATTCCACGAAACACGGACATAACTCTTCAATACCTTACTGAATTCCAGAAACCCGGTGGAGCAAAATATCCTTGATAGCATACCAAATGCTCCTCAAGTACCAGATCTCGATGTCCCACGTACACTTCGGGAAGCTGTTCAGGCCATCCGATCTCTAATAAATACCAAAAGCCCTGGCCCTGATGGCATACCATCTGAACTAATCAAAGTGGGTAGCCAGTTACTACACCAGCTCCTCTATGATCTCATCCTAAGTATCTGCAAACAAGAACGATTTCCATCTGAATGGCTTACTTTTGAAAATTTATTTTAACCATCTACAGGAAGAATGGGGTCTGCTCAAATCGTGAGTACGTAGGCATCTCACTCCTTGTGAATGTGGCAAAGTACTGGCCAAGATAATGTTATCGAGATTGACAAAACATTTGAGTCAACACTTCGTGAAACACATTGTGAATTTTGGAAAGTACGAAGTATAATAAAATCTTTGCTGCCCGACAGAAACAAGAGAAAAGTCACGAGTAGAACCCTGACTTATATATTGCATTCTTGTATCTTGTACAAGCATTTGACACAATGAACAGAGAACTTTTATGGAATGCTGTTTCACAGTTTTGAGTTCCAAACAAGTTTCTAAACATCCGGAATAGCCTGGATGACAACATGAATGCTCATGTGTCCACAGGCGGGAGGAAATCCGATCCCTTCAACGTGGAGGCGGGCGTAAAGCAAGAATTTGTGTTGATTCATGTTTTTTTCAACATCTATCTCACTTCAGTCACGTTATTAAGCCACCAACAAATGAACGCTGATTATGAAATAAAATTTCAGTTCTATCTGGACGGTAAATTATTAATCTCAAACGTCATCATGCGCAATGGAAGCCTGAAATAGCTCATTTCCCAGAGCTACATTATGTTGATCCCTGTGCTGTCTTTGCACATACCCCAAAAACCCTACAACAGAGTCTCATTATCGTTTTCAACATAAACCATGCAATGGAGCTCAGAATAAGTGTCTATAAAATAGAAATAATATCTCAGAAAAACAATACAGCAGCCTCTTGCATTTCAGATAAACAGCGAAAATGTAAAGCAGGTGAAGAATTTTACCTTGGATGTATGCACACAGATAAGCATAACATTGACAAACAAGTACTTGCACGAATCAACCACTCTTCAGCCTTGCTTGGAAGTCTCAGGTGCAGAGTCTTTGAAGACACCAACCTGAATCGAGACGAAAGTATCAATATAAGGCTGTATACCACTCCAACTTATTATTATTTTTTTTTTTTACGGTGCTGAATTCTGGATTGCCTACAAGCGTCACATCAAACAGCTTGTGTCGTTTCTCATCCAATGCTTACTGCACATCATAGGAATAACATGGGAGGATAAAGTCCCTCACTTAAAAATTCTCCAGCAGGCAAATTCAACCAGCCTAGAAAACATGCTGGCTATAAAGCAGCTGAGATGGGTCGGGCACGTGTCCCGCATGCCTGTGCACCGTATTTCCTGCCAGGTCCTGTGTACTCAAGTCCATGAAGGACGCCGCAACCCAGGGGACAAAAGAAGTGATAGAGAGATGATATAAGAAGGCAATATCATAAGAGATATTGAACTAATGCCTCTGAGAAAACCCAATGAAAATGAAATATTCATCTCGAATAAGCTTGAAACGTGGCCCGAGAGGAGCATAAATAACAGAGACAACCAAAACACTGTTCTACCAGCAAAGCCGGACTTGGCATGCCGACTGTGCTGTAAAGTTTGCGGATCCAGGGCTGGTCTTCACAGTCACACTCATTGGCACCCCAAAAAGTGAGACTATAAGATGCATCGTCTTCTTTAGCAGCAGGACAGTTTTAAATTCATGTGTGTGTGTGTGTGTGTGTGTGTGTGTGTGTGTGTGTGTGTGTGTGTGTGTGTGTGTGTGTGTGTGTGTGTGTGTGTGTGTGTGTGTGTGTGTGAAGTCAGAGCTCTCTCAAGGTAAACAATATACAGTAGTCGGGTGGAAGCAATATAAATGTGGAATATGCCTTAGTTTAAGAATAATTTCTCCCATCCCATCATTAGGTGGGAGTAAGTGTCGGCATGATTATAATTATTTTAGTGAAATTATTTCTTAGTATCTTTTTACGATAAACCCAACAAATGGAGGCCAGGTGGTCTAGTGGGCTAAGGTTCTTCAACCGGAATTATCCCGTAAAGGTTGAAGACGTAGGTAATGTTGATTTATGTTTTGCTCATTTAATGCCACTCAGGAGAAAGGAAGTGATCTGATTTTAACTGTCTTCACTGAAAACCGTTGCCTGCGTTAGTGGGATTTCAGTAACATATTAAGTGATTTTTACAGAGACTTATAAACCCACACTGAGTCTCCTACCTTTTCATCCATGATATACGTAGTACGAACAAGATCCCTTTTTATCTGAAGGACAATGACATAATCAACAGAGTCGATGAAGCCGTGAGTGCCCTTCTGAACCTGCATCAGGAGGAAGGTGTCAGTGTCGTCAACGTTGGCGACGGGTTCGAGGTACAATCGACGCCCCAGAGTGAGGTACACAGGGTTGGTTGATTGTAGGAGGGCTTGGGGAAGAAACGACCCGTAGTCTACCATGCTGGGGCTGGATGAAGAAGATTAAGAATAAGTAGATGTAGATTTAGATTAAGCTGTAACACTTCTTTAAAAGTCTCAAACTATTTTTCGTGTAAAAATATTTAACAGTATTGAGTTCGGCGCAGAATCCTAGCATAAGCTATAATCTGTTATTTATTTGTTTGTCTTTATATTAAGTTGTCAACGTCTTTAAGGTCAGAGTATTTCGCGGGAAATGTACCCAGATTATTATTGTACATGCCAAATCCCATGGAGAGATAAACAGTAGCTGGATTATTGAGGGGGTGGTCAATGAAGTCTCTGAAGTCTGCTCTACAGGGTCTGGATGCGGGAGACAGAGGTGTACGATCCTGCGTTATGTGTTAGGGAATATCTTCAGTGAAGCATGAAATGGATGTAATCTGGGAACAAAGTTTAACTATTTAAGCCAGGATGAAAACTAAACACAGATCAGTCTGATTCTTTGGTTCACCTTCATGGCCTTCCTCTTCTCACTATCACTCACATTACATCAGGCAGTGATAGAAAAGGGTCCAGAACTTGGCCCAGTGGAACAGGGCATTCTTCTAGTTTTCATTCGAACCTAAACGATCATGAAGTTTACATCAGAATATATCGTAAATTGGCCACAGTTTGAACAGGTCCATTGTGAGCAAGATATGTTTGGGAGCCGGGAGGAAGGAGAAAAGATATAAAGAACTATGCTTTCTTATTCCATCATATAACGCGAGAATGTGGGAAGACCACAGGGAAAAAGAAAGTTAGCGTTTCATGACTGTCTTAACATTCCTTCCATCAAACTGATGTAGATGAGGTTGTTGAAGAATTGTAAAATCTTGGAAATATAGCCTCCATAGTCTTCCACACAGGGTCTAGGTGAAGGGTGACCAGAGTGAAAAGGAATGACAAGAATTAACCCTAGTTAAAATAAAGAGGTTATTAAGCAAATCATCCATCGGGTGTCTGATTTCTCCTTTGTGATTTCAAGGTTGACAGAGTTTGTGAAACTTTGAAGCGTGAAAATGGTGACACAAAGAACAACTGCAACACAAATTTGCAAATAGACCCACACATTAAGATGGATTCAGCCAGTTCCTCCAGTGACAATAAGGCGTGGGTAGAGGGGCACGGTGACATCACACATAAAGTTAACATGAAAGTAAAATGATTAAAATACATAATGATTAAAGTAAATGGATTGAGATGCTGCTGCTCTCACGCTATATCTGAGCCTTCTGTTTGTCCCAAAGTTCAATGCTAGTAGGGTTGCAGTAGTTGCTACCTTTGGTTCATCTGACTTGGGGACACAATGGATTGAAGACGATGCCCACCTGCAGTCCACAATCCTCCTCTGCGGGAATAGGAAAATACCTGAGGGGGCGTTTGTATAACCAAGCAAGTGAGCCACCCAGCTTTATCGGCGTCATGACATTAAGGTGTTCCTCTCCAACACCAGTTTAAATCAAAAGGGAGAAAATGGAGAGAAGAAAAAACTAATTATATCTGAATGAGCCAGTTCCTTCAGCACCTGGAAAAGGTGCAGATAGGCAGGCATTGTGAGCATTAACATAGTGTTTGCAAAAAAGGTACATTGATAATGGCAAGAAATGATAATTTATAAAAAAAGAAATTATGCTACTCTTACATGATAACAGATTCAGCCAGTTCCTGCAGCGTCTGTATACGGTGTGGGTAGACGGGCACGGTGAGCACTGACACAAGGTTGCTCATGTAGGCCGCTGCTAAGATGTCCACAGCCACCCACCAGAAAATCAGCCACACACGCGCCCACGAAAACACCCGCACCCTACTGTCATTCATGGACTGACCCAGCAGACCCGACACAACCTGGGAGTTTATGTAGGAATTAGTCATCTGTGAATTTAAAGAAGGGGACTGAGAATGTTTGGACCAGGAAATTTGAGGAAAATTTATATTTTGGGATGTAAGATGGTAATTTACGCCATGGATATTGTAACCGTCTTGATAGTCATGGCCTGATTCATCACCCTGGACACTATCTGTTCCACATAGTGAATGAGAAATAATCATCTAAACCTTGGAGTTGAAGAAGTCTCCCTAAACTTGTGTATGTGTGTTTACCTGGCATCATTTTGAACTGATTAATTGAAATTGCTGCTAAAACACCAAAGTTGCAGGTTCACAGAGATCGGAGGACCTGCTTATAATAGTTCAGTAATCATAGATTGGTAATTCCGGATAAAATTGTCTCAGCAGTTTCTCAACAAAGTGCATTTCTTCAGAGTTCCTACAAAATCATTTCCTTGGCTGCTCCCTCAACTTCACTGCAGTATCAATTCATATATTCCAAAGGGCACTTGCGCCAGACAGTGCTCCTTACCCCTGCTTGTGTATTATTTGTGTCCAGGTGGATTTTACCCAGAGTTGCATAATACGTCTCATACGAATATGTCATCCAACTTATATAACTGAACTCACGCCAGAAACATCGTGCAAAGGAAATTCTTGAGATAGTTTGATACAATTTCCTGAAAAGAATTTTAAGAAATTTGAAATGTCATTTTCGTAAAAAAGAAAACAAACTGTGCCCTTCCTATTGTGCAGTAACTTATGTATCAGAAATATGGAATTCTACAAAATTCTCGATTACAGTATAGCACCTGATTCTCACACAGTTCCAGATAATAAACTAAGCAGTACTATGAAGGTAATGTTGGTTTGAAGACTTAGAATTATGTATACCTCTCAAATCCAAAAGGGTCATTGAGTTTTTTTTTTTTTTTTTTTTCACACAAGGGTGTTGGGTATCACGTGGAAGAGCTGAAATAAAGTTCTTTTTACAAAGCCACAGAAGAATGTTGATAAAACCAATTACTGTAACATGCGTAGATGATATTTTTCTTATCACAGATAATTAACATAAACCTTATACATCAGAGTGGCAACTCAAATGAAATTAGATTCTTATCACAGATAATTAACAGATACCTTAGCCTATACATCAGAGTGATAACTTAAATGAAGTTAGATTAATGTATAACATTTATGAATTTGTCTGTCTGGCCCCAGATTTCCTAAGAGGCTTATGGTCAAGTTTGTGCCGTAACATGCATTCTTTCACGAAGGAAATGAGAGCTCAGAAACTTCACATGTCTTTTGATCTTCCTGCATAACCAAATAATTTCTCCGATCAAAACCTTGGCGTCGCTAGGATTGGTTTTACAGGAAGGAGAGAGGAAATGAAACAGGAAAATCCTTTTGTGTTTTTAATTCTTCCTACGAAGACAAACTTTAGTTACGGGAGACAGTTGACCGTATGTGTGTGAATCCAGACTGTTGTTACTCAAATGACTGAAAATAGCTAGACTGGAGTGCAAGAGGTTAGGCCTCTTCTTTTTCCTACACTTATCCGATACAGAATGATAAACTTTACTGCTTTTTCGCCTGGTAATTTTGAGACTACTGAGAAGGAACTCCAACCATGTCCTCAATATACTTATAATTGCTGTGTAATAATTCATCTTTACCCAGAGAACATTTCCTTCGCTTTTTTGGTGTACAGTTATATTATTTTTTTTCATTTTCAGGATAGATCCCGTGGGCTGTAAGTGTTCATCCAGTCCCTTCAGCAAGGACGAGACATGGAGCAATTACTTGGTAAAGTAATATAATACTATGGCTTGGCTGATTCTTCTTTATAACTAGTTTGTAAAATGATAACCATAATTGTACTGAAAACTGAAATATATTTTTTACAAATACAGTATATTTGATTTGTGGACTAGTATTCATTTCTGCTTTTCTAATTAAAACCAGTTATTAATATTGAACTTTCGGATTTCTCTTGTTAACGAATGAGATGAGGTTCAAAATACACATAAACGGATATAATTATAAAAATGGGTTTTCAAATACAATAACATACAATGCAAGTACATTTCAAAACTAGAATAATATTATTTGCAGTTAATATGATAATTGTTATAAGTTTATTGCAGTCAATTATTTTACCTTGCCTGCACAAGACAGCCCTACTGGGCAAAAATATTTTATATTTTCAACTGTCATGCAAATATTTTAAATTGCAAGTCGTAATACCATATATAAATTCATAACCGGGAATGACAAACAATTCCTTGGTGGTTATGGTCAAGAAGTACTAAGCAACTTCAAGAACTGCATTATTCTTTAGAATTACATAATACGTTCAGAGAGATCACATTGTCTGCACTAACCTCGTGTCTCAAACTGACAGTAAATTCAGCCACCATGTTTGTCACCTTCCACATAAGACTGTCCTTTCCAGTGAGAAGGCTTCTTTACTATAGTCAAAGCAAAACTTTAGCAGCCAGTATCCCAGAGTTAAGTAAATAAAATGTTAACGTAACCAGCAACGCCAAGTGTTGTAGCAGATCAAAGGGGTTAATCACCTTGAGAATAATGTCGAAGGGGTCACTGAGGTGATGGAGGTAGTGGAGTAAGCAGGAGAACAGAGAGGCAGCAGCGATGGTGGAAGCCAGAATTAAGCCCCACAGTAGAGCGGAAAAAGGGTACAAGATACTCCTCCAGCGGGGTATAGGCGGTGGGACACTTAGGAGAACCGCAAAACTGTTTCGCCAGTAGGGGTAGGTGTGGTCAAAGTCACTGGACCGATCCATGTTAAGATTCATTGCATTGATCACCATGTCCTTATTATTGTACATCATATCGCTCAGCACCCCATTCCAGGTTCCATTCTCCTTGACTCCACATATGACTGTGTCGTTGAAGCTGAGTTTATAAGTGAAGTTGTATTTATCACCAATGATCTGAAGCACGTCTGCGTTTCCGCCAATGCATTTGCCATCTTTTCCGTAGTATAAGAACGGTGGGTCGTAACAGACGACTGTTAACTCTAGAACCCGTCCTCCAAAGTCCCTGAAGCGATCAGGGAAGAATGCATGTCTGGTGTGAAAATTCTCGGTGCTCCAGACTCCCACTGGTGCCCTAGTGCTTGTGGGTATACTGGTGTAGGCGATTAAGCGTTGACGACCCGCTCGTTCTTGTGGCTGCAGCAACAAAATGAACTCTGAACGCTGGACGACAGGTTGATTGATCACTGACGTGGTGTTGAGGTGAGGGTTGAGACAGAAGAGGATGAGGTGGCTGGGGTTCCACTCTCTGCTGTTTCCTAGGAGGAGGAGGAAGGCAGTGGGGTCGCTGTGGAAAATGATGATGGCAGTGAGGTGGGATCCTTTTGTGTGGTGTGAAGGATGGGCGGTGTGCAGGAGTGCGTGTTGGGTGGCGAGGAAGACTGGCGTGAGGAAGGCTCCAGCCGACGCCAACACCTGACTTATGTCAAGCAGATGCTGGCTGTGATCATCACTCACCATCAGCAGGTCATGTCTACACAGTGCACCACTAACCAGTGATCTTAGTGTGACAATCTGTGTGGGAAAAGAGACATAATATCAGGATATGTCCAAAACTATTACGTTCCCGAATAACTCACTATTGAGAAAATAATAATCTGTTCTGCCAAGCTGGGATTAGTGTATCGAAAAAGACGAAATAATTCATTAGTTAGAAGTTTCATCACCTAATATTTATTTTATGGAGCTGAAACACACTCAGACAGGTGCAAGCATAATGAAAGGAAGATGTGGTACCTCGCTTGGCACATTGTACCGCGAGTTGCTAGCCATCACGCTTCGATTTGTGATTACCACTCGGGAACTTCCCTGGGCAGATGAGGTTACAAAATATACAGTAGATTGATCAGAAACTTCAATTCAACATGCAAAACACATTTTGGCGTGTCCAAAGCTGAACCAAAAGCTACGTACATAAAAAAAAAAAAAAAAAAAAAACGCGTGCCTTAAACCCTGAGTAACAAGGGCTAGTTTCTTAAGACACTTAATACCAGGACTAAGTCTGTACAAAATGTATATCCAAATACGGTTGTATGGATAATGCAGAGCCAAAGAGATGTTTCATTGTAACATTTTGCTACATGAAATATGCATCGTGTGAGATGGTTTGCCCATGTAGAGAGGATGGACCATGAGAGATGAACTAAAAGGATGTACACTCGCAATCCAAAGAAATTATCCAGGTCCTGTCCATGCCGTGGCCAGGAAATCAAGAACAGTCTAGTGTTCGGACACTGCTTCAAACCCCCTCCCCTCCCCCTCCCTCCTTCCATGTGAACAACAACCACCTCCCTTGATCGAGAGGTAATTCAGTCCTTTGCTTCACGGCTTCAAACACACACACACACACACACACACACACACACACACATACAGAGAGAGAGAGAGAGAGAGAGAGAGAGAGAGAGAGTTCACGTGGATGGGACGTGTGTGAATGCATGCTTCTCCACATGCGCGTGTGCACGCAATCTTTTGCTTATGTGTGTGTGTGTGTGTGTGTGTGTGTGTGTGTGTGCTTGTTTTTGTTTGTGTGTGTTGTGTGTGGGTGTGTTTTGTGAGTACGTGTATTTATGTGTGTGTGGGGGGGGTGTTGGTGTGGGTCTTGGTTTCGATGTGTGTGTGTGTGTGTGTGTGTGTGTGTGTGTGTGTGTGTGTGTGTGTGTGGGGGTGTGGGTGGGTGGGTGTGGTTGTGGGTCTGGGTTTGGATGTGTGTGTGTGTGTGTGTGTGTGTGTGTGTGTGTGTGTGTGTGTGTGTGTGTGTGTGTGTGTGTGTCTGTGTGTGTGTGTGTGTGTGTGTGTGTGTCTGTGTGTGTGTGTGTGTGTGTCAGTGTCTGTGTGTCTGTTTGCCTGTGCCTGTAAGTGTGTGTGCGTGTGTGTGTGTGTGTGTGTGTGTGTGTGTGTTCAAAGCAGTGCACTCAACGCAGGAGGCCTGGGATTGCCGTTGTTAATCTTTTTGGCCGTTGTTAGTCTTTGTCAACGTTAAAAGCATTAATTTCTTGCTGCAGCGTGTCGATAGTTAAGTATTACTTTACATTCCCTAGTGTTTCGTGTGTGTGTGTGTGTGTGTGTGTGTGTGTGTGTGTGTGTGGCCATGAGTGTTAACTATGAGGTCAGCTTGACATGTAACTGATAGTTAAGAATGGCGGGTGGGGGTTGGGTTGGGGAGAGGTACTGGGGAGGGTTGGGAGCTGGGGAAGAGGTGGGTTGAGCTGGTTTCGTCCCCCTCTCCTCTCTTCCCTCGGTATACTTGAGTCGGAACGCGGCACCCTTGAGTAGAAATCAGTGGTTGTGAGCGCAGTGCATATATAATAAATTCCCACTGCACAGTAACATAATAAACAAACGTAATGCAAAAAGGAATGAACATTATATTAGCTTGAAATGCAAAATATTGTAATGTTTTCCTTAACATTCAAGATTGCTTGGAACTCTTTCAGAGAGCCATGTTGCTGGCAAAAGTCGTCTTCAGAGAGGTCGACAAAGAGACGGAAAGACAGGCAAATGCCTTGGAGGGATTCGACATTGTCGTTATTGTTCTAAATATCAACAAACACATTCAGTAACCAAGATGAATACGAGTATAAATTATTGTGGCAAGGAAAAGGAGTCACACAGATAGATACATGCCATTTGAAATTCACGATGTGTGCTATTTTATTATTACTAAAGACAGACGATTACATCCATCATCGGAAGGAAATTGTCTCCTAAGTCATATAAACAGACATACAAACATACAAAAACAGACTCTGGATTATTGATTCATGTTGACTTATTTCATTTTTGGCTCCACATGCTTCAGATTAAGTGCTAACAGACTCTCTCGTAGAGGAAGATGTGACAGACACTAGCAAGGCCAATAAAACTACTAGGTCAAGTCATACAAGGGCAAATTTGTGTCCAGCTCTCGCACACCGTCACGCTGTGGATACACCTTACAAGAGGTTGCCAGGCAGTGATAAACAGTGATAAATTGTTTCATCTTTGGTCTGTGATAGCTTTATTGTGCATCGCTGTGCATGTATATATTTGTGGAGTATAATATTTAAATATAATGAATAATCACTCGATCATGCATTCATTTAGCAAAATTTTACTAAAAAAGAGTAACTGGTCAAGTGAGTTTTTAATGTTCATATTTTTCCACAATATAAACTGTTTCATCTCCCGCCCATGTCAAGGCAATTTTAAATGATAAGCTTAGCAATCACCTTTACTGTTCGACCTGATGTGCATTCTAGTGGGTATTTGCATACAGTAGGATTAAATTGATTTAAGGTGTTCAGTATTCTAAGAAGTGTTTGGCAACTATCCCCCCACTTCCCCTTCCTCTTCCCTCTTTCTCTCGCGTCTTTTCTCTCACGTCTGTTTACTGAGGCAAATTATATACCCTAACTTCAGCTTCCATGCTCCAGTTAATTATATTAAAACATGGAATACGTGATTGTTCAAGGAACTGAAAGAAGATGAGAGTATAGTGAGAGCATTATAAAGAGTTTCATTAACTCTTCATCACCATTACATCATGCTCACTATACTTTAGCTAACTCCACATCCCTTCCACTCCACAGTCTCTTTCTGATCTGGGTAAATTCATCTGATGATAACTAGAACAAAATAATAAGAGCCAACACAGTACTGAACAGATAAAAGAAAAAAAACAAAAACTTGGAGTCACTGTATGTCTGCCTCTGCCTCTCTCCCATAGGTGTCACAAAAGCAGCTTAACTCACCCCCCCAGCAGAGGCTGGGGGATGAGTGGGGGGAGTGGAGAGAAAAATGGGAGGAGACAGTCCTCCACACCGTGACGTCACCATATCTGCGTAGTACCACTGGGTGAAGAGACCTGACACTAGGATGGACGGACAGAGGGAAGCACAGACACTTTCTCACTTACCATTTCACACTGATTGATATTTCACTGCTGCTAAAGGCAGTTTTATTCAGCATAAGTGAGAATAAACTCTTTCTGTAGATGAAGACGTGAAAGACAAAGAGGTAAACAGAATGATAGTGCGGCAGTTTCCGAAATATTTTCAAATTAACTGGAATTATCAATTGATATTAATTGGTAATGTGTTATTGTAACTGCCAGATGAGTTTATTTAGCTTAATGAAAATACGATTCTCCCGATTAGGAAGACGTAAAACATAATTATGTAGACATACTGAATAACACTGACACTCTTCAGACACCGTTGTTCATTCATGAAGGAAACTGCAGTTATATTCATGCTACTGACTGACTGTTTTATTTAGCTTAGGGATGAACACGCCTCACATATGTCACAGATATTTCTGCTTAGTGAATTACATTAATTATACTGAGGCTGTAGAAGACAGAGCGGGTTTTATTGTTTAACAGGATTGGGTCAAGCTCGTAGTGACCTGTCTTAGTTCCTTATTTTATCTAACGTGTGTGTGTGTGTGTGTGTGTGTGTGTGTGTTTGAAGCCGTGAAGCACAGGACTGAATTACCTCTCGATCAAGGGAGGTCTGGTAGTTCATATGGAACGAAGGAGGAGGAGGGGAGGGGGTTTGAAGCTGTGTCCGAACACTGGACAGTTCTTGGTTTCCTGGCCACGGCATCGACAAGCTCTGGATACTTTCTTTGGATTGCGAGTGTACAGTTACCACCACTTCTAACGGGTACAGCGGGTGGTGTGTTTGGTGAAATGTGGCACCATTGTGTTTGTTTACATCGTAGTAATAATAATTGAATGGACAGGCCCGGCAGAGCTTCCCCTCCGCTACAGTAAGTAGTATCCATAGAAACAATGTTCTGTCAAGTCATACTCTGTCTGCAAATCCAAGTGCTTGACACGTATGAAGATTGGTAGGTAGAGAGAAAAACAAATAGTAATGCCACTGGATCCCATTGCTTCTCTGACAGATGACTGTGAGGCGAGGTGGAGCGGAGAGGAGGAGGGGGAGGGCGGACAGTGGTGGGGGTGCATGTATAGAAACTTTGTCGTGTTTCGTTTTGAAAGCTGAAGGGTGTGATTATACAGATGTTCTGAGGTCATCTGTAACTTCGTGTGCAATAACTTGTATTGGATGAATGTTGGAGTCTTAATGCTTGTCATACAATGTGGTCAACAAGTGAAGTTGAGCATAACTGTTAGAAGTGCGATGTCCGGTGTCTCTAAACGTGGTTCACCTGAGTCTAGTGTGTGTGTGTGTGTGTGTGTGTGACTCAACTGCTGTAACATTTTTGTATCTGAACCAGGGTGGCCATATGTTGATTCATGATTAAGCATGTGACACAACGGTCATGCCATGTTGTGGATCATCCAGTCAGTTTTACTGTGAGGGAAAATAGTCATTATATGCGCAAACCATGGTAGAAGTAGATGTCCTGTTGCATGGGATTATAGCTACTTTGAGTGTAGGACGGCTATTGGCTTGTTGTGCGAAAATTTTGTGCAGTCATCATACTGATGGATCACGCCGAGGTACTGAGACACTGTATTTGCATAATGAATAAATATCTTGTATTATATTTGAAATAACGGTGTTACTGATGTTCACTCCACAAATGGTGTCGTTTTCTTCAAGGTGCTATTTCATTTGTCTGGATACTTCTGACATAACATCCACAAACATTGATCATCGTTTATTATATTCTCTTTAAAACATACATTCATTAGTTTTCATACAAGTATTACACATTCAGGCCCTCCTTAGCTCCAGTCGGACTATACTATTTAATCGTGTGTCTACACTCACACAGCGTTCATGCAGAGGGAGCAACATTTCCTTTACCATGCATGTCTTTCCTTTGTCAGTCATTATATCACAAGGATTTAGTATGTGGAAACGGCTTCACAAAGTATATCGGTGGCCTGGTGCAGCTGGGAGAGCGTAAACCTGCGTATAGTCTACGTGTGTTTGTGCAGGGAGTCTGGTAATAAACTTCACCGACATATTCGCCTTCATGCCAAGATAGCAGCCAAAGTCGCGGTTTTGGTGACATACTGACTGACCACTGAACACTCTCTCGCCATCCCAGCAGTCTGAATGAGATCCTGCTTTCAAGCAATTGAAACATTAAAAAGTGCAGTGAACAATGCAATTTTATGTGTAAAGTAAGCTTGTTTTATGCGCCGTGTCATCATACAGGCTTATACAGCATAACACAGCCAAGGATAAGCTGGACCTACAGTATGATAAAGGTTGAGTGCTGCTGGAGCATCCAAGTAAACATAAGCAACATTGGTGCACCAGCACCTGCATGGTAAAACCCAACAACCGCGGTTCAGGCAAAATACTACCGGGTTCTGAAGCTACCCCACGTCATCCAATAAATTTACACAAGGTCACTGTTAAGGCTGCAATCCCGTCGTAGTGATGCGATATGATAGGCAAGTCAGTATCAGGTCTCGTTACCCATTATAAAAGAAGGGCCTGAATTTTGTGTGTGTGTGTGTGTGTGTGTGTGTGTGTGTGTGTGTGTGTGTGAGAGAGAGAGAGAGAGAGAGAGAGAGAGAGAGAGAGAGAGAGAGACTGGTGCATTCATGGTGTCATTACAAGTTGGTACAATACGACATAATAGACCCAGGGAAGGATAGGGTGGTCCTTGTCTCCTTGGGTGTCTTTCTACGGTGACGCTAGCCTCATATCACCCACTTGTGACAGTGTATGCATAACAAGCCTCCATGTTTACAGGCTATTTGAGAGAGAGAGAGAGAGAGAGAGACTCTCACACTCTCTCTCCCTCTCCCTCTCCCTCTCCTGACGCATTATGCTACTTAATCGTGTGTCTACACTCACACACTGTTCATCCAGAGGGAGCAATACCGTATTTCTCACACCAACACCAAATATCACATATGTGGGTGATGACCCTATTCCCACCTGCCCACCTCCTCACTCGCTCCTACTCTACAATAGTCCACTTCCACACACGCCTTGCCACCAGGCAGGGTGGTCAAGCCCTCCCTCCCTCTCTGTTCCTTCAACATTTCCTTTGACTCCTACTACCCCTGCCACTGACCAACCTCTCCTGAAGTCCCCCCTTACCTACCAAATATTCTGATTTATTTCTAACTGCCTTGGGAATATTGTTTTCATTCTTCAGTGTCATCGGACACGGCATCACAGATGTCCGTAGTATCAAAATCTATTGTCGATATTGTGGTTATTATGAATGTCGTATGATGGCTCTAAACAACAATACCCCCCCCTCCTCTCTCTCTCTCTCTCTCTCTCTCTCACACACACAAAATTCAGGCCCTTCTTTTATAATGGGTAACGAGACCTGATACTGACTTGCCTATCATATCGCATCACTACGACGGGATTGCAGCCTTAACAGTGACCTTGTGTAAATTTATTGGATGACGTGGGGTAGCTTCAGAACCCGGTAGTATTTTGCCTGAACCGCGGTTGTTGGGTTTTACCATGCAGGTGCTGGTGCACCAATGTTGCTTATGTTTACTTGGATGCTCCAGCAGCACTTAACCTTTATCATACCGTAGGTCCAGCTTATCCTTGGCTGTGTTATGCTGTATAAGCCTGTGTGATGACACGGCGCATAAAACAAGCTTACTTTACACATAAAATTGCATTGTTCACTGCACTTTTTAATGTTTCAATTGCTTGAAAGCAGGATCTCATTCAGACTGCTGGGATGGCGAGAGAGTGTTCAGTGGTCAGTCAGTATGTCACCAAAACCGCGACTTTGGCTGCTATCTTGGCATGAAGGCGAATATGTCGGTGAAGTTTATTACCAGACTCCCTGCACAAACACACGTAGACTATACGCAGGTTTACGCTCTCCCAGCTGCACCAGGCCACCGATATACTTTGTGAAGCCGTTTCCACATACTAAATCCTTGTGATATAATGACTGACAAAGGAAAGACATGCATGGTAAAGGAAATGTTGCTCCCTCTGCATGAACGCTGTGTGAGTGTAGACACACGATTAAATAGTATAGTCCGACTGGAGCTAAGGAGGGCCTGAATGTGTAATACTTGTATGAAAACTAATGAATGTATGTTTTAAAGAGAATATAATAAACGATGATCAATGTTTGTGGATGTTATGTCAGAAGTATCCAGACAAATGAAATAGCACCTTGAAGAAAACGACACCATTTGTGGAGTGAACATCAGTAACACCGTTATTTCAAATATAATACAAGATATTTATTCATTATGCAAATACAGTGTCTCAGTACCTCGGCGTGATCCATCAGTATGATGACTGCACAAAATTTTCGCACAACAAGCCAATAGCCGTCCTACACTCAAAGTAGCTATAATCCCATGCAACAGGACATCTACTTCTACCATGGTTTGCGCATATAATGACTATTTTCCCTCACAGTAAAACTGACTGGATGATCCACAACATGGCATGACCGTTGTGTCACATGCTTAATCATGAATCAACATATGGCCACCCTGGTTCAGATACAAAAATGTTACAGCAGTTGAGTCACACACACACACACACACACACACTAGACTCAGGTGAACCACGTTTAGAGACACCGGACATCGCACTTCTAACAGTTATGCTCAACTTCACTTGTTGACCACATTGTATGACAAGCATTAAGACTCCAACATTCATCCAATACAAGTTATTGCACACGAAGTTACAGATGACCTCAGAACATCTGTATAATCACACCCTTCAGCTTTCAAAACGAAACACGACAAAGTTTCTATACATGCACCCCCACCACTGTCCGCCATCCCCCTCCTCCTCTCCGCTCCACCTCGCCTCACAGTCATCTGTCAGAGAAGCAATGGGATCCAGTGGCATTACTATTTGTTTTTCTCTCTACCTACCAATCTTCATACGTGTCAAACACTTAGATTTGCAGACAGAGTATGACTTGACAGAACATTGTTTCTGTGGATACTACTTACTGTAGCGGAGGGGAAGCTCTGCCGGGCCTGTCCATTCAATTATTATTACTACGATGTAAACAAACACAATGGTGCCACATTTCACCAAACACACCACCCGCTGTACCCGTTAGAAGTGGAGGTAACTGTACGTGAATGACGCGGAGGGAGGGCAGTGGGAGACCGAGGATGATATTGAGGAAATGGATGGGATGTTACAAATAGGATGGGGGCGCCTGTTGGAGGGATGGCAGCCTAATGACGGAGGAGGAGATTTGATTGTGGCCATTACATACAGGATTATAGCGTCTGGTTATAGAGTGAAAGATAAGAACGACAAAACTTAGAAGACATTACACTGAATAGCAAGCATAAGGACCTCAAGACTTTTCATCACAATATATTCAGACATTCTGGATTTAACTCCTTTAGTCCAATTACGGATTCTTGTATTTAGTTCTTGGTAACACCGAACAGTCTTTATTCAGCTTCAAAATGATGTCTTAACAGTGAAGAGGTTAATGAAGGACGCATTTATCCCTGCGGTTCCAGAACCCTCCCCTGAACTGAATAACATCGTTAGAAGGAAGGAATATTGAACTGAAATCGACGTTACCTAACTGAAGGTGTTAATGGTTCCTGATTTTTGTATTCAAACTATTGTG